>NC_138770.1:439382340-439444840 GCF_965119305.1 Pelophylax lessonae | reverse complement strand
GCACCTGAAGCCCTAGCAGCAGACTTCCTCAGTAGTACCAGACTGGATCCGTGGACATCCTCCCTAAGTCGGCTCTCAAAAGAACCATGGGTTGCAGCTTCAATGTTTCAGGCCCTCAGGTCGCCTGCCTGAAGCCGGATGGCAGCCTGCGCTGATGAAGGGCAGCAGGCCCCCTCCCCACCTGGACCTCTCTCAGTAGAGGAAGACCCAGAGCCCATGTGCTCTTCAGATATAAACACAGTTACCCAGCATGCCTTGGGTTCACCCCCTTTTAATTGGCCAGGGCTGTTTAGACATCCATGCTCTCATCAGCAAGGTTTCCTCCCACTGTCCAGTACATCCCATAGCTACTGGACCAGTATGAAACTTTCAAGACAGCATGAGCAGCACCAGAGCACACTGAGCAGACTCTACCAATCAATAACAGCCCTCTGTTAAGCAGACAGCATTTAAGATTGCCTAGCTATCTCCCTGTTAAGTAGAGAAACCAAAAACTATGTATACTCACTCTAGCACCTACCTTGGAGGGAGCTACAAACAGATGGCAAAGAATTGAAGTAAAGAAAATAGGTGCAATGAAAGTAGAGGGGAGTGGAAAGTAGATGACATGGCTCCCCAAATCATCAATGACTGTGGTGTATTTTGCATTTCATTTGGAAATCAAGGTTCCAGACTCTGGAGGAAGAGTGGAGAGGCACAAAATCCAAGTTGCATTAGGTAATGTGTGAGGTTTCCACAGTCCGTGGTGATTTGGGGAATCATGTCATCTGCTGGTGTTGGTCCACTGTGTTTTATCAAGTCCAAAGTCTGCGCAGCCCTCTGCCAGGAAATTCTAGAGCATTTCATGGTTCCCTCTGCTGACCAGCTTTATGGTAATGCTAATTTCATTTTCCAGCAGGATTTGGCACCTGCCCACACTGCCAAAAGTACCAATACCTGGTTTCATGATCATAGTATCTCTGTGCTTGATTGGCCAGCAAACTCGCCTGACTTAAACCCCATAGCGAATCTGTGGGGTATTGTCAATAGAAAGATGAGGGACACCAGACCCAACAATGCAGACGAGCTGAGGGCTGCTATTAAAGCAACCTGGGCTTCCATAACATCTCAGCAGTGCCGCAGGCTGATCACCTCCATTTCACACCACATTGATGCAGTAATTCATGCAAAAGGAGCCCCGGCCAAGTATTGGGTGCATACTATACTGTACATGGACATACTTTTCAGTAAGCCAACATTTCTGTATTAAAAATCCTTTTAGTTTTATTGGTCTTTTATAATATTCTAATTTTCTGAGATACTGAATTTTGGGGTGTCACTAGCTTTAAGCCATAATAATCAAAATTAAAAGAAAGAAATGCTTGAAATATATCACTCTGTAACACATCTATATAAAATAGTTTAATTTTTTGAATTGAATTACTAATGTAGCACTCTCCTAGGTAGGTGCTAGTGAGAGAGTATAGTTTTGAGCTCTGTCTGCTTACTAAAGGGGCTGCAGGTAAATGTATATTGTTCTCTGCCTACCAGAGAGCAGGATCTGTTGGTGAGGTGTCATGGTCTTACCTTCTTGCTGTTCTCCTTCGTTTGACATGTGCTGGCGGCCATCTTGGTTTCTGGGTTTCTTGTAGCCTCCCACCCTGCGGCTCCTCCTTCCCACTGGGAGGAGCTGGATACCTAGCTCATATATATAGGAGGTCTGTGGCTTCAGTTCCCTGCTTGGTCCTCCTGTGTTCACATGCTACTAAGACTGCTGCTACTTCTGGTTCCTGTTCCTGGCTTCGTCTGACTACCCTGCTGGTTCCTGATCCTGGCTTCGTCTGACTACCCTGCTGGTTCCTGATCCTGGCTTCGTCTGACTACCCTGCTGGTTCCTGATCCCTGGCTTCGCAAAGACTCTGCATCGGTTTCGCCATCCGTTTGGACTTTTGCTTTATAGCTTGTTTTTCAATAAAGCTTTCTTATTTTCACTTATCTGTTGTTGTACGTCTGGTTCATGGTTCCGTAACATTAGGACCAAGCCATGAATTCTGACGGTACAGGGCCATCCTCGCTACCCACGCTGGTTGCCAGACTTGATCAGCAGGATCACCTGTTGGGTCGGTTCGCCGTGGTGTTGCAAACCCTGCTTGAACGCACGGTACCCCAGGCCACGAATTCTGACGGTGCAGGGCCATCCTCACTACCCACGCTGGTTGCCAGACTTGATCAGCAGGATCACCTGTTGGGTCAGTTCGCCGTGGCGTTGCAAACCCTGCTTGAACGCATGGTTCATTTCGCTCCCGTTGCCGATGGGTCGGTTGTCGCTCCTGGGTCCGCTCCTACTGCCGCTCCGGTTGTTGCGCCAGAGTCTACCCCGACACCTGTTGTTGCGCCTGCGGTGTTTCGGGGTATGTCCGGTTCTGCCCCCCTTCCACAGCGCTTTGGGGGAGAGCCAACTCAGTGCCGAGGTTTCCTTAACCAGGTGGGCATTTATTTCGAGTTGCTGCCACATGCCTTTCCTACTGAGAGATCAAAGGTGGGCTTCTTAATCTCGCTGCTCTCGGACAAGGCCTTGGCCTGGGCCAGCCCTTTATGGGAGAACAACAATCCGGTGGTTGCCGAGTTTTCCGGTTTTGTTGCTTCTCTTCGGAAGGTATTCGATGTGCCGGCTCGTGCTGCCTCTGCTGCGAAGCTCCTTATGTCCATCAGACAGGGTTCACGATCCGTAGCTGAATACGCCATTGAGTTTCGTACCCTGGCAGCAGAGGTGGGCTGGAATAATGAGGCTCTGGTCGCTGCTTTCTCTCATGGTCTCTCGGATGCCTTGAAGGATGAGGTTGCAGCTAAGGACCTACCAGTGGAGCTCGAGTCTCTTATTTCTTTCCTGATTTTGATTGACACCAGACTCAGGGAGAGACCTTCCTTTAAGGAGAGTCTGCGGAGGCCTCCTAACAGATTGGCGCCTACCTTTGTTGTCCCACCCGTGCCTCCCTCTCCTCCCACGCCTCCTGGGGATGACTTGTCTGGGGGTGAACCCATGCAGCTGGGGTTTGCTCGCCTGTCCGAGGGGGAGAGGGTACTCCGGAGACGCGAGGGCCGATGCATGTACTGTGGTCTCGGTGGGCATTTTCGGTTGGTATGTCCGAACCGTCCAGGGAAACGCTCGCACCTGAGATCCTGTCGGGGGCAGATCTTGGGTGGAGTCTCCTCGTCCCCGGTTTCCCGTGTTGACAAACCACTGATCACTGTTGTCCTTTCCTGGGTCGGGGGCTCGGTGACGACCCAGGCGTTGGTGGACTCTGGTGCTGGTGGTTTGTTCATTGATAGTGTGTTCGCTGCCGCCAATTCCATTCCTCTGCAGGCTCGAGGTTCTCCTCTGGCTCTTGAGGCGATAGACGGCAGACCCCTTCTGCCGCCACACGTGACTCATGAGACCCTTCCAGTGGGGTTAGCCATTGGTGCCGTCCACAGAGAGTCGGTCTGCTTCCAGGTTATTTCGTCTCCACACTACTCGGTGGTCTTGGGGTACCCCTGGCTCCAGAAGCATAATCCGATTTTCGATTGGAGATCGGCCGAGATCCTCTCGTGGTCACCGCAGTGTGGGGCTAGTTGCTTCCATGGGCCTGTCAAGTTGCTGTGTACTTCCTCGGACTCTCTGTTGCCCCCTGAATACGAGGAGTACCGGGATGTATTCGATAAGGTGCGCGCGGTTGCCCTACCTCCGCACCGCCCATACGATTGTGCCATCGAGTTACAATCTGGTGCCGTTCCTCCTCGTGGCAAAGTCTATCCACTGTCGGTAGCGGAGAATGAGGCCATGGAGGAGTACGTGAGGGAGGCGCTTTCACGTGGACACATTCGCAAATCCTCGTCCCCGGCAGGGGCTGGATTTTTCTTTGTGAAAAAGAAGGGCGGTGAGTTGAGGCCTTGCATCGATTACAGGGGTCTCAATCGCATCACGATCAAGAACGCTTACCCGATACCCTTGATTTCCGAGCTGTTCGATCGCCTTAAAGGGGCCACGGTCTTTACCAAACTCGACCTGAGGGCGGCATATAACCTCGTAAGGATCAAGGCGGGCGATGAGTGGAAGACCGCGTTTAACACCAGGACCGGTCATTATGAATCCTTGGTTATGCCCTTTGGGCTGTGCAATGCGCCCGCAGTCTTTCAGGAATTCATCAACGATGTTTTCCGTGACCTGTTGCAGCAGTGTGTGGTGGTCTACCTGGATGACATCTTGGTATATTCTGAGTCCATGGAGACCCACATTCTGGATGTCAAACGAGTGTTGCAACGGTTACGAGAGAACAAGCTGTTCGGTAAGCTTGAGAAATGCGAATTTCACCGATCCCAGGTAACCTTCTTAGGTTACATCATTTCCGCTGAGGGGTTCTCCATGGATCCTGAGAAGGTTTCGGCTGTCTTACAGTGGCCCCAGCCCAGTGGTCTTCGCTCCCTGCAGCGCTTTTTGGGCTTCGCCAATTATTATCGGAAGTTCATCAGGGACTTTTCCATGCTAGCCAAGCCTCTCACGGATCTGACCAGGAAGGGCAGTAATTCCCAGGTCTGGCCGCCCGAGGCCATCCGAGCTTTTGAGGCTCTAAAGTCCGCCTTTGTGTCGGCTCCGATTCTGTCGCATCCCAACCCTGGGTTGCCCTTTGTCCTCGAGGTGGACGCGTCTGAGACGGGAGTAGGCGCCCTTCTGTCTCAGCGTAGAACACCAGAGGGTCCTCTGCTTCCTTGTGGGTTTTACTCCCGGAAACTGTCTTCCGCGGAGTGCAACTACCAGATTGGTGACAGGGAGTTATTGGCCATCGTGCAGGCTCTTAAAGAATGGAGGCACTTGCTCGAGGGTTCAGTGGTTCCGGTCCTCATCCTGACGGACCACAAGAATCTGACCTACCTCTCTGAGGCCAAGAGATTGACACCACGTCAGGCCAGATGGGCTCTGTTCTTGTCACGTTTTAATTACGTGGTCTCCTACCTACCCGGTTCCAAGAACATCAGGGCTGATGCCTTATCACGGCAGTACTCCGACCTGTCCAGGGAGGAGTCGATTCCGACTTCGGTCATACCTCCGAATCAGATCCTGGCTGCCATTCGCACCAGCCTGACCTCTCCCCTGGGTGAGCAGATTTTGGCGGCTCAATCTGGTGCTCCCTCTGGGAGACCCAACGGCAGATGTTTTGTGCCTGAGGAGTTGCGCACTCGGTTGTTGCGAACCTACCATAACTCCAAGACCGCGGGGCATCCTGGAAAGAATCAGCTGTCCTGGGCTGTTTCACGTCTGTTCTGGTGGCCTTCCCTACGTTCCGACATCGCCGCATATGTAGCGGCATGCTCCGTTTGTGCCCAGAGTAAGTCCCCTCGGCACCTTCCGTTGGGCCTTCTGCAACCCTTAGCCACCGGAGAGCGCCCATGGTCACACCTGGGGATGGATTTCATTGTGGACCTCCCTGCATCCCGAGGCCATACGGTCATTCTCATGATTGTGGATCGGTTTTCCAAAATGTGTCACTGTGTTCCTCTCAAGAAGTTACCCTCTGCACAGGAGTTGGCCACGATTTTTGCCAGGGAGGTCTTCCGGTTGCACGGTTTGCCCAAGGAGATTGTGTCGGATCGGGGGAGTCAGTTTGTGTCCAGGTTCTGGCGCGCCTTTTGCTCCCAGTTGGGGATTCATCTCTCCTTCTCCTCGGCCTACCACCCTCAGTCCAATGGGGCCGCAGAACGTTCCAATCAGGCCTTGGAGCAATTCCTTCGTTGCTATGTCTCCGATCACCAAGACAATTGGGTTGACCTCCTGCCTTGGGCTGAGTTTGCCAGGAACACGGCGGTGAACTCTTCCTCTGGGATGTCTCCCTTCATGGCCAACTATGGGTTCCAACCTGCCGTGTTACCGGAGGTATTCTCTCCCCAGGATATTCCGGCTGTGGAGGATCACCTTTCCGTCCTACGTGCTTCTTGGGTACAGATCCAGAAGTCCCTTGAGGTCTCTGCGCAGCGCCAGAGACTCCAGGCTGATCGCAGACGAGCGCCTGCTCCTTCCTACCAGGCCGGAGACCGTGTATGGTTGTCCACCCGCAACCTCAACCTTCGAGTGCCCACTCCCAAGCTGGCGCCTCGCTTTGTTGGTTCCTTCCGGGTGCTTCGCAGGGTAAACCCGGTAGCCTATGCCCTTGCGCTTCCTCCTGGCATGCGGATCTCCAACGTGTTTCATGTCTCCCTGTTGAAGCCTCTGGTGTGTAATCGTTTCACTTCCTCGGTTCCTCGGCCTCGTCCGGTCCGAGTGGGCAATCGTGAGGAGTATGAGGTGAGCAATATCCTGGACTCACGCCTGGTCCGCGGTCGGGTGCAGTTTTTGGTTCATTGGCGTGGTTATGGTCCAGAGGAGCGTTCCTGGGTTCCCTCCGCAGATGTCCATGCTCCTGCCTTGCTCCGAGCCTTCCACGCACGCTTCCCTCAGAAACCGTTCTTTACTCCGCGGAGGAGGGGCCCTTGAGGGGGAGGTACTGTCATGGTCTTACCTTCTTGCTGTTCTCCTTCGTTTGACATGTGCTGGCGGCCATCTTGGTTTCTGGGTTTCTTGTAGCCTCCCACCCTGCGGCTCCTCCTTCCCACTGGGAGGAGCTGGATACCTAGCTCATATATATAGGAGGTCTGTTGCTTCAGTTCCCTGCTTGGTCCTACTGTGTTCACATGCTACTAAGACTGCTGCTACTTCTGGTTCCTGTTCCTGGCTTCGTCTGACTACCCTGCTGGTTCCTGATCCTGGCTTCGTCTGACTACCCTGCTGGTTCCTGATCCTGGCTTCGTCTGACTACCCTGCTGGTTCCTGATCCCTGGCTTCGCAAAGACTCTGCATCGGTTTCGCCATCCGTTTGGACTTTTGCTTTATAGCTTGTTTTTCAATAAAGCTTTCTTATTTTCACTTATCTGTTGTTGTACGTCTGGTTCATGGTTCCGTAACATGAGGTCTGCTCAATGTGCTCAGTATGCGATTCATTCAGTCTGTTTTACACTGGTCCAATAGGGAGGCATGTTGGACAGTGGGAGGAAACCAGATGAATGGTTGCATAGGCTTTGATACAGTCCTGATGATTGGCAGAGGGCAGGTTGTCTCGGTGCATGCTGGGATACTGTATAAAAAGCCAGGAGCACATGTGCTCGTGGTCTTTCGTGGGAGAGCGGAGTCCCAGAGGGAAGGGGTGGCTGCCTCCTCCTCCGTAGAGGTGCCAGGCGTACGCAGGAGGTCGTCCTGAAGGCCGGAGGAGCAGTTGAGAGGAGCTGAACCCAGAGGACCAGGGAAGCTGACTGAGAGGGGAGACACTGAAGAGCCTGTGGCTGCAGTATCGTGAGTACAGGGACTCGTGTCAAGGGGCCTGACCTGAGGGGGGGCATTCCTGCTCATAGGTTAGTCAGTGGATGGGTGTTAGCAGTGGGCAGGTGTGTAAAGCCCTCTCCTGTTAAAGTTATTCGGCAATAATTTCTAAAAAGACATCCCCTAGACTGAATTACTCATTTAAGTATTAATTATTGCCTAAATTCACAGCAAAAATAATGATCTAAATATAAATTAACTCAAAAGTCCAATAATAGTGATAACTCAAAGTTAATGACAACACCATCCGCCACCCCGGGAACCCCCTGACCATGCCATATGAGCGGTGAATATCCCCGCAGCCACAATACACACCGAGGCAGCATGCCAGCTCCATTGACACTTATTTTCCGGACCGCTGCAAGGAGCCTACCACCTTGGCCAACATTGCATTGGAGCAGGATCCACAAGACATCCAGCTGCAGCCAGAGAGACTCTGCAATCCATGAAAAAAAGGGAGAAAGGCTGGTGCCATGTAAGTTGGCTAAAACATTGTTTTATTAATGTAGGTGAACAACAGTCAAAAAAGCCAATGCATTTTGGCCCACAGGCCTTAATCATAGCTGACTCTCGGAACCCCTCAGCAAGGTCAGTGAAAGCCTCTTTGGTTCCTCCGGCTTTCCCTGTTCATCAAATGCACAAGACAGGGGCTCTGATATGGGGGATATTGTAGGGGATATAGACCTAAAATCTCACATACAGTATAGTCTCCCTTCACTAAAGATGACCTGAAGAGGAGCAGAAAAAAACTTTAAAAAGGGCATTGTAAACTTGCAGGCTGAAACTACACAGTTGGGTATATGATTTGAGTCTCTTAAGACCAAATTAGAAGAGATCATTCATTCCCTCACACTGCTTAAAGGGTAACTCCACTTTCGTCGGGGAAAAAAAAATAGCGAATAAAAAAATATATAATATAGCATATACAGTTGCGACTCAAGTCATATTGTAATTTAGTGTCACTAAAAATGACTTTTACTTTTCAATTTGTAATGTTCTGTAAAATGCAATGCAATATGACAACCTGGAGGTGTTCTGTACACAGATAATGTACAGAACGCTCCCCAGAAACACCATTTCCTGCTTGTGTGATTGGCTCACTGACCTTCCCAGAAGTCTGCACTAAGATACAAGTCAGATTTTAGGCATCCCCTGCAACAAAAATGTCATTTTTGATCGGATACTCCCAAATAGGAAATCAAGTCTAAAGGGATGCATACCCTGCAATTTTCCACATTAGTGCCCTGCAGGTGAACCAGCTGGTTGATAATTAAGAAACCACTCCCATTATATTACCTTACCACATGGATACAGACGGACACAGACAAACACACAGGGATTTCTTCAAATTAACAGGTAGGAATTAAAAGGTAGGAATCTGCAAAAAAGTTTGGTAAAATCCTTGCAATGTACAGAGGTCACCTAGAGGGGAATGTTTTTTCTCAACAGAAGTGGAATTACTCTTTAACCGCTTCCCGACCGCCCACACAGATTTACTGCGGCAGGGTGGCTTGGCTGCACATAATCACATAGCTTAGACATAGCAGGAGCCAGACCGCAGGAGGAGCGGGCTCAATCCCCGCCAGCCTCCCGCAATCTTTGCCTAGAATGAGAGAAGACCCACCTGCTTATGTAAACAAAGCAGGCAGGTCTTCTTTCAGATAGGCAGGGAAAGATTGTGTGATTCAGCTAAGCTAAATCACTGATCTATTCCTGCCTCTGTCCAACCCAAACCCCCCACGCAGTCAGTAAGCATTAATAGGCATACATTTAACCCCTTGATCACCCCCAGTGTTAACCCCTTCCCTGCCAGTGTCCTTTATACAGTAACAGTGCATATTATTTAGCACTGATTACTGTATTAATGTAACTGGTCCCCAAAAAGTGTCAAAAATGTCAGTTAGGTGTCCGATCTGTCTGCCGCAATGTCGCAGTTCCACTAAAAATCGCTGATCGCCGCCATTACTAATAAAATAAAAAATAAACGAATAAAAATTCCAAAAATGTTTCCAGTAGTTTGTAAACGCTATAACTTTTGTGCAAAGCAATTAAAATACGCTTTTTGGGATTTTTTAAACCAAAATAATGTAGCAGAATGCAAATTGGGCTAAACTGAAAAAAAAATTAGATTTTTTACATTTTTTTTATTGGGAATGTTTTATAGCAGAAAGTAAAAAATATTGTGTTTTTCTTTTCAAAATTGTTGCGCTTTTTTTGGTTATAGCGCAAAATCTAAAAACCACAGAGGTGATCAAATACCACCAAAAGAAAGCTCTATTTGTGGGAAAAAAGGACATTATTTGTATTTAGGTACAGCATCGCATGACTGCGAAATTGTCAGTTAAAGCAACGTAATGCCGAATCGCAAAAAATGGCCTGGTCATTAAGGGGGTAAAACCTTCCGGAGCTGAAGTGGTTAAAGATAAATTCACTGCCCAAGACAAAATTGAATCTCTTCTTAGCCAGCTACATGACTATGAAAACAGGAGCAGATGATCTAATATTGGCATATCTTCCTGAGACTACAGCACCTAAAGATATCATTCCAACTCTACAGGGTATCTTTAACCATTTTACCACCGGAGGATTTTGCTGTCTTACGTCCAGGCCACTTTTTGCGATTCGGCGCTGTGCGACTTTAACTGACAATTGTGCGGTCGTGCGACGCCGTACCCAAACGAAATTTACGTCCTTTTTTTCCCACAAACAGAGCTTTCTTTTGGTGGTATTTGATCACCTGTGCGATTTTTACTTTTTGCGCTATAAACAAAAAAAGAGCGTTTATTTTGAAAAAAAAACAATATTTTTAACATTTTTTTATATGAAATTCCCCCCCCCCAAAAAAATGTAAAAATCAAAATTTTTTTCAATTTTTGGCCAATTTGTTTTCTGCTACCTATGTTTGGTAAAAAAAATCACAATAAGCATATTTTGATTGGTTTGCGCAATCAAGTTATTGCGTTTACTAACTAAGGGAAAGATTTCTGTCATTTTTGGTGGGTTTTTTTTAACGAGTAATGGCGGCGATCTGCAATTTTTTTTGCGGGACTGCGACATTGCGGCGGACAGATCGGACCCTTGACTGACATTTTTTACACTTTTGGGGGTACCAGTGACATTACTACAGTAATCAGTGCTATAAATATGCACTGTTACTGTAAAAATGACACTGGCAGGGAAGGGGTTAATTTTATTGGAGAGGGAGGGGTTAATGTATGCCTGGTGCTTACTAACGTGTGTGGGGGGAGGTGACTGAGTGACACAGGGACAGATCGCATTTTCAGCTATGCTGAACCCTGCAATCTGTCACTGTTTGTCACTTAGGAGATCCGCCCGCTCTGTTTACACAAGTGGGCGGATCTCCAAACTCGATTCCCCGACGATTGGGGAAGAGCAGCGGCGATCGCCGCCGCTCCTCCCCTGGCCCGACTCCCGCTGTGACTGAAAACAGCGGGAGCGTGCCTCCGGCGGCGCGCGAGCGCCGCCTACAGGGGGAGGAGTCCAGCGACGTAGGTCTACATCGCTGGACGGAATCGAGCCACTTTGCCGCAGTACAGTCCCAGTGACTGGTCGGCAAGTGGTTAAGGAGATTTTAGATTGTGAAGCTTCAGACTATATTGAATTTCACAGAGTCTATAGGCGACCTCCAGCTCCCTGACAAACTGAGGGACATTATTTGCAAGCTCCACTGTGAAAGAGTGCATTTTGTACCACATGCACACTAAGCCTTAGTTTGATTTTGATTGGGCCAGTCTCTCTTTCTACCTGGAATTGTCCAGTTGTACCCTAATGTAACACAGAGCTCTATGACTTCTATTGGAAGCACTCCATACAGCTAAACTGCCTTACCAATAGGATTTCCCTTTTTTCTTAATGTGCAAAAGAATGGCAAGCTGTATACCCTTACAGATGTAGCACCCTACAGGTAGGTGCTAGCAGGGGAGGACTGGCAACTTTTGGCCCAGGGGGCAAATACAACCCAGAGGCCCATTGTGCAGCGACTCGGCTCCCATCCCAGACATCATAAAGCAAACAAATAATAGTGAGGACCTTACCTCACTGATTAGGTGGCAATTAGCCTGCTGCAGCCTCGACCTCTGGGTCTCTTCCCTCCTGCGGAGCTACATCGTTTTTTTCATTCAACCCAGAAAGTTGAACTAAAATAATTTGTCAGCTCCTATCAGAGCCGCAGCCGCTGTACTAACTATCCAATGTTAGTACAGTGATCACCCCTGATGTTCATTTGTGTTCCAACAGGAGGACAGCCCACCCCCCGCCAGATCACTCCGGTCAGCGCTCTCACCCATTGGAGGAGAGCGCCCGCTGATCGGGAGCTTGTTGGCTGCTGGTTTTGCAGTATGCTCGTCTGACAGAGGCCGGCCAAAAAGCCAGCTTCTGTCGGACCAGCTGCCTTACACATTCTATGCAATAAGGTGAAACCCTTGTTTGCTGCAGTTGCCCCCAGAGCCTCTCCTTTTTCTGAGCCAATCCAGTGATGTGCACAAGCCCAGTGGCTCCAGCGGCTGTTTCTGTCCTCATTGGATAGATTGATAGCCATTGACTGAAACCATTGGCTCCCGCTGCTGTCAATCAAAACCAGTGACATGGGAGCGGGGGGCGGGGCCGAGTCTGTGTCAATGGATGCAGCAGTGGGACTTGGGAACGCGCCGGCAAGGTGTACCCCCATGGAAATCGTCTCTCTATGGTGGCACCCAATGAAGGAGCCAGTAGATTTTTATTAACAATTGGAACCTTTACAACCCCTTTAACAAAATCCCAAAATCTTCTGTTATGTGCTCCAATTAGGTGTAGAATGTCACTTTGAACTCCACCTTATATCCAGAACTCTCTTTATGTATTATATGTGCACAAAATAGGGCAAGAGCACATCTAATACCTACAGAAAATTATGGAAATAAGGTGTGAGTTGGAAGTGAACCACGTCATTGCCTGGGGAGATTAACATTTAGGAGGTTAAAACAGGCAGTGAGGAAAAGTGATATCCCCTCCTCACTGACTGCCAAATGCCTCTGAAAAGTGACCCGAGCATGGTTCTTTTCAGTGGAATGGCAGTGCCTGCTGCAAATGCATACAATCCTTTGGGCACGGTGCACTGAAGTTTGGCTGCAGTGCTGGTGTACTCAGTTTTCCTTAGCTGCAGTCCCATAGATTTATTTTAGGTTGTGCGTTTTTCCTGCTGTTCTTTATAGAAAGTGCACCAAAGTTGCAGCTCTTTTTGTTCATTTTAACCACTTAAAGACAGTTTTACCCCCTTAAGGACCAGGCCATTTTTTTGCGATATGGCACTGTGCTACTTTACCTGACAATTGCGCAGTCTCCAAATAAAATTTATGTCCTTTTTTTCCCCCCACAAATAGAGCTTTCTTTTGGTGGTATTTGATCACCTGTGCAGGTTTTTTTTTTTTTTTTTTGTGCTATAAACACACAAAAAAGAGCGACCATTCTGCAAAAAAACAACAATATTTTTTACTTTCTGCTGTAAAACATTCCCAATAAAAAAAATTAAAAAATCTAAATTTTTTCATCATTTTAGGCCAATATGTATTCTGCTATATATTTTTGTTAAAAAAAATCCCAATAAGTGTATTTTGATTGGTTTGCGCAACAGTTATCGCATCTACAAGGGGATAGATTTGTAATTTGTATTTATTTTAGTTTTTTTGACTAGTAAAGGCGGCAATCTGTGATTTTTTTGCAGGACTGCGACATTGCGGCGGACAGATCGGACCCCTAACTGACATTTTTGACACTTTTGGGGGGACCAGTGACATTACTACAGTAATCAGTGCTATAAATATGCACTGTTACTGTAATAATGACACTGGCAGGGAAGGGGCTAACACCAGGGGCAATCAAAGGGTTAAGTGTTTCCCCAGGAAGTGCTTTCTACCTGTGTGGGGGATGGACTCACTAGATAAACACAGAGACATGTGTTCCTAAATAGCAGGAACACAAGATCCCAGTGTTCATTACTGACAGAATGGCATACTGCCTTGTTTACATAGGCAGCCCGCAGTTCTGTCTGCATGGGGGGGGGGCAATCGCGGGTTGCCGGTGGACATTGCGTCTGCCGTACCTGCTGATTGGCTTCCTCTCTGGCCAATCGGCACATGCCCCTGCTGTCTATTACACTAAACAACATACAGGTACGTCGTTTCGTGTAATAGAGAAAAACTGCGGTGGCTGGTAAGCAAGCAGTTAAATGTACAGCCTAATAGAAGTCTTTGAGACTGGGGGTAACATGCAGGAAGACTGTGGGGACACCAGCAGCACTGCAGCCAAATCACACTACACAGGAGCAGATACTGCACAGGCTGGTGAAATAGAACTCCTTAGCTGCAGATAAGGAAATAGGAGAAGGGAGAGGGATTTGGGAGAGAGCAGGAGGGGGGGGGGGGGGAGGAGGAGTGATCGGTCACAGCTCACTTACTTGAATGCAATGCACGGCTTTAGGCTTACGATGTGGCTGTCAGTTCAAACTTCCCGCCCACACAATCCTCTAAGTTCAGTCTTCACAGACCTCGGACACACAGGCTTCCCCGAGTGTGGGTGGGCACATTGAAGAGGGGCGGGAGGAGGCAGAGCTTTTCTGGAGGGGGCTGTGCTGTGCAGTGTATGGAACACAGACTCAGCCCTGTGACTCCCTGTCACAGGACACAAAGAAACTCGCAGCACGAGCGTTCCTGGCTGCTCCTCTCTGACACCGGCTGAACAGTAGACTCGGCCAGCTCCGGAACTGCACATGCGCAGTTCCAGCTGGCGGCAGAGTGGCCTTTTTAATGGGAATTACAGTGGCCTGGGGGGAAAATGCCTCCTTTCCCCCTGGCCCAGTCCGCCTCTGGGTGCTAGGTAAAGTATAGTGGGCCTTGGCTGCTTAACAGCAGGTTTATGATTTCAGCTGGACTGTCATGTCTCCCAGGTGAGGTTACTGAGGGGGAAGTCTCCCCACTGGCTCTGTGAGAGGATTCTCATAGGGCAGTGGAGGAAACCCAATCAGTGGCTCAGTCAGGCTTGTATCTACCCCAGGAGGCAGATTCTGCCACAGAGGATTCCGGGAGTGGGTATAAGTTTAAAGGAAACACATGACGCAGAATTTTGGCGGGAAGCAGAGTCCCAGGGGGGAGAGTATGGCTGTCTCTCCTCCTGTCAGAGGAAGCGGGTTTCCCGGGTGGCGGCCTGGGAATCCAAAGAGTGTGAAGCTGAGCTGCAGAGGGGATCCAGTGTGCTGAGAACCAGCGGAGAGAGAGAGGGGTCCAGTTCCAGGAAAGCCTACAAAGGTCGTGAGTACTGTGGACTGCCCCTGGGGGTCTGCCTAGTGTCAGAGGGGACCACTCCGGAGAAGGTTCTAGGGACCCAGGAGTCAGCTAATTGTGAAAGGGCGTGCCTGGTCAGAGAACCCTGAAGTATTAGAGGGGGTGCCTGGTCAGAGGACCCTGAAGTATTACAGGGGGTACCTAGTCAGAGGACCCTGAAGAATTAGAGGGGATACCTAGGTAGAGGACCCTGAATTGTGAAAGGGGGCGCCTGTAGTTTGGGCCCTGAAGAGTCAGTGTACAGTGGGAAGTGTACAAGGTTAAGAGTTGCAGCAGCACAAGTATCTACACAGAGCTACCTCAGCCAGTGCAGGGCTGGAGGGAGCTGTTCAGTGACTTTTGAGCTAAAGCAGAGTGTCAGGAGTCAAGTGTTCTACAGTCCTAGATCTTCTGAGTTAAAGTCGAGGTTCCAGCACAGTTTCAGTACTACAGTATCTTTAGGTGTCAGGAAGCGCTGGTCGGCATTCAGCTGGCATCAAGACAGCGCCAACAGGCATTTTTCTTCAAGTGTCCCAAAGTGTACCTAGTTAAGCCAGAGGAGTATCCTACTCATTCCCTTCTCCCATCCCCAAATACAATAAAACAAAACAAACCAAAGATGCCGGAATGGTCATTGTCTCAGTTCTCACACCTGGGGTCACAACTCAAATGTGTTGGAGGTGTCACCGGTAACAATGGCAGACCCACATTAAGCAAAAGAGCTGGAAATACTGCTACACAAAAAAGGATAATCCGCCTCAATTCCTTTCTCAACTGAACCTACCACAAGTCGACATACCAGACTGGAGGCATTACACTGATATTCCGATACCAAACCATCCTCAACCATGGCAGCTGGTGCGTAGCAAAGGCCCAAACCGTGCCTGTTCTGGCACTCCTTAACCTACTGCCCAACCATTATCATCTCAGACTTCATCCTGAGTTCCTGCTGGTTTTCTCTATGAATAATCTGCTGCTGGTCTCTGACATGACTGGATGTTGGCCACAGTCGGTTATGGTTACATACATTTTTAGCTAAGAGAGACACCTTTGAAATATCTTCATGACCCAATGTGCTTTGGTTGGGACATATACACTTACTACCAATTTTTCTTCCCCCTCCCCCCTTTTTTTTCCCTCCACTGGTAGTAACTCTTAACTATGTCCTAACTGTGATCATTTTTTTTTTTTCTTCTCAAAATAATATGCGTGATCAGAATACCTGCCTGCGCTCTATGGCTTCCTAGTCTTCTTATGTACCACCAGTAGGTTTAACTCTACTTTGCACTACCAACATTTAGCACATTGCCACCAAACCCAGATGAGCCCCCAACCCTGCCCCAGCATTACTGTCCCTGGTGCTGGAAACGGGATAGATTCCCTTTGGGGTACTACTATGCGCTCATAACACATCCAAATCAGGTCCTTTGAGAGACAACGACCCAACATTACTATATTGGAGATGACCCCTTCTCCCCTCTCCCCTCTCCCCTCCCAACCTCTTTTTTCTTACTCTTTGCTTTCTCCTTTCTTATTGTTTTTACAGACAATAATGAAACTATATATCTTTGTTCCCTCTGCGCAGGGATTTCCTACAGTGAATTATTTTATATGTGAATAGTTGCCTTGGGTAACCTGGTTATTGTATGACTCCCTTGTTATTCTATGGTCTCATTTTCCTTATAAAAAAATATATATTCAACCTAACTCTACTTAGCGCTAATTATTTTGGGACACCATACTCCCATTCAGGTGCCCCACTCTTATTTGGTGTTCTCACTAGGGACTGTATTGGTATATCAGCATTTGCCTATACCATTGTTTACTCATTAACAGCTTGCCGACCGCCCACAGTATATTTACTGCCGCAGTCAGCCCCTCCTGGGCAAAGCGACCTAGTACTACAGGAGCCTGTAGGCGCACTCCCACCCCCGCTCGTTCACGGCCATCTC
Source organism: Pelophylax lessonae (assembly GCF_965119305.1). NCBI lineage: Eukaryota > Metazoa > Chordata > Amphibia > Anura > Ranidae > Pelophylax > Pelophylax lessonae. The sequence goes on along the minus strand of NC_138770.1, from coordinate 439,428,212 downwards.
AGTGCGAGTGACCGGCGGCTCCGATGTCCGCCGGCCACTCGCGATCTCCCGCTGGAGAGGGAGAAAGGCAGGCAGCTGATGTAAACTAAGCCACCTGTCATTCTCGCTGGTGTAACTGCAGAGATCATATGATCCTGCTATGTAGGATCGTATGTCTCTGTGGTTACATCACAAGCCACGTCCCTTGACAGTTAGAATCACGGGCCTAGGGACACACTTAAACACTAATAAAGTTTACCCCTTCCCTGCCAGTGTCATTTTCACAGTAACAGTGCATATGTATAGCACGGATTACTGTAGTAATGTCACCGGTACCCCCAAAAGTGTCAAAAATGTTAGTCAGGGGTCCGATCTGTCCGCCGCAATGTCGCAGTCCCACAAAAAAGTCGCAGATCGACGCCATTACTAGTTAAAAAAACAAAAAAACAATAAAAATGACATAAATCATTCCCTTAGTTAGTAAACGCAATAACTTTTGCGCAAGCCAATCAAAATACGCTTATTGCAATTTTTTTTACCAAAAATATGTAGCAGAAAACAAATTGGCCTAAAATGTTAAAAAATTTTGATTTTTACATTTTTTTTGGGGAATTTCATATAAAAAAAATGTGAAAAATATTGTTATTTTTTTAAAATTGACGCTTTTTTTTTGTTTATAGCGCAAAAAATAAAAATCGCACAGGTGATCAAATACCATAAAAAAAAAGCCCTGTTTGTGGGGAAAAAAAAGGACGTCAATTTCATTTGGGTACAGCGTTGCACGACCGCGCAATTGTCCGTTAAAGTCACGCAAAATAGGCCCTGGTCTTTGAGCAGCCAAATCCTCCGGGGCTTAAGTGGTTAAGGTTCAGATGGTTTATATGTTTTTTGTTTTGTTTAAGGATCTAATGGCTGATAATCTTTTCCCACTCAGACAGGAGTAGCTTAGACAGATCCTGTCCAGACTTATTATGGCAGCCTTAAAGGTGGTCTCTTACGTGGTCTATGTTCGCTCAACATGCGTAGGCAACTATGGCTCACATTGAAATGGCATAGGGCACACGTTATCCTTTTACAAGGGTCACAAGCTTCTGTACCTAAACTTACAAATCACATATATAAACAACGCTACCAAAGTAATTTTCCCTCAACTAAATCCAGGGGCATAGCAATTGCTAGCCACAAATATTGCCTTTTTGTTATACTGAAACACCAATGGTAGATTTGTTTTCCCTAAACATTTCATAGCTGATCAAAAATACACATTTGCTACCCTTTACGATCCCTAGTTAAAACTTATCTTTTCAATTCTGTTCTAAAGAACCTTTCTACTTTTAGTGAGGGTAGATTGTTTCTGAGGGCTGACTTTAATGTAAGCCCCTCACCTGGTCATTCAGCCCACTCATTAGCTTTTCTTAAACATTTTTGCTATACACTACAGCAATATCTCCTTGTTGACTGTTGGAGAGTGCCCAATTCTTCTGATAAGGACTACAGCTATTTCCCTGTAATGCATATTGATCCCTTTTTGATCTGCTATTTTTTGACCAAAAAGTCCCTTTCCAACGTGACAATAGGCTTTAACACAATTTCCAATCACCTGACTCTCCCCTTTCTGGCTACTAGAAATTGATCATGGTGGATCATAGAAAATCTGCTCAATGAACAGCTCGTTGTCATGAGGAGAGTGAGATACTATTGCTCGCTATTTCGTGGAAAATGTAGAGGGTGAAGTATGCGTAGACTCTATCTGGGAGGGGCAAAAGGGGGTAGAGCGAGGTGCGCTGATCTCACAGGGATCTAGGTTAAGGAAGGAAAGAGTTGTCGACCTTGCTAAGCTTCTGGAGAAGATCTGTGTAGCTGAGTTGCGCCATAAACATTCCTGTGACCAGGGCCGGACTGGGAATAAAAACCAGCCCTGGAAATAATTTCATACCAGCCCCATACCATTATTATGCCAGCCCCAGTGGCGTAGCGTGGGTTGTCAGCAACCAAGGCAAGTAATTTGCGCCCCTAACCAACGGACATTTAGCGCTCTCTGGCTCCCTACCACTCATACAGAATTAAGGACAGCCCAGCTGGGAGGCCACAGGCTCTAGGAACAGGCCCCCCTTCCCCACTATCTAATACACTGCTTACCTCCTTTCCCACAATCTAATACACTGCTGATCGCCCCCGGCCCCCTCCCCCTAATACAATGCTGCCCCCCCCCTCAGCCCTCTCCCCCTAATACAATGCGGTTCTCCACAGGCCCCTCCCCCTAATACAATTCTGATTCCTTCCTCCACCTAATACACTGCTGATCCCCTCCAACCCCCCTAATATACTGCTGACCCCCCCCCCCTGGCTCCCTCCCCCTAATACAATGCTTATCCTCTCCCTAATACAATGCTGATCCCCCCTCCCCCTAATACAATGCTGTTCCCCCTAGCCCCTCCTGCTAATACAATGCTGACCCCCCCCCTGGCCCCCTCCCTCTAATACAATGCTGTTCCCCCCAGCCCCCTCCTCCTAATACAATGCTAACCCCCCTCCCCCTAATAAAATGATGACCCCCCCCTGGCCCCCTCCTCCTAATACAATGCTGTTCCCCTCCCTCCCCCTAATAAAATGCTGTTCCCCCCAGCCCCCTCCTCCTAATACAATACTAACCCCCCTCCCCCTAATAAAATGCTGACCCCCCAGCCCCCTCCCCCTAATACAATGCTTACCCCCCTCCCCTGATACAATGCTGTTCCCCCCAGCCCCCTCCTCCTAATGCAATGCTAACCCCCCTCCCCCTAATAAAATGCTGAGCCCCCTGGCTCTCTCCCCCTAATACCATGCTGTTCCCCTCAGCCCCCTCCTCCTAATACAACACTAACCCCCTCCCCCTAATAAAATGCTGACCGCCCCCCTCTCCCAAATAAAATGCTGCCCCCCCCCCAAGGCCCCCTCCCCCTAATACAATGCTGATTTCCCCTCCCCCTAATACAATACTGTTTCCCCCCTCCCCCTAAATTTGGGGGGGGGGGGTGGCGCATCAGCATTGTATTAGGGGGAGGGGGTCAGCATTGTATTAGGGGGGTCAGCATTATATTAGGGGGTCAGCATTATATTAGGGGGCCAGCATTATATTAGGTCAGCATTGTATTAGGGGGCCAGCATTGCATTAGGGGGTCAGCATTGTATTAGAGGGCCAGGCCAGCATTGTATTAGGGGGCCAGGCCAGCATTGTATTAGGGGGTCAGCATTGCATTAGGGGGTCAGCATTGCATTAGGGGGCCAGCATTGCATTAGGGGGCCAGCATTGCATTAGGGGGTCAGCATTGCATTAGGGGGCCAGCATTGCATTAGGGGGCCAGCATTGTATTAGGCTAGCCCTCCCCCACCCCCCGAGCATTTACTCTTACCTGGCTGTTTACATGTGGCAGCTCAGGTTCTGCTGCTCCGCTCAGCCTCACACTGTGACCTGTCCTTCTGCTGCGATGCGAAGATGCTGCTGGGGGAGGGATCAGCGCCATCATGCAGAGATGCAGGAGATGATGATCCGCCGACGCGCAGCCGCCGCCCGCCAGATGTGACGTGATGACGTTCACATCGGCTGGCGTAGGAGAAGATCCGTCGCTGGAGCCGGAGAACAGCGGGGGCCGGGGTTGCAGCGGCCAGTATCAAGCGGCCCCATCTTAAAGCGGCACTAGCGGGTGGCCCCATCTTAAAGCGGCGGTAGCGGGCGGCCCCATCTTAAAGCGGCAGCGGCCCCATCTTAAAGCGGCGGTAGCGGCCCCATCTCAATGCAGCCCCAGGGCCGGCGGCCCACCGGGGATTTTCCCGGTATCCCGTTAGGCCAGTCCGGCCCTGCCTGTGACCTAACTCCATACAGATCTTGCTTAATATGTATCCATGCCGATTGAGACACTTTACACAAAGTTTATGAGTTGAGAAACAAATGTGGTTGGATGCTGACAAGGGCTCTGAGACAGCAGAGAGAATCTGTGCATGTCTATAAGTTGAATTCTGTGCAGTGTTCATTTCGTCGACGAAAATGTTTTCGTTGACTAAATTAACACTATTTTAGTCAACTGAAATACGACAAAAACTAAAATATTTCAGATGACTAAAATACGGCCAAAACTGAAATGCCCGATGGCCCAAGGGGTCTGCTTTAACTTCAACAGATGTAACTTGAATCCAGCATTATGTCATTTAAACACTTCCTGTGGTTGCTCCTGAAACTCCTCCTTGTTAATGAAACACTGAAACTTTTCCCTTTAGATATAGTACTCTGGATGAGGCACTTGAACATACTCTCCATTCTCATTCTTGACCCGGATGGACCAAGCATGTCTTTAGCCATTTGGGCGGCGAACCTCCACCCTATCTATGTAGATGGAGTGCCCGTAATACCACTGAGCTTTGACTTTGTTGAATTTTTCTTTCAGTCCTTCCTCTGGGGAGTCCCTGTAAGGCTTAGGGACAAATAGGTAGTCCCAGATAAGTTCATTGCACCAAAAGTCCCTGTATTTTTCCACTAGCAACATTACTTCCCTTGGTGCATAAGGGTAGTCTTACCCGTATTCTAATGCAATCTTTTTCTGCATCCACCGCTGCATCCTGGATAACAGGGGAAGGGTCCTCCGGTTACCTCCCCCTGGTGGAGAAAATGGGGTGCATATTCTTTGAATCATTTCCTCATATGCCGCACTCTCCCTCCTGGCGACTCTGCTCCCGCCAAAGACACTTCCCCCCAAACGTATACCCACTCCCAGAATCCTTTGCAGCACAATCTGCCTTCTGGGGTAGTTACAAGCTTGGATGTGTCCCCTGATTGAAGCCTCTCACAGGAGCCAGTGGGGATACTTCTCCCCTAAGCGAGCACATCTGGAAGCCCTAACACCCTAACTAAATAAATCCCAGCCCTGCTGTTAGGCAGACAAGGCCCACTATAAATTTACCTAGCACCTACCTGTAGGGTGCTACATGTTTATTTATGAAACGTGGTTTTATTTATAAAGACTATGGCATTTTAGTCAAAGACTATGATAAAAACTAAATTGAAATTTGCTGCCAAAATTAACACTGATTCTGTGCATGTATATAAGTTAAATTCTGCCTTATGGCAGGTTAGGTAAAAAATGATGGCCATAGGAGAAGGAGTGACCCTTTTCATCTGATCTTATTTGCGCAATAATAAGGCATTTTTTGGTCCTGGTGAACATAGGGTTCTGGTGATTGCATTTACAGTGGCACTTGTGGTGGAGCACTGATTGTGTTTTGTTCACGATCACCTTGTAGAAGCATGGTGGATGGGAATAAACATTTAGCTGGAAAATTTAGGAATTCACACAAAGCATTTTTTTATTGATGTTTATTATATATTTGTTTAACTTTTTACAATTTTTTTTAAAACGCTTTTTACAATTTTCACATGTCACACTTTCTGTATATGTTCATGCATTTTTATAATAAGATTTATTGTTTGCATGTGTATTTTAGGCCCCTTTCACACGGGCTGTTGTTGTGCCGTTGGTAAAAGCATGTTTTGTTTTTTGAAATTTCAACATCCTGGCACAAAGATTACTCACATTTGTACATTGCGATTATGTGCGATTATATACCTTTACATGCGGCTGCGTTTAGCTGCAGTAGTAAATTCTTGCCTTTTGTATAGCAACTGTTTACTTATTTTTTCTTTGTACTGTGATTACCTGCGTTTATATACAGATAGCTGCGGTACATTGCTCCTGGACGCTGTCAATTTTATTTTTCCTAAATGCACAAAATCGTATGTTATGAAAGCGTTGTTTAACCGTTCCTGTGAAAGGGGCTTTATATTGTCACTAATTTACAGTCACAGTTGTGGTTCGGAACAGATTGCAATAACACATGTATCTTGATAAATAGGTCATTGACTCCATTTTGAGGAGGATAGCGCCTAATTTATTTTAGTTTTGGACTAGTGATAATATATCCATAACGTCTAATCCCAGGGTGAATGAGTTGACAAATCAAAAATGAAGCCTGAGAAAACATAAGGAGAAAAAAACATGCACCCGTACAAAATTGAGAGGTGTATACACAAATGCCAAGAGCCTAGCTAACAAGATGGCGCTGCTATTTCGCGAGGAGGATTTAGACTTTGTGGGAATAACAGAAACTTAGCAAATATCCAGGGGTATTCCTTGTATCGAAAGGACAGGGAAGGTAGAAGAGGGACGGGATGTGTCTATATATCAGGAATGATTTAAGACGAGAGGGGTGACATTGTAAATGGGGCAAGGGGGGAGGTAGAATCTGTGTGGGGGGAACTTCAAAGAGAAGAAATAAGTGGGAAATTAATAGTGGGGGTATGTTACAGGCCCCCCAACCTGAGGGAGGAGGAGCTGCATCTCCTATCACAATTAAAAATGGCAGCGGGGCAAGGAAATGTCATCATAATGGGGGACTTCAACTATCCCTATATTGACTGGGCAGAGGAGACAGCTCACTCATTAAAGGCCCCTCACTTCTTAAATGTCTTACAGGACAACTTCATGTACCAATTGGTGGATTCCCAGACTAGAAAGAAGGCATTACTAGATCTTTTCATTACAGAACGATTCAAATCTGATCACAGATGTGGAAATTCGGGACAACTTGGGATCTAGCGATCACAGGATGATCACATTTAGCGTAAATCATAGGAAAAGGAGGCACAAAGGTAGTACAAAAACACTATATTTCAAATGAGCAAACTTTTCTGAACTGCACTCAATACTACAAGACATCAATTGGAACCAAATCCCAGAAAAATTGAACATGTAGGAAAATTGGAATTCTTTAGGAACATATTAAACATAGGTATCACAGATTGCATTCCAATGGGCAATAAATATAGAAGAGCGAAAGGTTAAGTCTGGGTGGTTAAACCGTAACAAAAAAAAATGGCCTTTGAAAAATATAAAAGGGATGGGTCATTGTCAGCATTTTAACACTATAAGGAATGCAACAAGAAGTGTAAGAATGCAATCAGGGTGGCTAAAAAAAGACTATGAGAGACACATAGCAGTGGAGAGTAAAAAAAATCCCAAGACATTTTTTAGATATATTAACAGTAAAAAGGCGAGGTCAGAGCACATTGCCCACATAAAAGACAATGAAGGGAGAATGGAGTAGGCAACTGTACTAAATGATTTCTTCTCCTACGTTTTTACACAGGAAAAGGATTGGTATACCAACCACGACTGTACTGTAGTAACACATTGCAGGATGTACCCCTGTGGCTAACAGAGGCCGGAGTCCAGAAAAGACTGGAAAAGCTTAACACAAATAAATCACCAGGACCGGAAGACCTACACTCGAGAATCCTCAAAGAACTCAGTCAGGTTATAGCTAGACCATTTTTCCTAATCTTTATTGATAGCATATTGGCAGGAATGGTACCAGCTGATTGGAGAAAAGCCCATGTGGTACCAATAGTCAAGAAAGGGCAGAGACATATACCTAGAAACTACAGGCCAGTCAGCCTAATATCAATAGTATGTAAACTATTGGAGGGGATTATAAGGACTATATCAAAGAATTTGTTGATGAAAACAGTACCATTAGCAGTAATCAGCATAGGTTTATGAAGGGTCATTCCTGCGTGAGCAATCTGTAAACATTCTACGAGGAAGTGAGCTGCCATGTAGATAGGGGATGGCCTGTGTATGTGGTGTATCTGGATTTTGCAAAAGCATTTGATACAGTTCCCGAAAAACGCTTAATCTGCAAGCTGAAGTTTGTTGGCATGAACCATAGGGTTTGTTCTTGGGTGGAGATACATAATGTGTACTCAGACTGGTCTGGGGTGGTAAGTGGGGTACCCCAAGGCTATGCCTTGGGATCAATTCCATTTAATTTATTCATAAATGATATAGAGGTTGGTATAAATAGCTAAATCCTAGCTTTTGTGGACAACACAAAAATAAGCAAGGCAATAACATCACATCAGGATATAGAAATTTTACAGGAAGACCTGAATAAAATAATGGGATGGGCAACTACATAGCAAATGAGGTTTAATGAGAAATGTAAAGTGATGCACTTGGGGGCTAAAAATATAAACGCAAATTACTCACTAGGGGCAGAACCTCTGGGAGAATCATGGATGAGGAAAGATCTTGAGGTCCTTGTAGAAAACAGACTGACCAACAGCATGCAATGTCAAGCTGCAGCAAGCAAAGCCAGCAGACTATTAGCATGCATAAAAATGGGATTTACTCCAGAGATAAAACTACGGTATATTCCTGCCACTTTATAAAAGTCTGGGTCAGCCACATCGGGAGTATTCCATCTAGTTCTGGTCACCAGTTCTCAGGAAGGATGTGCTGGAGCTAGAGAGAGTCCAGAGCAGGGCAAAAAAATTAATAAGGGGACTGGAGGACCTCAAGTAGGAGGAACGACTGCAGGCACTAAATGTATTCTCCCTGAAGAAGAGACGCTTGATAGGAGATATCATGGCAATATAGAAATACCTCAATGGTGATCCTAGCATTGGAAGACAACTTTTCAGTCTCAGGGAGTGTGAGAAGACACAGGCCACACAATGAGATTGAAGAAGAAGCGATTTAACCTTAAGCTGCATAGGGGGTTTTTCACTGTCAGTGTGATAGGGATGTGGCACTCTCTTTCACAATTGGTGGTGTCAGCAAGGAGTATTTATATTTTTTAAAGACTCTTGGATGTGTATCTTAGTGAACACAACATACAGAGATATGGGAAATTATTATCAACACGGACACATACACCCACACAGGTTGAACTGGATGGACTATTGTCTTTATTAAACCTTACCTACTATGAAACTATAATCTTCCACCAAATGATGCCGGCATTGCCGATGGGTGCGGAGGACTAAAAAAATGTTGAAGTGCATAACAAATCCCCTTCTCCATCGCTACTTCTTTGACCAACAGAAGCCTCAAAACTACCTTTTCTACAAGACTGTAACCTACCAGAGTTTGAAAAGGGGTTACGTAAACTCCTTTTTAAAGGGGAGTTCAAGCCTTTTCTGTATTTATTAAAAGTCAGCAGCTACAAAAAGTGTAGCTGCTGACTTTAAATAAACACACACTTGTCCCAGGATTCAGCGACGTGGCCACCAGAAACCTCGCTCCTCTCCTTCTCCTCTCGGTGACACCTGCATCATTAGTGTAGCCACCTGGCTGTGACAGCTTGTGTCGTCACAGCTGGGTGCACACTACGCATGCGCGAGTCACGCTGTGTGTCCTGAATGGTAGGGCAATCTTCTAGGACCTCAGAAGATTGCAGGGAAGGAGGGGGAGAGGTAAGCTTCCACTCGGAGCGCAGCGGCTGTCAAAACTAGGTACCCACCCCCCCAAAAAAAAAAAAATGTGGCATGTAAGGGGGTCAGGAGTGCTTAAAGCAGAAGTTACACTTTTGGGTGGAACTCCACTTTAAGGTGTCCTCAAGATATTTCATCCTGTGCTCCCTCTGCAAGGGCAGGATGAGTTCAGAGACTTTCCCCTTGTAATAAGTGGTCAAGTAGGGTTGCCAACCAATAATGATAATGATCCTTCTCCTTGATGCCACAGATTCTCAGGTCCTTTCCCAAGCTTTGAAGAATAAGGGAGCTGCGTGTTGTAAAGTGTAAAAAACACCTTTACCGAAAAAAGAAAAAAAGAAACCGCGCTCTTACATCATAAAATACATATCCCCGTAGTGAATAAACAATGGTGAATAGACAAATAAATAAATACATCTTCATTTAAATGATAGTCCTTATATAAACCCACACGTGAATAGCATCCTCAGTGAATAGGAAAGGTTTCTCTACACCACCATGCAGATGCATTATACACTCACCAGACTTAATTGACCCCTATTACAGGGAGTTAAATTGCGCATATGGGAAAATCCAAGATGTAATACATGAGGTCACAGGAATAATTTCAAACCACTGCTGTCTTCCATTCAATATGTACATAAATAGTGTATTCAAAGCTCCAGTGTTGCCATATAGAGATGGAGAGGAAGAAACACTCTCAAGGTGCAGTATTTCAAATAATTTATTTAACCACTTAAGGACCAAGCCTTTACAAATTAAAATTAGTATTTTTGGCTAGAAAATTACTTAGAACCCCCAAACATTTATATAGATATATATATATATATATATATATTTTTAGCAAAGACTCTGGAGAATAAAATGGCGGTCGTTGCAGTATTTTTTGTCACATGGTATTAGCGCAGCGGTCTTTCAAAAGCAATTTGTTTGGAAAAAATACACTTCACTGAATTTAAAAAACTACACAGAAAAGTTAGCCTAATTTTTTTGTATATTGTGAAAGATGATACCCATCCACCAAAAAAGTGTCAAAAAGTAATAAAATTTTTATACTTTATAATAGTAATTTTAATAATATCTATTTTATATTATAAATTATAATTATAAGACAACATGCCATAAATCAATGACTAATCAACACAGGGCACAGTACAGGTGGACAGAAGGGTACAGTACAGGAAGGTGGGAGAGCACAATACGGGGGGCGGAAGGGCACAGGAGTTAGAGGGGCACAGTACAGGAGGGGCAGGAGGGGACAGCACAGAGAGTGAAGGAGGGCACAGTATATGGGGCAGGAGAGCACAACACAAGGGGGCCAGTACAGCTAGGGCAGAACTGCAAAGTACAGGGGAGAAGGAGTGTAACGTTCAAGGTAGCACAGTACAGGGGGCAAGAGAGCACAATACAGGGGGGCCAGGAGGGCATACTACGGGGCAGGGCCGTGCAGAGACTTTTGGAGGGGCAGGTGCTCAAAGTATAAAAGGGGCACATGGAACAAGTCTTTAAATAGGGCTCTGCTCAAAATATCAATACAGCAATGCATCATGATGCATTCCTTCCTGATACGTGTATTGATACGGATGTTTATGTATTAATAGGGCAGAAAAATGCAGTGGCACAGCTTTGAAAAAAAAAAATAGAACAGAAAAGACTAAAGTTTAAATGTAAAAATATTTTGTGTCTTAAGTACTGCTGGCGGGTACTGCTGGCGGGTACTGCTGGTGGGTACTGATGGCAGGTACTGCTGGCTGGTACTGCTGGTGGTTACTGCTGCCTGGTACTGCTGGCAGGTATTGCTGGCTGGTACTGCTGGTGGCTACTGCTGGTGGTTACTGCTGCCTGGTACTGCTGGTGGTTACTGTTGGTGGGTACTGCTGGTGGGTACTGCTGGAGGGAAATGCTGGCTCCTCTGAGACACATCAACGCCAGAGTTTGAGGAGCGGTGCTGGAGGAAGCATGCAGAGCCAATACTTCCTGTATCTCTCCTCTCACAAGCGGAGTGCATTTGATATCACTCCGCCTGTGACAGGACAGAGCCAGAACTATACAAGAAGCATCGGCTCTAGTCTGACTCGAGGATATGCTGACAGCCGGGGCATTGCACGGCACTTGCGGATGTCAGGGAGCCACAGCCCAAATGCGGTAGACTCCAGCACCTCGCGGGAGACTTGGGATGTCTGCCTCGACAAAAGGGCACTTTGGACATTAAGGGTCAGGTATTCAAGCACCCTCCGCCCCCCCCCCCCCTCTGCACAAGCCTGGTATGGGGGGGGGGGGCAGATGGGCACAGTTCAAGGGACAGAGAAGCACAGTATGGGCAGCAGGAGGGCACAGTATGGGGGGACAGAAGGGCATAGTATGAGGGGGGAAGGAGGGCACAATACAGGAGTGTTAGAGGGCACAGTATAGGGTGCAATGATGTATAATACAATAATATATAATGTCAGGTTTGGAGGTCGACACAGCAGGATCAGCAGCAGTAAAATTGCGAGGCAGATGTAAGGATATTACGATATAAGGAAGCCCGGTAGTATCCCACAGTACCCATGAGGATTGGAAAGTGTACCTGCAGTCCCGCAGAGAGATGAAAGGATAGCCAAGACAAGATAGGAGTGGAGCAACCACACTGGCAATAATACCAAAGCGTATTATCTCCAGCAGTAAGGTGAGCGGTTTGCACACCTAGAAGTGGCAGACACTGAAGAACACCAGCACTCACATATTATAGAGGTGGAAGAGCTGTATTAGAGGATACTGGATTTAAAAATTGGGACATTTGCACGTTTTTCTGGCACTGAAGCACCTTTTTGAAATGGATTTGTCTTAAATATGAAGAATATATGGATAAGAATTTACCTTGTAAAAACAACACTGTTTAAATTATTTTATTACCCCTAGCACTTTGCATAATTATATGCACTGTTACTGTGAAGATTGGCATTATTGCACAACATCACTATTCATTTATGCACTTTATATTTAACTAATATTTTTTGAAGACTTGCATCATTGCACAGCATTACTATTCATAAATAATATATGCACCTTATATTTAATTAATATTTAATATATATCTGTTATTGCACTGAAGTCACCGTACACTTTTTTTGTATAAATTGAGTTATTAATTTCCGTTATAATTTATTGATTTATGCATATTCTGAAGGTTCAATATTACACAGAGTGATACTGAAGATTTAATTTGATATAGTTTATTATTTATTTATTCTAATTTTAATTTAATTTTTTTTCTACACAATAATTATTAGTAAATATAGAAATAAAAATACATCTACCCATATTGTATGGAAATACACAATATCCTTGAAGTGCAGTATTCCCCTCATTAATAATGATGTATAATACAGATATGGTCTCCTCAGAGCAGCACAGGGAAGCTGCTTTCACAGATCTTACATGTTCTGGCAGCCTGTCACTGGGCTAAATCTACAATCAGAATGACACCTCTCCTCGTACCTTCCTTCTGCAGTTTTCAGTTCTTTGCAGGGGTTAATGAAGAACCCCCAAGGTGGAGCATCTTACTACAGCTGCTGTTTGTGTGGACGGGATGTGTACTGCTCCAATCACATAGGAGAGGAGAGTCGGAAGGAAATGGGGCGATCTGCATCCAGCACACACAAGCTGGAGTTGCAGCAGTGTTTACAAGTAGCTACCTCAGCCAGGAAGGCTAAAGGCAGAAGTACAAAGGACTTTGTTCCAACGGGGAGTGACAAAGTCAGTTTGGAGTTAACGGACAGCAAGTCAGCGTTAACCAGTGCCAACCGGCGTTGACCGGCATTCAGCCAGCGTCAAGTCAGCCTCCATAGGCATTTTTCTCAGTTGTCCCATTATCTTGTGAATAGTTGAGCCAGAGGAGTATCCCACTAATTCCCTTCTCCCATCCAAGTTCCTAAATAAATACAAAACCCAAAGATGCTGGACTGGTCATTGTCTCAGTGCTCACACTTGGAGAACATGCTTAAATGTGCTGTTGTTGCTAGCGGTAACCCCGGTAGATCCACACCTAGCACAATGGCTGGGAATCCTGCTACATACCTATAAGTAGGCCTTATCATAGTACCTAGGACCTCCAAGGTAGTATTTTCCGAAAATACTACCTGTACCTCGAGCCACACCAGAGAGGCAGCGGGAGATTAAGGAAGTTAACGAGTGGCTGAGGAGCTGGTGTAGTAAGGAGGGTTTCGGGTTCCTGGAGAACTGGGCCGACTTCTCAGTCGGTCACCGGCTCTTTGGCAGGGACGGATTGCACCTAAATGGGGTGGGTGCAGCCGTACTGGGTGCGAGGATGGCCAAAGAGTTAGAGGGGCTTTTAAACTAGGGAATGGGGGGGAGGGTACAGATGTAGAATTAGCCAGTGGGAAGCAAGTTTCAGAGGGCAGAAATGGGGGCATTAGCGGTAGGGTGTTCGGAGCTCCTATACCCAGGGTGGGTACGGAGAAAAATCAAGAGAGCAACCTAAAAACATCAAAATTACGAGGCTTATATACCAATGCCAGAAGCCTGGCCAACAAGATGGGAGAGCTGGAGCTGCTGATGTTTGAGGAGGACTTAGATTTTGTGGGGATAACTGAGACTTGGTTTGACAGCTCTCATGACTGGATGGCGACCATTCAGGGGTATTCCCTTTATCGCAGAGATAGAGAGGGTAAAAAAGGGGGAGGGGTATGTTTGTATATTAAGAACAGTATACAGGTAAATATGAGGGATGATATTAATAATGGAGCTATGGACGAAGCAGAATCCCTATGGGTAGAGCTTCAAAGGGAAGGCACGGTGGGGAAGGTAATATTGGGCGTATGCTATAGGCCCCCAAACCAGAGGGAGGAGGGTGAGGTGGACCTCATGTTACAGATAGGATTGGCAGCAAGGATGGGAAATGTCATTATAATGGGGGACTTTAATTATCCTGATATAGACTGGGCAGAAGGAACCGCGCATTCAGCCAAGGCTCGACAGTTCCTAAATGTTTTGCAGGACAATTTCATGGGTCAGATGGTGAATGCACCGACAAGAAACAATGCGGTACTTGACCTACTGATTACCAACAATACAGACCTGCTCACGGATATAGAAATACGGGACAACTTAGGGAACAGTGACCATAGGTCAATTGGTTTCAGTATTAATTACAGTAATAGGAAACACAAGGGTAATATAAGGACACTGAATTTCAAAAGAGCCAATTTCCCTAAACTGCGCTCGCTGCTAGAAAATATCAAATGGGATAGAACCCTGGGAACAAAGAACACGGAGGAAAAATGGGAGTGCTTCAAGAGCATACTTAACAAGGGGGTGGGCCAGTGCATTCCACAGGGAAATAAATTTAAAAGAGCAAAACTAAACCCTGGATGGCTAAACTCCAACATAAAAATGTATATTAGAGCTAAAGAAAAGGCCTTCAAAAAATACAAGACTGAGGGGTCATTGGCAGCATTTAAGCACTACAAAGAGTGTAATAAGAAATGTAAAGATGAAATCAGGGCGGCTAAAATAGAACACGAGAGACATATAGCGGAGGAGAGTAAAAAGAACCCCAAGAAGTTCTTTAAGTATATAAACAGTAAGAAAGCGAGGCCAGAACACATTGGCCCCATAAAAGATGATAAAGGAAAAATGGCCACTGAGGACAGAGAAAAGGCGGAAGTGTTAAATAATTTATTTTCTTCAGTCTTCACAAAGGAATCGGGGGGCTACACGAACCCAGCTTGTAAGGCCGAACTAAATAATACACCTCAGGAAGTGCCGCCATGGCTAACAGAGGATAGACCTAGAGCTAAACTAGAGAAACTTAACATAAATAAATCCCCGGGACCGGATGGCTTGCACCCAAGGGTTCTTAATGAGCTCAGCCAGGTGATTGCCAGACCATTATTCTTGATCTTTAAGGATAGTTTACAGACAGGTATGGTGCCAGCTGATTGGAAAAAAGCCAACGTGGTACCAATATTTAAAAAGGGGCCGAGATATATCCCGGGTAACTATAGGCCGGTCAGCCTAACATCAGTAGTCTGCAAAATTTTGGAGGGGATGATAAGGGACCACATACAAGACTTTAGTAATGAAAACGGTATTATAAGTAGTAATCAGCATGGATTCATGAAAAATCGTTCATGCCAAACCAATCTATTAACCTTCTACGATGAAGTGAGCTGCCACTTAGATAAAGGTAAGCCTGTGGATGTGGTGTATCTGGACTTTGCAAAGGCCTTTGACACCGTTCCCCACAAACGCTTACTGTACAAACTAAGGAAGGTAGGTATGGATCATAAGGTGAGTACCTGGATAGAGAACTGGCTCCAGGGGAGAGTCCAGAGGGTGGTGATTAATGGGCAGTACTCTGATTGGGCGGGTGTGGAAAGTGGGGTCCCCCAGGGTTCTGTCCTGGGACCAATCCTGTTTAATTTATTCATAAATGATCTAGAGGAGGGGATATCTAGTACAATCTCAGTATTTGCAGATGATACTAAATTAGGCATGCCAATATCTTCTATGCAGGATGTGGAAATCTTGCAAGCAGACCTGAACAAAATAACGGGGTGGGCAACTACATGGCAGATGAGATTTAATGTAGAAAAATGTAAAGTAATGCACTTGGGGGCCAGAAACCAGAAAGCAAGCTTCTCACTAGGGGGGGAACCTCTGGGTGAGTCTAGGATGGAAAGGGACCAGGGGGTACTGGTAGACAACAGGCTTGGAAGTGGCATGCAATGCCAAGCCGCTGCAAGCAAAGCCAACAGAATACTGGGTTGTATAAAAAAGGGGATTCACTCCAGAAATAAAGAGATTATTCTTCCACTCTACAAAACTCTGGTCCGGCCAAATCTGGAGTATGCTGTCCAGTTCTGGGCACCGGTCCTCAGGAAGGATGTGCTGGAACTGGAGAAAGTCCAGAGAAGGGCAACAAAAATAATTAGGGGAATGGAGGACATCAGCTATGAGGAAAGACTACAAGCACTGAACTTATTCTCTCTGGAGAAGAGACGATTGAGGGGGGATATGATATCAATGTACAAATACTGTACTGGCGACCCTAGCATAAGGAACAAACTATTCAGAGAAAGGAGATACAATAAGACACGTGGCCACTCACTAAAACTTGAGGAAAGGCGGTTTAACCTTAAAGTGCGTAAGGGGTTCTTCACTGTAAGAGCGGTAAGGATGTGGAATTCTCTTCCGCAAGCAGTCGTATCAGCGGGGAGCATTGATAGTTTCAAAAAACTATTGGATGGACACCTTAAAGACCACAACATACAGGGGTATACAATGTACGGTTAAAAGCAAACACACACACACATCATAGGTTGAACTGGATGGACTTGTGTCTTTTTTCAGCCTCACTAACTATGTAACTATGTAACCTATAGGTAGGCCTCATCATAGTACCTATAGGTAAGCCTTATCATAGTACCTATAGGTAAGTTTCTTCATAATACCTATAGGTAAGCCTTATCATAGTACCTATAGGTGTACAAGTTACAGAGGAAGCTTTACTTCCTCTTTAAAGATCATATATATAAAAAATAAAATAAAACAGAGAATAATTAATTGATTTTAACTATTAATTCAATTAATTTGGCCTTACTGAAGGTTTTACATGCTTACCCTTTATTTAGGTCAACTATTACTTCTGTCAATTGTCTTTTTAACCACTTAAGCCCCGGAAGATTTTACCCCCATTCCGGCCAGGGGGTATTTTGCGATTCGGCACTGCGTGACTTTAACGGACAATTGCGCGGTCGTGCGACGCTGTACCTAAACGAATTTGGCGTCCTTTTTTTCCCACAAACAGAGCTTTCTTTTGGTGGTATTTGATCACCTGTGCGATTTTTTGATCACGCGCTATAAACAAAAAAAGAGCGTCAATTTTGCAAAAATAGCAATATTTTTCACATTTTTTTATATGAAATTCCCCCAAAAAAATGTAAAAATCAAAATTTTTTAACATTTTCGGCCAATTTTTTTTATGCTACCTATGTTTGGTAAAAAAATCGCAAAAAGCGTATTTTGATTGGTTTGCGCAAAAGTTATCGCGTTTACTAACAAAGGGAAAGATTTTTGTCATTTTTGTTGTTTTTTTTTTAACGCGTAATGGCGGCGATCTGCGATTTTTTTTGCGGTACTGCGACATTGCGGCGGACAGATCGGACCCTTGACTGACATTTTTGACACTTTTGGGGTTACCAGTGACATTTCTACAGTAATCAGTGCTATATATATGCACTGTTACTGTAAAAATACACTGGTAGTGAAGGGGTTAACTTTATTTGGGAGGGAGGGGCTGTGTGTGTCCCTAGGGGCGTGCTTTCTACTGTGATTGGCTGTGGCTTGAGCTGTAAGGACACTGATCAAGGGATCTACATAGTAGATCCATGTGATCAGTGTCTTTACAGCGAGCAGAATGACAGGCAGCTTGTTTACACAAGCTGCCTGACATTCTCCCTCTCCCCCGCCGATCGCCGAGTGGCCGGCGGACTTTGGGTCCGCTGGTCACACGCGCGGGGGGGGTCCGTGACCACGCGGGAGCGGGAGTGCGCCTCCGGGGGTGCGCGCTCGCTCCCTAGACCCTCACAAGCAAGCGACGTAGCCCTACGTTAGTTTGCCTGTGAGCGGCTGACCGCCGACGTAGATAGTCGTGCGGCGGTCGGCAAGTGGTTAAATAAAAAAACTTATTATGTAGTAAAAGTGGGACACTTTAAGATCAATTATTTCGGTACATGTTGGCAGGCCATGAATTTCTGTTTTGGTCTCTCTCAGAAAAGAATTTCAATGGACCCATTGTGTTATAGGGAAACACATTAAGCCCTCATTCACAATGGAGCTAATTGTCATGCGATTTGACAGGTCAAATCGCATGACAAGTGGCAGCCTATTGCCGGAAAAGGCACTATTCCAATCGGTGCGATGCCGACTTTGCGGCACCAATTTGCAAAAGTAGTTCCTGCACTACTACACAGTGTCTGTAGGATCACAAGTCACAACATTGCTATCCAATGCCTGCAGACCTACAACCCCCAACATTGTCATTCTGTCTCACAGTGGACAGCCAGTCAGAGGAGGTAGAGCTTATACAAGAGGCAGATATACTTGTTGCTGTAGGGCAGGAAGGCATCTGACACCTATGATTGGCTGTCCCCTTTCACAGCTTCCTGGTGAGATAGCTCAGGCAAGTCAGACTCATGTCATCCAAAGGTCCCAGCTTTGTTATTCACTGTCTGTAGGACTATATGTACTCAGGTGCAGTCTGTATTCCCCACTGTAGGTGGCGCTTGACCGAAGCGGCAATACAGAAGGGGAATGAAGCTGTGAAAAACTTATTTCCACTATGACTTCCTGCGGTCACAAGGAGACAGCTGGGTGATTGGGCTCTGGCACCCCACATGACTTTAGTGGCCAACTTGGGTCAGGCAGAGTCTATTTAGGACTCCAGCTCCTGGGTTTGGCTTGCTTTATGTGAGTGGCTAGTGTAGGGCCAGGTTTCCCATCTGGCAGGGACAGTGCTTAGAGATATGGAAAGGTTCCCGAAGGAGTAAGGACAATGCAGGGACTATATCTACCCCACTTTATGAAGCCTCCCCTTTTGGTGTAGACCAGCCAGGCTGTATTCTGCTCACCATTGCAGATACTGTCAACATCTCTCAAGCCTACAGACTGCTGTTACAGTTCATAGGTGGCCCCAGACGGTCATACCTACCCACCGGGCCTAATTGTACTTTGTTGAACCTTTCTACAATATATTGCTCTTGCCTATCTAGGACTCTCTGTGTTTACTGCCCCCACACCATGCTGCACCTGGCTCAAATATCATTTTCAGCTCTGATATTCAGTGACTGTAGGACTACAAGTCCCAGCTTTGTTATTCAGTGTATATAGGACTACAAGTCCCAGCTCTGATATTCAGTGACTGTAGGACTACAAGTCCCAGCTTTGTTATTCAGTGTATATAGGACTACAAGTCCCAGCTCTGATATTCAGTGACTGTAGGACTACAAGTCCCAGCTTTGTTATTCAGTGTATTAAGGACTATAAGTCCCAGCTGCTATTCATTGACTGTAGGACTACAAGTCCCAGCTTTGTTTTTCAGTGTATATAGGACTACAAGTTCCAGCTCTGATATTCAGTGTATATAGGACTACAAGTTCCAGCTCTGATATTCAGTGACTGTAGGACTACAAGTCTCAGCTTTGTTATTCAGTGTATATAGGACTACATGTCCCAGTTCTGATATTCAGTGACTGTAGGACTACAAGTCCCAGATTTATTATTCAGTGTATATAGGACTGCAAGTCCCAGCTTTGATATTCAGTGACTGTAGGACTGCAAGTCCCAGCCTTGTTATTCAGTGTAAATAGGACTACAAGTCCCAGCTGCTATTCATTGACTGTAGGACTACAAGTCCCAGGTTTGTTATTCAGTGTATAAAGGACTACAAGTTCCAGGTTTGTTTTTTTAGTGTGTGTAGGACTACAAGTCCCAGCTTTGTTTTTCAGTGTATATAGGACTACAAGTCCCAGGTTTGTTATTCAGTGTGTGTAGGACTACACGTTCCAGTGCTGTTATTCAGAGTTTATAGGACAACAAGTGCCAGCTTTGTTATTTGGAATCTGTAGGACTACAAGGTCCAGCTGTTATTCAGTGTGTGAAGAACTACAAGTCCCAGGTTTGTTATTCAGTGTGTGTAGAACTACAAGTCCCAGCTTTGAATTTGGCTTCTGTAGGACTTCAAGTCCCCGCTGTTATTCAGTGTCTGTAGGACTACAAGTCTCAGGTTATTCCGTGTGTGTAGGACTACAAGTCCCAGCTTTGTTATATGGCTTCTGTAGTACTTCAAGTCTCCGCTGTTATTCAGTGTCTGTAGGACTACAAGTCCCAGCTTTGTTATCCAGTGTGTGTAGGACTGCAAGTCCCCAGTTATTCTGTGTGTGTAGGACTACAAGTCCCACGTTTGTTATACAGTGTGTAGGACTACAAGTCCAAGGTTTGTTATACAGTGTGTAGGACTACACATTCCAGTTCGGTTATTCAGAGTTTATAGGAATACAAGTGCCACCGTTGTTATTCGGAATCTGTAGGACTACAAGGTCCAGCTGTTATTCAGTGTGTGTAGGACTACAAGTCCCAGGTTGGTTATTGTGTATAGGACTGCATGTTCCAGCTCTGTTATTCAGTGTACAGAGAACTACAAGTCCTGGTTTTGATATTCAGTGTCTGTAGGACTACAAGTCCCAGCCTTGTTATTCAGTGTGTGTAGGACTACAAGTCCCATCTGTTATTCAGTGTCTGTAGGACTACAATCCCCAGCCTTGTTTTTCAGTGTCTGTAGGACTACAAGTCCCAGCCTTGTTATTCAGTGTGTGTAGGACTACAAGTCCCATCTGTTATTCAGTGTCTGTAGGACTACAAGTCCCAGCCTTGTTATTCAGTGTGTGTAAGACTACAAGTCCCATCTGTTATTCAGTGTCTGTAGGATTACAAGTCCCAGCCTTGTTATTCAGAGTGTGTAGGACTACAAGTCCCAGCTGTGTTATTCAGTGTCTGTAGGACTACAAGTCCCAGCCTTGTTATTCAGTGTGTTAGGACTACAAGTCCCAGCTGTGTTATTCATTGTCTGTAGGATTACAAGTCCCAGCCTTGTTATTTAGTGTGTGTAGGACTACAAGTCCCAGCTGTGTTATTCATTGTCTGTAGGACTACAAGTCCCAGCTGTGTTATTCATTGTCTGTAGGATTACAAGTCCCAGCCTTGTTTTTCAGTGTGTGTAGGACTACAAGTCCCAGCTGTGTTATTCAGTGTGTGAACATTAGAGGTGTTTTATTCTTCCAAAGCAAATACACTTTTGAACTGATATTGACTAGTATTCCAATGTTTCTCTTCTCCCTCAATTTCTCTCCAACATTTAGATAATGTGACCCCAGTGCTGAGGGAGAGGGGCAGAGGAGGATTAAACAAGGATGCTATCCAGGCAACAGACATCCTCCTTATCAACTGACATCATTGGTTGTTAGGACACCTGTGTCTAGAATGTCGCAATGGTGCACAATGAAAACACGTGGCTTTGTGTAACTAAAAGGAAAGCTTCATCCACATGCTGGCTTGTATACAATTGTTCATACATTTTTAGGCATTTTGCCTAGGCACCCCTGAAGAAGCCCTAAGGCACCCTGGTTGAAAAAGGCTGGTTTGTAGAACTACAAATCCCAGCTTTGTTATTCAGAGTGTGTAGGACTACAAGTCCCAGGTTTGTTATTCAGTCTATACATTACTACAAGTCTCAGGTTTGTTATTCAGTCTATACATTACTACAGGCCCCAGGTTTGTTATTCAGTGTGTGTAGGACTACAAGTCCCAGCTTTGTTATTCAGTGTGTGTAGGACTACAAGTACCAGCTTTGTAAAGTGTGTGTAGCACTCCAAGTCCCAGGTTTCCTATACAGAGTGCATAGATAGAAGGGGAAGTGTGGTGCAGTCACAGTGTACAATGTGCTGTGTTTGTGTGTGTAGGACTACAAGTCCCAGCCTTGTTATTCAGTGTGTGTAGGACTGCAAGTCCCAGCTTTGTAAAGTGTGTGTAGCACTCCAAGTCCCAGGTTTCCTATACAGAGTGTATAGATAGAAGGGGAAGTGTGGTGCAGTCACAGTGTACAATGTGCTGTGTTTGTGTGTGTAGGACTACAAGTCCCAGCCTTGTTATTCAGTGTGTGTAGGACTGCAAGTCCCAGCTTTGTAAAGTGTGTGTAGCACTCCAAGTCCCAGGTTTCCTATACAGAGTGTATAGATAAAAAGGGGAAGTGTGGTGTAGTCACAGTGTACAATGTGCTGTGTAGGACTACAAGTCCCAGCTGTGTTATTCAGTGTGTGTAGGACTCGAAGTCCCAGGTTTCCTATACAGAGTGTATAGAAGGTGTAGTGAGAAAAGGGGAAGTGTGGTGTGGTGCAGTCACAGTGTGCAATGTGCTGTGTAAAGTGTGTGTAGCACTCCAAGTCCCAGGTTTCCTATACAGAGTGTATAGATAGAAGGGGAAGTGTGGTGCAGTCACAGTGTACAATGTGCTGTGTAGGACTACAAGTCCCAGCTGTGTTATTCAGTGTGTGTAGGACTCGAAGTCCCAGGTTTCCTATACAGAGTGTATAAATAGAAGGGGAAGTGTGGTGCAGTCACAGTGTGCAATGTGCTGTGTGTAGGACTACAAGTCCCAGCTGTGTTATTCAGTGTGTGTAAGTCCCAGGTTTCCTATATAGAGTGTATAGAAGAAGGTGTAGTGAGAGAAGGGGAAGTATGGTGTGGTCACAGTGTACAATGTGCTGTGTGTAGGACTACAAGTCCCAGCTGTGTTATTCAGTGTGTGTGTAAGTCCCAGGTTTCCTATATAGAATGTATAGAAGAAGGTGTAGTGAGAGAAGGGGAAGTGTGGTGCAGTCACAGTGTGCAGGACTACAAGTCCCAGTTGTGTTATTCAGTGTGTGTAAGTCCCAGGTTTCCTATATAGAATGTATAGAAGAAGGTGTAGTGAGAGAAGGGGAAGTATGGTGTGGTCACAGTGTACAATGTGCTGTGTGTAGGACTACAAGTCCCAGCTGTGTTATTCAGTGTGTGTAAGTCCCAGGTTTCCTATATAGAATGTATAGAAGAAGGTGTAGTGAGAGAAGGGGAAGTATGGTGTGGTCACAGTGAACAATGTGCTGTGTGTGAGGACTCTGTGGAGTAATGCGCGTGCTCCTCCTCCTCTTTCTGAGGTAAGTGTGGTAAGGGATGAGGGGAGGATCTCTGTGGAGCTGAGTCAGGCGTGTCAGGAGGAGACAGCCGTAGACATAGAACGTGTTTTTGTAATGTAAGGAAGGGGTTTCCGCTCGGTCCTATGTGCTCGTCACTCACCACACAGTTCCTATAAACAGTTATGGCAGCGGTGTTTGCTCTCCAGCTTTCATGGACTCTCCTTCTCCTGTGTGTCACCAATGGAAGGCCCAGTCCAGCCAGTGAAGCGGAGGAAGGTAAGCAGTGTCCCTGTGCTTCCTGCACTCAATGTTCCTGTGTTCAGTGGGTGTTGGTGGACATATGGGAATACACAGACATACTTTATATTATGACTCTCCTGTATTGTGACAGAGGAGGGTGCTACTTCCCATAAATGTGCACTTCACAGGGAGGGGGGTGAGAAGAAAAATGGCCGTCTTTTTTAGTATTTTACTGTGTGATCGCAGCTCATGGGATTGTATTCCCCACCCCAAATTACACAATATAAACAAAACCATAAAATAGCAGGCTTATGACTGTGGAAAGGTTCTGGCCAGGACCCGTTATGGAGTCTTCAGGGCTGCCATAACCACCCAGATTAGCGTCTTTCTGCGCCAGGTACAGCCAAGCGTTAGCGGAATCAATGACAGGCTGACACAACGATGTGGCTTGGGACAGTTGAGTGGCACAGTATGCAGACTATTTGCACCCGGGGTCACTCATCTGTCTATAACCATAGGTAGGCAACAACCTGCAGACCGCTGCGGAGGCTCTCAGTCACATTTCACTGATAACAAATCCACGTTTTCTTTCTAAGGCTTCATGTACACACAGGGGTTTATTTACTAAAGGCAAATCCATCCTGCACTTGGAAATGCAGTCGCTGTAGATATGAAGGGAAGCGCTGAAATGAGGGGAAGCTCTGCTGATTTCTATCATCCAATCATGTGCAAGCAAAAATACTGCTTTTTATTTTCCTTGCATGCCCCGGTGTTCTAAAATTTAGTCTGACCCGTGAAAATTCCCTACCCTCGTCACTTCCGGTGATACTACGTCACCACCAGCTGGAGCGACGAGCCCCGGTGCGCATGCGCACAAGACATTTTTCAGGTCCGATGAGATTTTAAGACTTTGCTAACAGCTGACTGAGAGGAGGAGGAGGGGCTAAGGTAGGATGACAACACCGCCGCGGGAAAATTTTAAAACACCGCTGCATCATCGAGCAAGGAACATGTTGCAGAGCTGACTTAGTGGGGACTGTCCGTCCCGAGGAGGCGGGAAGGAAGTGAATATATATAATTTTAGAACACCGCCTGAGGTCCCTAGACTTTCGCCCTCACATAGAGCCACTTCCGCCTGTTCTCCCGATACTTCCGCCCTTACTCACACATACCTCCACCTGAGGTCCATAGACTTCCGCCCTCACATAGAAGTGAATTCCGCATTCTCTATGGAAACTAATAGAGAACCCCTCTAAGTCAGCTCTGCAACATGTTGCTCGATAATGCGGCGGTGTTATAAAATGTTCCCGCGGCGGTGTTGTCGTCCTACCTCAGCCCCTCCTCCTCTCAGTCAGCTGTTAGCAAAGTCTTAAAATCTCATCGGACCTGGAAAATGTCTTGTGCGCATGTGCACCGGGGCTCGCAACAGCTGTCGCTCCAGTTGGTGGTGACGTAGTATAACCGGAAGTGACGAGGGTCTGGAATTTTCACGGGTCCGACTAAATTTTAGAACACCCCCCTTAGATTTACATTCACCTTTAGTAAATAAACCCAACAAACTGGGTTGACAGCCAGCCGCAGGAAAAAAAGCAAAATGCCACGATATTGCCACGTTTTGCAGCCAACGGTCAAAACGTTCCTATCCAGAACGCGATTCTTTCGCATTCAGCAGAGGGAGGTTGAACCTCTCCTAACCGCAGCAGCTTATAAACTCTTGTAAGAGGCTAGGTGGGTTATTTACCAAAACTTTGAGAGTACAAAATCTGGTTCATAGAAACCAATCAGCTTCTAGGTTTTAGTGCCAAAGTTTAATTGAACAAGTTTGAAGTTAGAAGCTGATTGGCTACCATGCACAGCCACACCAGATTCTGAGTGCTCCAGTTTTAGTAAATGCACCCCTATGTGTGCATGGACACATTGGGGTTTATTTATTAGAGGCAAATCCACTGTGGACTACTTGTGCAGTTGCTGTAGATCTGAGGTGGGACTTGCAAGGAAAATAAAAACCAGCATTTATGCCTGCACATGATTGGATGATAGAAATCAGCAGAGATTCCTCTCATTTCAGAGCTTCCCCTCAGGTCTACAGCAACTGCATCTCCAAGTGCACTTGCAATGCACTTGAAGTACACAATGGATTTGCCTTTAGTAAAACAATCCCATTGATTTCTATCATTCAATCATCTACAAGCAAAAATGCATTTTTTTTTCCTTGCATTTCGCTCTCAGATCTACAGCATCTGCACTTCAAAGTGCACTTGTAGTACACAGTGGATTTGCCTTTAGTAAATCAATGCCATTGGGGTTGATTTACTAATGGCAAATCCACTCTGCACTACTGCACAGAGCAGGTAAGTATAACATGTTTGTAGTTTGAAAAAAAAAAAACCAAGCCTTTACAATCACTTTAAGGGCAGGAAAAAAACGCCCAAACTCAATAAAATGTAAGTTTAACAGCAGCAGTGTTCATGAAGACTTAAGATGTATAAAAGAGGACAGCAATATTTGGCACATCTTTTTACTGGCAGCCAAAAGCTCCAAGGTCCGAAGGTGCAGAAACTGGGGCTAATCCTGAGGTCCGAAGGTGCAGAAACTGGGGCTAATCCTGAGGTCTGAAGGTGCAGAAACTGGGGCTAATTTGAGGTCTGAAGGTGCAGAAACTGGGGCTAATCTGAGGTCCGAAGGTGCAGAAACTGGGGCTAATCTGAGGTCCGAAGGTGCAGAAACTGGGGCTAATCTGAGGACTGAAGGTGCAGAAACTGGGGCTAATCTGAGGTCTGAAGGTGCAGAAACTGGGGCTAATCTGAGGTCTGAAGGTGCAGAAACTGGGGCTAATCTGAGGTCTGAAGGTGCAGAAACTGGGGCTAATCTGAGGTCTGAAGGTGCAGAAACTGGGGCTAATCTGAGGTCTGAAGGTGCAGAAACTGGGGCTAATCTGAGGTCTGAAGGTGCAGAAACTGGGGCTAATCTGAGGTCTGAAGGTGCAGGCATTTAGGATGATCCGAGGTCTGAAGATGCAGGAAGTGGGGCTAATTCAAGGTCTGAAGGTGCAGGAATTGGGTCTCATCCAAGGTCTGAAGGTGCAGGAATTGAGGATCACCCGAGGCCTGTCGGTGCAGGGCTTGGGCCCGAGCCGAGGCCTGTCGGTGCAGGGCTTGCGCCCGAGCCGAGGTGCATGAGTTGAATACCATAACTACATCGCAGTATTGTTCACTGGTATGCCACTTTTCTACTGCTTGTCAACTGACCTTTAAAGTGGAATAGGTTTCTGACCTCATATATTGCAACAGAAATGTGCTATTTGTTTTTTTTTTTTTAAATCTTGTATTCCATTTTATATCGGCTTTTGGACATGGTATATGTCGCCAGTGCATTTGGAACATGTTAAATATTACATCCTGAATATGAACTGAGAAGTTAATGATTTGAATAAAACAAACATTTATACTCCCCTAGGTGGATGCAGCAAATGCTGCATCCACCTAGGGGAGTATAAATGTTTGTTTTATTCAAATTATTAACTTCTCAGTTCATATTCAGGATGTAACATGTTACAAATGCACTGGCGACATATACCATGTCCAAAAGCAGATCTAATATGGAATACAAGATTTAAAAAAAAAAAAAAACAAAAAAAAACAAACAATAGCACATTTCTGTTGCAATATATGAGGTCAGAAACCTATTCCACTGCATTGATCCAATGCTGCATCTGTCCCCCGCCATCTCTGCAATGAGAGCTGAACGATCAAACACCGCTGATCACTCAGTTCTCCACCTCTGCTCTGAGCAGAGAGCTGGTACTGTCAGTCAGCAGCTCTCTGCTCTCCTCTCCAGCGTTCACTGGAGTGCTGGGCTCTGAAGGGGGAGGGAGGGGCTTGCTCAGGCTATGAGCGGATCGCCCAGGCTTCTGGGCGGATACCAACCATATGGTCGGGATCTTTTCAGAGCCTCGACCGGTTCTGTGAGGTCAGCCGACAGCGGGGAAAATGGATCACAGGACTGCAGAACAAACTCGCCATACTTCTCCTTTTGAGGAAGAACTTATACACACCAAACTGTTGCATATCCCTTTTTAAACAAAAGCTTTTTTTAAGCATTGTTTGACAATCTCCCCTGGTTTTAGTAAATTCCCACTGGACCAATGCTGATATACAGTATCTCACATAAGTGAGTACACCCCTCAAATTTTTCTTAACGTTTTTTATATCTTTTCACGTGACAATACTGAAGAAATTACATGTTGCTACAATGTAAAGTAGTGAGTGTACAGCTTGTATAACAGTGTAAATTTGCTGTCCCCTCAAAATAATTCAACACCCAGCCATTAATGTCTAAACTGCTGGCAACAAAAGTCAGTACACCCCTAAGTGACAATGTCCAAATTGGGCCCAAAGTGTCAATATTTTGGTTGGCCTCGATTATTTTCCAGCCCTGCCTTAACCCTCTTGGGCAAGGAGTTCACCAGAGATTCAAAGGTTGCCACTGGAGTAATCTTCCACTCCTCCATGACGACATCACGGAGCTGGTGGATGTTAGAGATTTTTTGCTCTTCCACCTTCCGTTTGAGGATGCCACACAGATGCTCAATAGGGTTTAGGTCTGGAGACATGCTTGGCCAGTCCATCACCTTTACCCTCAGCTTGTGGCTGTCTTGGAGATGTGATTGGGGTCATTATCATGTTGGAATACTGCCATGCGGCCCAGTCTCCGAAGGGAGGGGATCATGCTCTGCTTCAGTATGTCACAGTACATGTTGGCATTCATAGTTCCCTCAATGAACTGTAGCTCCCCAGTGCCGGCAGCACTCATGCAGCCCCAGACCATGACACCACCATGCTTGACTGTAGGCAAGATACGCTTGTCTTTGTACTCCTCACCTGGTTGCCGCCACACACGCTTGACACCATCTGAGCCAAATAAGTTTATCTTGGTCTCATCAGACCACAGGACATGGTTCTAGTAATCCATGTCCTTAGTCTGCTTGTCTTTAGCAAACTGTTTGCAGGCTTTCTTGTGCATCATCTTTAGAAGAGGCTTCCTTCTGGGACGACAGCCATGCAGACCACTTTGATGCAATGTGCTGCGTATGGTCTGAGCAATGACAGGCTGATTCCCCCACCCCTTCAACCGCTGCAGCAACGCTGGCAGCACTCATGGGTCTAATTCCCAAAGACAACCTCTGGATACGACGCTGAGCATGTGCACTCAACTTCTTTGGTCAACCATGGCGAGGCCTGTTCTGAGTGGAACCTGTCCTGTTAAACCTCTGTATGGTCTTGGCCACCGTGCTGCAGCTCAGTTTCAGGGTCTTGGCAATCTTCTTATAGCCTAGGCCATCTTTATGTAGAGCAACAATTCTTTTTTTTCAGATCATCCGAGAGTTCTTTGCCATTAGGTGCCATGTTGAACTTCCAGTGACTAGTATGAGAGAGTGAGAGCGATAACACCAAGTTTAACACACCTGCTCCCTCATAACACTAACAAGTCATATGACACCAGAGAGGGAAAATGGCTAATTGGGCCCAATTTGGACATTTCCACTTGGGGGTGTACTCACATTTGTTGCCAGCGGTTTAGACATTAATGGCTGTGTGTTGAGTTATTTTGAGGGGACAGAAATTTTTCACTGTTCTACAAACTGTACACTCGCTACTTTACATTGAAGTAAAGTGTCAAGTGTCTTCAGTTATGAGGAAAGACCAGAACTTATTCTCTCTGGAGAAGAGATGCTTGAGGGGGGATATGATATCAATGTACAAATACCGAACTGGTGACCAATAGCATAAGAAACAAGCTTTTCAGAGAAAGGGAATACAATAAGACATGGGGCCACTCACTAAAACTAGAAGAAAAGTGGTTTAATCTTAAACTATGTAAGGGGTTCTTTACTGTCAGAGCAGTAGGGATGTGGAATTTTCTTCCACAAGCAGTGGTATCAGCAGGGACTATTAGATGGGCACCTTAAAGACCACAACATACAGGGGTATACAATGCACGGTTAACGGCAAACACACACACACACACACACATTATAGGTTTAACTGGATGGACTGATGTCTTTTTTTTTTTTTTCAACCTCACTAACTATGTAACTGTCATTTCTTCTCTGTTGTCACATGAAAAGATATAATAAAATATTTACAAACATGTGAGGGGTGTACTCACTTTTGTGAGATATTGTATATATTTGTGAAAGATGATACCATGATGCAAGTGGTGTTGAGTGCAGTAATCCAATCAATCCAGGAAACTCTTGTGCTTATTTTTAGTTTTGCTGTACACAAGTTAGAAATTGTCCCTGGTTTGATAGATGTTTGTTGTAGTGACTGTACGGGAAATTTTAGTCGTTTTTTTTATAGTACCTGGAATAGTTGTGTAACCTTCTGTCGCCAGTTCAAACAAAATGATTAACTCTTGAAGCTCTTCCCCCTTGACCCACTTATTGCCCTTCCCCACGGGGTTTGAACATTGAATTTATGGTAGGTGGTCTTATATTTAACTTGTATTTGTTTTGCACACTGCCCACCACTCCATTCCTCTATACCTTCATTGGAGACATCAGAAATGTTTACAGGTGTGAGGGAAGCATACTCCCAGGATTCATTGATCAGGTCTGATTGGCCAATTTCCAGGCCTAAACACATGTCACATGAGAAAAGGTGAAAGGCATTACCCTGTATTAAATCTGACACAGGGGGAATGATTTACCTAGGGCAGATAGGGTGGTTACTTTGCAAGGGAATTTCCTTATTCACTAAGCCCCAGGGAAAATTCCCTGATCAAGAGAACCTGTCAATCTGCTCTAGATAAGCAAAGTGAACAATTTTTTTTAAAGCTGCAGTTTAGTATATATTTTTTTTTTTTAAACACCAGGGATGCTCCTTGCCAGCAAGGAAATGTGCCCTGTGGGACAGGGACAGAAAGGGAGAACATCGTTGGCACTTTTGATGAGTGTCTGTAACAGGCGCAGCTTTTGTCAACCCCCAGATCACTGCTGCAGCCAAAAGCACCCAGGACGCCCTTTATTGCTGGTAAGTAGTGCCCCTGGTGCTGTTTAACCACTTCTGGACTGCCCATTGTGTATTTACATTGCTACTTTGTTGTTAAAATACCGGAGTTTTGGCAGCAGATAGCTGCCATAACCCCAGTATTTTTCCACATGGCCGGCAGTCCTCTTTAACATAAAAGTGGTCCCAGTGGCATATTTGCTGTGGGATCACTTTTATGGGCGGCGGTAGAGGTGCCCACCCCCCTCCTGCCGCTTTCGGTAGTTTCCCCCGCTTACCAGAGCCGTCAGTAACGATCCGGTCCCCTGAGGTGCTGAGTAGGAAGCAGAGTGAGGGCAAGATGGCCCCCCACTCGACTTTATGGCCTTGGAGGACTCGAGCGACGTCAGATATTGCTTCCGCCCAACGGCCTTAAAGAGCCCCCCCCCCCTTTCTTTTTTTTTTATTTATTTATTTATTTTTTCTTTTGCTTTTAACTGTAGATGTGAAATCTGAGTTCTTTTTGATCCCAGATCTCACATTAAAGAGGACCTGTACTGCTTTTTTCTATTACATGGGATGTTTACATTCCTTGTAATAGGAATAAAAGTGATTAAAAACATTTTTATTTTCAACCTCCTGCCACCCAGCCACTGCACATATACGGCCATTTGGGCGCTTCCTTCTTCTTAGTGGATGTTCCTTAACGTCTTTCAGAAGAAGGGAGATCGCGGGGCCAACTACACGATCCCGGTGTGCCTGTGTCCCCCAGACACAGCCCAACACCACTCAGCAGGAGGGCTCTGATTGGCCCTCCTGATCACATTACCGCTGTGTCCAATCACAGCCGATATGTAATGTAAACACAGCCGTTGTAATGGCGATCGGCTCTGCTTCTTTTCACACAGAGCCTGTCAGTGAGGAGAAGGAGAGCGGATCTGTGCTGCCACCCGGGAACAAGTGAGTTTACATCACTTTTACTGCTTTTTACTCACTGATCACCCAGCTAGTGTCCCCAACACAGTGAAAACCTGTCTCAGTAAAATAATCTGTCCCAGTGTTCTTCTGGCATGTCTGTCCGTGATCATTTTGCGCACATCATCTCCCTGTGATCAACATCTGTTACCCATCTGTCCCTGTGATCAACATCTGTCACCCATCTGTCCCTGTGATCAACATCTGGACCCATCTGTCCCAGGAATCATCTGCGCACATCTGTCCACATGGCTAAAAAGTCATCCAGGGCCGTTACAAATGTGATAGGTACTCAGGAAAAAAAATGTGTAATTTATGCTCCTAGAACGCTTGACGGTGCTACTTGGATATTGGGCCTCTCTATGTGGCCAGGCTGTGGAAAAGTCTCACCTGTAGTATCGCCATACTCAGGAGGAGTAGCAGGAGAAATCAATGGGGCTGAAATGTACATCAAGATGTCGTCCGCAAACAGGGCGCACTTATGCTCCACACCCCCGCACTGTATGCCCCTAATATTCGGATTTGAACGCAGTTTAATGGCCAATGGTTCCAGGGCTAAAATAAATAGAAGCGGGGATAAGGGACACCCCTGTCGAGTACCCCTTCTGATGTTCAGGAAAGGGGATCCGTAACCCTTGATAGACAGTTTCGCAACAGGGTCATTGTATAACGTACGGATGAGGGAGAGGAAATGCTGTCTAAAACCAAAACGCTCCAAAGTCTGCAGGAGATAGTCCCAAGACAGGGAATCAAATGCCTTGTGCAGGTCAAGAGATAGTAGCATACCCTTCCTGGGACCCATGCCGTCCCAGTTAGATTGGAGGGCTGAGATTATATCGATTGCGCGTCTGGTCTGGTCAGGCACCTGCCTTGAACAAAGCCGGTCTGGTCCGGATGTATATAGTCCGCTAAAAAAGTGTTAAGTCTAGTCGCCAGCACCTTTGCCATGATCTTAAGATCGACATTGATGAGTGAGATTGGCCTTTAATTAAGACAGTACCCGTGGTCCTTGCCCGGTTTTGGCAGAACATGAATATACGCGTTGTTTTCATATTTTGGAATCCCTGTCCTAATGGAATTGAAGTAGGAACAGAGATGGGGGGGCCAGAATCTCGTGGAATTTTTTATAATAGTGGCCAGAGAAACCATCGGGGCCAGGTGCCTTATTGGGGTTGATGGATTTGATAGCCGCCAATATTTCAGTGGCAGAGAACTCCCTGTCCATGACTTCCACGTGCGGGGAGGAAAGTCGGGGGAGGGGAATGTCATGGAAAAAGGCTTCGAATGCGGACTGCTGGAGCGGTTGTGGTTGGGAATAGAGCTTCGTATAAAAATGATAAAATTCATTGACCACCAATTGGGGGTCCTGCGACCGGAGACCAGACCGGAGCCTCTATTTTGGGAGTGCCGGGGAGTTGAGTCTCGGGGTCAGCCTGCGGGCCAAAAGAGTATGCGGCTTGTCGCCTAGGGTATAATAGCGATTCCTCGACCAGCGAATGGACTTTTCCGCTTTAGTGGTCAAGCTAAAGTTGAGGGCTACCCGTGCTGCGTCAATTTTATGCCTGATATCCACCCCCGGATTTCTTTTCTGTTCTTTTAAAAGGTCCCTCAACTCTGCGTCCTGACGCAATATCTCCCTGTTGCGTTCCCTCTTTTTCCGAGAGGCGATTTGGATAAGCTTACCTCTAATTGTTGCTTTATGCGCCGCCCACACTATGGCCGGAGAAGTGTCAGCTGTAGGGTTGTCAAGAAAATATTGGTGCAGGCTGTCAGATACCTCCTTAAAGATTAGGGGGTCATTCAGTAGGGAAGCATTAAGCCTCCAAGAGGAAAATTTAGGTTTAGTCCACAAGTCAGACGGTCATCACTACAGGGGAGTGGTCAGACCACGGGGTGAGAACAATCTGGGCTTTCAGTACAAACGGGAGGAGGGCCGACAAGGCAAAGAGATGATCTATGCGGGCATAGGTCTTATGGGCATGGGAGTAGTGGGTGAAGTCACGCATCGTGGGGTGGTCATTTCTCCACACATCCACCAAGCCTTTGGAGTGCAGCAAACGAGCCAGTTTAACCCCATGTCGTGGGGTATGTTTCAAAGAGGCACGCAAGGAGTCCGACCGATCCATGACCTGGTCCAAGGAAACATTACTGTCACCCCCAAACACAACATGGCCCGTCACGCGCGGCAGCACCACGCTCAGCATGTCTTGAAAAAATTGTATCTGCCCCGCATTTGGAGCGTAGTAAGAGACAAAGGTCACGTAATGCTCATTTATTTTGCCCTGGACCATTAGGTGTCTCCCTTCTTTATCTCTGATCACTTCTTTAGGTGTGAACGGGACCCTCTTGGCTATGCAGATCGCCACCCCCCGTTTCTTATCCTCGCTATTTGACATATAACAGGTGGGAAATTTAGCGCTAAGCCTTTTAGGTGCAGAGGTGCGAGAGAAGTGGGTCTCCTGTAAGAGGAGGACATCAATTCCCTGTTTGTGGTAAAATTGAAAAGCTTTTGTTCGCTTCACTGGTGCATTAAGGCCCTGGACGTTGTGTGTTAGAATTTTTTAAAGTTACTTGTGGAGGGACGCGTCATTGTGGTTTGGTAAGTTGTACTCGCCTGTGTGCCAGGAAGATCGGTCCACCTCTCCTCCCCGCCCTCGGGAGCCCCGGGATCGAGCCGAAGGGGCCTGGATGTTGATCAGCTGCCATTAGAGAAGGGGAAAAAAGAGAGGGGTTAGAAGAAAGACAGAATAGCAGAAAAGAGAACACAAAAAAACAAAGCATCCCCGGCCTTCCCACACCCATCGCCCATGAGGGGGGGGGGGGGGCGGAGGATGCGCCAGTGACACAATCATGTTATGCAAGGTGAGCTGGTTGTGGGGTCCAGCTCCCCGTAAGGAATTGCGAGGTTGCTCACCACCCATAGCCGTGAGCAAGGTCGCAGAAAGTGGCATGCGGAAACAACCCGGCTCGCTTCAATCCAAGCCTTAGAATCATTTAACGATAAAGGAAAACAAGGCAAAACAATTGTTCCCCAAAACATAGGTCCAGCTCAGCAGGGAACCCACAGGTCCCCTGACAACCCTCTCCCACCGGCTGACGGCAATAGGACCAGCCGGTGGAAGGAGGAAAATAATCCCCATCCCCCTACCCCCAACAGATAACATTGTGCAACACCCCATAGGGTGGGAAGGCAGTATCGTCTATGTCCCAACAGTGGAGCCAGAGGATCGCTGAAACCTAGATAACAAGTGGCAGCATAATAAACCTTAATTGACTGTTGTAAACGGTAGAAAACACTTGATTGCAGGGAGCCGAAGCTCTCAGTGAGGGCCCACAGCAAGAGCCGTCCAGGGTGGTGGAAGCTGGCAGACTGATATCCACATAACATAGTCCACAGTTGAGGCACGGCAAAAAAAAAAAAAACTGGTCCCCAAATCAAAGTGATTAAAGTAAAAGGTCCGTAGTTCCTCACGGCGGGGTGCGTGATTTGGCATTACCCTTCTTGGCTGGCTGTGACCACAAAGGCGACAGTGGTCTGGAGGCCTCCTCTGGGGATCCCCGCGGGGATCTAGCTGGGGGGGCATCCCTAGATATGATGCCTAGGTCCAGGACGTCTTCACCTTCATGAAAGCTGGAGAAAGAATAGGACCTCCCCTTAAATGAAAATGACAGCCTGAATGGGTATGACCAGCGATATTTAATCTGGCGGTTAATCCAGATGAGTCAGCAACGGTTTCAGAGAGCGCCTTTTTTGTATAGTCGCCTGGGAGATGTCTGCGAACAGTTGCACAGGATGTTCGAGCAGGGTGACGTCATTACGGTAGCGAGCAGCTGCCATTAACTTTTCCTTAATCCTGTAAAAATGGGGTTTCACAATGACATCTCTTGGCAACCCATCAGAGCGTGGTGCTGTCAGGGCCCGATGAAAGCAATCTAATTCCAGGTGGTGTGGGGAAATATCTGGGATAAAATCAGTCATTAGGGTATGGATAGCGGGTTCTAGATCGTTAACCGATTCAGGAAGTCCCCTGATTCTAAAGTTTTATATCTGCGAGATCTATTTTCAAGATCCTCAATTTTTGCCTGGGCGTCAACGAATTGATCCTTACATACATAGTTACATAGTAGGTGAGGTTGAATAAAGACTATAGTCCATCCAGTTCAACCTGTGTAGGTGTGTGTGGCTGTAATCATCTCGCATACCCCTGAATGTTCTGATCCTTGAGATGTACGTCTAGTAGTCTTTTGAAAGCCACCATACTACCTGCAGAAACCACCTCTTGTGGTAGAGAATTCCACAATCTTGTAGCCCTAACAGTAAAGAACCCCCCACGTTGCCTGAGGTTAAAACGCTTCTCCTCTAATCGCATTGTATGCCCCCGAGTCCTCATGCAATCCCTTCGACTGAATGGCTTTTTTTCTAAGCTTTGATCCCCATTGAGATATTTAAAAATTGCTATCATGTCCCCCCTCAGGCGTCTCTTCTCCAGGGAGAATAAATCAAGCGATTGCAGACGCTCCTCATAATCAAGGTCCTCCAATCCCCTAATTAGTTTAGTTGCCCTTCTCTGGATCCTGAAGTGTGACTATCAGCTTGTGGTTTTGGTTAACTCTCTTAACGGTGCCATCCATTTTAGATTCGATGGTATCAAGCCTGCCTCCAATTTCCTGAAAGTCCCCCTTCAAGCCGGCAGTAATGGTGGCGCAGGCCTTGGAGAGTTCTTGTCGCAGCAGAGCTGAGAATCTGGCAATGAGTACAGAGTCACCCGAATATGATGGCTGGGGAGGAGGGGGGAGGGCTGTGGAGCTGCCCTGGCTCAAGGCTAATTCCGCAATGTCCGCCATCTGTCTGTCCAAGGAGGATGCTGGAGATGAAGCCCCCTCCACTTCCCCATCTAGTGAGGCCTGGTACGGGGAGAAGCCATGAGATGCGGCCTGTGGGGACTGGGAGCCGGCCCCTTGGGACTGAGAGGAGAAGGGATCCCCTACCTCTTCCATCCTGGAGGCTGCAGGCGAGGGGTGTCCAGCGCTGTGAGGGGATGATGTGGCGGTCCCCAGCGATGGCGAGGCTGGTGGCTTGGTGCTAGCATTGTGAAGCGGGCTGCCTCGTGCAGCTGCGCCGCGGGTCGCGGCCATCTTGGTCCGCTGTGGGAGCTGTCTGGCAGGGAGAAGACAGGCGCTGCTTGCAGGGAGGCTGTGCTGGCGTGGAAGGCTTTTTTTTTTTTTTACTCCCTCCAGTGTTCCTTCGGTGCATTCTACACGCTGCTGCCGCCAGTGAGTCCGATCTCCCGATCCAACCGCTCGTTATAAGCTATGAAGCCGGCGCGTTGTGCGGAGCTCGGTCAGTTCATGTCCTGACCCGGCGCCGCGCGCATGCGCACTCTCGTTGGGTATCAATTTAAAACAAAAAATGAATAATATTGGTTGGGCTGCTCTTACTGAACTTCTCGTGATGTTCAGAGTGATGTGCATAAAAAAACAAAATCACATACCCAAGTTTGCCATGTACTCTGTGTGTGTGTGTGTGTGTGTGTGTGTGTGTGTGTACTGCGATGACAGAACTGCTGCAGGGGAGTTGCAACATCTCATGCATACCAATCAGGACCACTGGGAGAAGCAGGAAGATGTTAGCTCCGGCGAGGGACCTCTAGACCAGCAGTAACTATTGTGGACTTTAGTTCCTCTTTTAAATATATGAATGTGCCTAATAAGTCATCAGATAATCTCATCTGATACAAGTTGGAAAATGAAAGCTGGAATTTGATATGTTAACCTTGGTTTTTTTCTTGTTTTACTTTTCTTCTTCCAGCCCAGCAATTAGGAGAAATAGGACAGTGGGAGTAGTTTCCCATGGTAACCAGTTGCAACCTAGCTGTTTATTTAATAATGAAGGAAAAATGAGAACTCATTGGTGGATAGAGAAACGTTTGATAAGCCACATTTGGATTACCTTGTTACTGGGGACGTTGGTTCAAATTTCAGCCGGAACACTATCTGCCTGTTCTCCTTAGGTTTGGGTAGGTTTCTTTTGGTTACTGTGGTTTCCTCCCACACTCCAAAAACTTGCTGGTTGGTTAATTGGCCCTAGTATGTGTATGCATGTGTGGTATAACCCTTGGAATGTAAGCTCCTTGGGGCAGGGACTGATGTAAATGTACAGTATGTAAAGTACTGCATATATTGTCGGTGCTTTATACTTTTCTGTTGTAAATACTGTAAACAGGTGGCTTCATATAGTATAGCAATACACATTTTCTCAGTTGTATCAATCTGTTCAAAGTGAGGCTAACACTTTAACCACATTAGTCTAACACTTCCTTTGACACAAGTGTTCTGTAGTAATGAATGACAATGTTGTACTACTGTATACAGAGAGAAATTACAACACCTTTTAAAGACTCCTGAAACTATGATTAGCAATAACAAAAGTGTGGATGTGAAGACTTGTGCAGATACCCCTTACCAAAGAGCTGATTGAGGGAGGCCAAATGAATAATCCACTTGTCCTCACGGTTGTGACACAATGATTCTCCCAATAGCAGTGGGCATCTCAGCAATAAGACATTAAAAATGAAAAAAAATGCCAGATATAATGAATCAAGCCTTGTTCAGGTACCGCTTACCAGAGTTTCAACAAAAGATAGCCAGACAATAAAGGGTAAGTCCGGACCCGCCTCAGAAGTTGGGGATCAGGGGACCTCGTGGTATCAGTGTGGATCTCCAGCAACGTGTACGTGGGTTATGGAAGATAAAACAAGGCAAACGCCATAGCGTAAAACCACAACAAAAAACAAACAACACCCGAGTGATGTAAACACAGCAGGTGTGATATTCAGGAGAATATCATCTTTGATGAAATGCGTCAGGACGCGGCGTGCTGGCGTCATCCCCACGTGATCCACCTACGAAGGACGGGCGAGCGGAGCCGTCCGGCTGGCGGCTCGTACATCCCTCTCCATTTTGCACATATCTTCTGATGTTTGTTTGTAAGTTTTTTTTTTTTTCTTTTTTGTACAATAAATACTTTTGGGGTTTTACGCTATGGCTCTCTCCTCTGTGTTCCCTGGTTAATCTTTGATCTACCACCTGAGCCCTTTGGAGAAGTCCTGAGTGGAGGTTTCAGCCTTTGGATTCCCTACCCACATACCTGTTGAGCTGGTCGAGTCCCCTTCTGGAAGCTCTAGTTGAGTTAGTTACACCCCTGCCTCTTTATCATTGGAGTCGGTAAGAGTACCTATACGTACCATCGCTCACCCGGTCTGCATGTTTGGTATCTCCTCTCTTTTTTACGCTCCAATCCTTATCCATCTGGTAAGCAGCCATCTTCACTGGATAGATGTCCTACACACTCCCTTGTCTGCCTTTCTTCATTCAACATTTGGTAAGGGGTACCTACGGAGTCTGCTTGGTGGTTGGTGTCTCACTCATTTATCTGCACTGACTCTTCTCCTTACGAGACCTGCTGTGTTTACATCACTCGGGTGTTGTTTGTTTTTTGTTGTGGTTTTACGCTATGGCGTTTGCCTTGTTTTATCATCCATAACCCACGTACACGTTGCTGGAGATCCACACTGATACCACGAGGTCCCCTGATCCCCAACTTCTGAGGCGGGTCCGGACTTACCCTTTATTGTCTGGCAATCTTTTGTTGAAACTCTGGTAAGCGGTACCTGAACAAGGCTTGATTCATTATATCTGGTGCTTATTCCTATTTTAATGTTAGATTTACACTATGGTGTCCATTTTTTTTCATTTTTAATGTCTTATTGCTGAGATGCCCACTGCTATTGGGAGAATCATTGTGTCACAACCGTGAGGACAAGTGGATTATTCAACATTTGGCTTCCCTCAATCAGCTCTTTG
This sequence comes from Pelophylax lessonae, assembly GCF_965119305.1. NCBI lineage: Eukaryota > Metazoa > Chordata > Amphibia > Anura > Ranidae > Pelophylax > Pelophylax lessonae. The sequence continues at coordinate 439,389,129 of NC_138770.1, read as the reverse complement.
GTAAGGGGTATCTGCACGAGTCTTCACATCCACACTTTTGTTATTGGACTTATATGGACTATTCCAGTTGATGGTTCAACTCACAGCGCAGCTTATTGTTATTATTTTGTTTTGGGGTGTCTGTCGCACTTGAAGTTGCTGCTTATTATTGTTTTTGAATTAGCGCAGTTGTTACCTTCTTTTTTCCTTTATGATTAGCAATAGTGTTCGACCAAAACAAATCTCGTGGGAGATTTCTTGATTTGCTCTTTTCCTAAATTAGATGGAATATTTTTTTACTTTAGTGCTACAATTCCCAGAATCCAACCCTGCAGACTTGGTATAGTTTTTCCTTCTTAAAGTATATATGAACCTTCGCCTTGTAAAACAACAACATTTAGTTTAAAATGGTGTAGCACCCTACAGGTAGGTGCTAGGTAAAGTATAATGGGCCTTGTCTGCCTAACAGCAGGGCTGTGATTTTATTTAGCTAGGGTGTCAGGGGCTTCCAGATGTGCTCGCTGAGGGGAGAAGTATCCCCACTGGCTCCTGTGAGAGACTTCCCATGGGGCAGCGGAGGAAGCCCAATCAGGGGAACATCCCAGCTTGTAACTACCCCAGAAGGCAGATTATGCTGCAAAGGATTCTGGGATTGGGTATAAGTTTGGGGGGGGGGGGGGGGAGTGCGTGGCACGGTGTCGCTGGCGGGAGCAGAGTCCCAGGAGGGAGAGTACGGCTGTCTCTCCTCCTGTCTGAGGAGGTGGATGTCTCGGGGTGTTGCCTGAGAATCCAGAGAGAGCTGAGCTGAGGAGATCCGGTGTGCCGAGAGCCTGTGGAGCATGAGAGGGGTCCAGTCCCAGGTAAGCCTACACAGGTCGTGAGTACTGCGGATTGCCCCTGGGGGTCTGCCAGAGTCAGAGGGGACCACTCCGGAAGAGGCTCTGGGATCCAGTGCCAGCTAGCTGCAAAGGGGGTACCTAGTTTGAGGACCCTGAAGTTACAGAGGGGTACATAGTCAGTGAACCCTGAAGAGTTCAAGATTAAAGGGGGGCACCTGCAGTTGGGCCCTGAATTGTACAGAGTGTGTCAGTTAACAGTTGCAGCTTTACAGAAATCTACAACATACTACCTCAAGCCAGTGCAAGGCGGGAGAGGAGTATTCAGTGACTTTGCAGTACAGCAGTGTCAGTAATTCTACAATTCACAGTCTTGGGTCTTCTGGACTTATTGGTGAGGATCCAGCACTTCTATCAAGCTACAGTGTGTTCTCAGTGTTAGTGAGCGTTGGCTGGCGTCAAGGAAGCGCCAACGGGCATTTTTCCAGGATGAAGTCCCAAGTGTAATTAGTTGAGCCAAAGGAGTATCCCACTCATTCCCTTCTCCCACCCCCTTATCTACAATAAAAACACAAAACCAAGATGCTGGAGTTGTCAATGCCTCAGTTCTCACACCCAGGGTCGCAGCTCACATGGGCTGGAGAGATAACTGGTGACAATGGCAGACCCACATCAGGCCACAGGCCTGGAAAACCTGCTACAATAGGAATGCAGGACCAAACGTGTTTGTATATCTATAAAAACATTATAAATATTTTTTAAGTGATCACATTACCTCATTACCTGCAGGGAGGTGTGGCAGCATAAGTGGAGAAAGGTAAGGTGAGTGTAGCGCTCACTATGGGGAACTCCCCGGTCTTGATGTGCAATCCACAGCATAGGTGCCTGGGCTTGGTGTGTCCTCTCACACTGGATGCAACAAGCAGAAAAAGGGAGAGCCAGCTACACAGTAGTCCATATTCTAAGCATGCTATATGATTAACCACTTAAGGACCGAGCCCATTTTTGACACATTTTGTTCACAAGTTAAAATCAGTATTTTTTGCTAGAAAACTACTTGGAACCCCCAAACATTATCAATGCAACCTCACCCGTGCCCGTCAATGCAGCTTCACCTGTGCCCATGAATGCAGCTTTATCTGTGCTCGACAATGCACTGACCAGTGCAGGAGAAGAGAGAGAGTGGAAGAGGAAAGCTGGCCGGATAATGGCAAAGCGCGGATCATCCCGCTGTAACAGCTTTAATTGTAATTGCCAGGCGCTCGCCGACACACACAGTCTCGCCTCCTAGCCTGGCTTTGATAGACGTCACATGTCCTGGTTGGCCAGGTGTTCTGTCTATCAAAGAAGCCGGGCTAGGAGGCGGGACTGTGTGTGTCGGCGAGCGCCCGGCAATTACAATTAAAGCTGTTACAGTGGGATGATCCATGCTCTGTCATTATCCAGTCCGTCGGCTGGCCGGCTTTCCTCTTCCTCTCCTCTTTTTCCCTGAGCGGCCCCCAGAGCAGCCACACATTCCTCGCCCTAAATACCTTTCCACTCGCAATATGCGAGCAGGCGAGTGGAAAATTTGAGGTGTGTGTGTGTGTGTGTGTGTGTGTGTGTGTATGTATGTATGTATGTATGTATGTATGTATGTGTATGTATGTATATGTATATATATATATATATATATATATATAATAGTGGGTACGGAAAGTATTCAGACCTCCTTAAATTTTTCACTCTTTGTTAAATTGCAGCCATTTGCTAAAATCATTTAAGTTCATTCTTCTTCCTCATGAATGTACACATAGCACCCCATACTGACAGAAAAACACAGAATTGTTGACATTGTTGCAGATTTATTAAAGAAAAACTGAAATATCACATGGTCCTAAGTATTCAGACCCTTTGCTCAGTATTTAGTAGAAGCCCCCTTTTGATCTAATACAGCCAGGAGTCTTTTTGGGAAGGATGCAACAAGTCTTTCACACCTGGATTTGGGGATCCTCTGCCATTCCTCCTTGCAGATCCTCTCCAGTTCTGTCAGGTTGGATGGTAACAGCCATTTTTAGGTCTCTCCAGAGATGCTCAATTGGGTTTAAGTCAGGGCTCTGGCTGGGCCATTCAAGAACAGTCACGGAGTTGTTGTGAAGCCACTCCTTCGTTATTTTAGCTGTGTGCTTAGGGTCATTGTCTTGTTGGAAGGTAAACCTTCGGCCCAGTCTGAGGTCCAGAGCACTCTGGAGAAGGTTTTTGTCCAGGATATCCCTGTACTTGGCCGCATTCATCTTTCCCTCGATTGCAACCAGTCGTCCTGTCCCTGCAGCTGAAAAACACCCCCACAGCATGATGCTGCCACCACCATGCTTCACTGTTGGGACTGTATTGGACAAGTGATGAGCAGTGCCTGGTTTTCTCCACACATACCGCTTAGAATTAAGGCCAGAAAGTTCTATTTTGGTCTCATCAGACCAGAGAATCTTATTTCTCACCATCTTGGAGTCCTTCAGGTGTTTTTTAGCAAACTCCATGCGGGCTTTCATGTGTCTTACACTGAGGAGAGGCTTCCGTCGGGCCACTCTGCCATAAAGCCCCGACTGGTGGAGGGCTGCAGTGATGGTTGACTTTCTACAACTTTCTCCCATCTCTGACTGCATCTCTGGAGCTCAACCACAGTGATCTTTGGGTTCTTCTTTACCTCTCTCACCAAGGCTCTTCTCCCCCGATAGCTCAGTTTGGCCAGACGGCCAGCTCTAGGAAGGGTTCTGGTCGTCCCAAACGTCTTCCATTTGAGGATTATGGAGGCCACTGTGCTCTTAGGAACCTTAAGTGCAGCAGAAATCTTTTTGTAACCTTGGCCAGATCTGTGCCTTGCCACAATTCTGTCTCTGAGCTCTTCAGGCAGTTCCTTTGACCTCATGATTCTCATTTGCTCTGACATGCATTGTGATCTGGAAGGTCTTATATAGACAGGTGTGTGGCTTTCCTAATCAAGTCCAATCAGTATAATCAAACACAGCTGGACTCAAATGAAGGTGTAGAACCATCTCAAGGATGATCAGAAGAAATGGAAAGCACCTGAGTTAAATATGAGTGTCACAGCAAAGGGTCTGAATACTTAGGACCATGTGATATTTCAGTTTTTCTTTTTTAATAAATCTGCAACAATGTCAACAATTCTGTGTTTTTCTGTCAGTATGGGGTGCTATGTGTACATTCATGAGGAAGAAGAATGAACTTAAATGATTTTAGCAAATGGCTGCAATATAACAAAGAGTGAAAAATTTAAGGGGGTCTGAATACTTTCCGTACCCACTGTGTGTGTGTATGTATATGTGTGTATATATATATATATATCTCTTTTTTTTTTTTTTAGCAAAGACTCTGGAGAATTAAATGGCGGTCATTGCAATATTTTTGGTCATGCGGTATTTGCGCAGCGGTCTTTCAAACGCCAATTTTTTGGAAAAATTTAATTTCACTGCATTTAAAAAAAACTGAACAGTAAAGTTAGCCAATTTTTTTTGGTATATTGTGAACGATGATGTCATGCCGAGTAAATAGATACCCAACATGGTACAGTTTAAAATTGCGCACACCCACGGAATGGCGACAAACTACGGTCAATAAATATCTCCATAGGCGACGCTTTAAAAAATGTTACAGTTACCAGTTTAGATTTAGAGTGTAGCTCTTTTTTTTAAATTATTGCTCTTGCTCTGGCGATCGCGGCGATACCTCACGTGTGGTTTGAACAGCGATTTAATTTGCGAGCGTGACTTCAGTATATGTTCTCTTTCGCTTACAGCGACTGGGGTGGATAACATTTTTTTTTTTTTTTCTTTTTCCTAGGCGCCAGGATGCAATTTCTAGTTGCCATGGCAAACTGGTGCCTGGGATTTGTCGAGCCTTGCCTTAAAGGATAAGTTCACCTTTTGGAACATGTTACATGTTCCACCCGTATTTAGGGTGGAACATGTAACCTGTTCCAGCAGCTGCACCCCCCTCCTCCCCCTTTTGACTGTACAATCCACTACACTAGTCAAATTGCACTAAAAATATAACGCACAGTATGTAGAGACTCGTGCGATTCCAAAAAGTCATGGCTGCTTCACATAGAGTTTAGATTGGGGAGGCACTAAAATACATTTTATTATATACATGATTGGATTTAGTGAACAGAAGTCTTTTATTAATATTATGGTACAAGATACATAATCATTATAATGCAGTCATAATATTGGAGGTTTACCATAATTGCAACAAAAAAAAAATAAAATAAACTGTTAACCTAATCTGAACAGCATATTGGTGTGTCATTACTGAAAAGGCAGCCTAATTGCGTAAGGAAATCTGAATATCTTGTCATTAACTTCCTGATCGTATCAGTTGGAGTTTGTTCCGTTTTTTTAATTTGTTTTCACAGGAAGGTGTCATTTTTAAAGCCCAATTTTAGATTTCCGCCAAACTTTAGAAACAAGTCAAGTTGGTTTTAAAAATGAAAGCTCTGGGTTTAGGTAGTGGTCTCTGTACTGTGGTCTGACATCTCTCCAACCCCCCCCCCCCTCCTCCTTTTTATACCGTGTTTTTCTTTTCCTCTCCATTCTTCTTACAGTGGCCATTTTCAAGGGCAGATGAACCTGTCTCCCGTCACTAGGTCTGCCTTTTAGAACATGGGACAGAGCACAGCATCTAAGGGGGACTGGTAATGTAGTCATCCTAGGATGCCTCTGTGAGGTCAGGGTTGCATCACCAGCAAAAGAAAGATCCCAATAAGAGTATATTGATTGGTTTGCGCAAAAGTTATAGCGTCTACAAACTATGGTATACAGTATCTCACAAAAGTGAGTACACCCCTCACATTTTTGTAAATATTTTATTATATCTTTTCATGTGACAACACTGAAGAAACTACACTTTTCTACATTGTAAAGTAGTGAGTCTCAGGTGTGTTTAAATTTGGTGTTATCGTTCTCACTCTCTCATACTGGTCACTGGAAGTTAAACATGACACCTCATGGCAAAGAACTCCCTGAGGATCTGAAAAAAGAATTGTTGCTCTACATAAAGATGGCCTAGGCCAATGATGGCAATCCTTGGCATCCCGGATGTTTTGGAACTACATTTCCAATGATGCTCAAGCACTCTGCAGTGTAGCTGAGCATCGTGGGAAATGTAGTTCCAAAACATCTGGGGTGCCAAGGTTTGCCATCACTGGCCTAGGCTATAAGAAAATTGCCAAGACCCTCAAACTGAGCTGCAGCACGTTGGCCAAGACCATACAGCGGTTTAAAAGGACAGGTTCCACTCAGAACAGGCCTCGCCATGGTCAACCAAAGAAGTTGAGTGCATGTGCCCAGCGTCATATTTAGAGTTTGTCTTTGGGAAATAGAAGTATGCGTGCTGCCAGCATTGCTGCAGAGGTTGAAGGGGTGGGGGTCAGCCTGTCAGTGCTCAGACCATACGCCACACACTGCATCAAATTGGTCTGCATGGCTGACATCCCAGAAGGAAGTCTCTTCTAAAGATGATGCACAAGAAAGCCCAAAAACATTTTTCTGAAGACAAGCAGACTAAAATCATGGATTACTGCAACCATGTCCTGTGGTCTGATGAGACCAAGATAAACTCTTTTGGTTCAGATGGTGTCAAGCGTGTGTGGCGGAAACCAGGTGAGGAGTACTAAGAAATGTGTGTCTTGCCTACAGTCAAGCATGGTGGTGTCATGGTCTGGGGCTGCATGAGTGCTGCCGACACTGGGGAGCTACAGTTCATTGAGGGAACCATGAATGCCAACATTTACTGTGACATACTGAAGCAGAGCATGATCCCTCCCCCCTCCCCTTCTGTGACTGGGCTGCGGGTGAACTCCATGCCCAAGAGGGTTAAGGCAGTGCTGGAAAATAATGGTGGCCACACAAAATATTTTTGGGCCAATTTTTTTAATTTCACTTAGGGGTGTACTCACTTTGGACAATAATGACTGTGC
>NC_138770.1:438587340-438682340 GCF_965119305.1 Pelophylax lessonae | reverse complement strand
AAATAACTCAATACACAGCCATTAAGGTCTAAATCGCTGGCAATTAAAGTGAGTACACCCCTAATTGGAAATGTCCAAATTGGGCCCAATTAGCCATTTTCCATCCTCTGTGTCATGTGACTCGTTAGTGTTACAAGATCTCAGGTGTGAATGGGGAGCAGGTGTGTTAAATTTGGTGTTATCGCTCTCACTCTCTCATACTAGTCACTGGAAGTTCAACATGGCACCTCATGGCAAAGAGCTCTCTGAGGATCTGAAAAGAAGAATTGTTGCTCTAAATAAAGATGGCTATAAAAAGATTGCCAAGACCCTAAAACTGAGCTGCAGCATGGTGGCCAAGACTATACAGCGGTTTAACAGGACAGGTTCCACTCAGAACAGGCCTCGCCATGGTCAATCAAAGAAGTTGAGTGCACATGCTCAGCGTTATATCCAGAGGTTGCCTTTGGGAAATAGACATATGAGTGCTTCCAGCATTGCTGCAGCGGTTGAAGGGGTGAGGGGTCAGTCTGTAAGTGCTCAGAACATACACTGCAGACATCATCAAATTAGTCTGCATGGCTGTTGTCCCAGAAGGAAGCCTCTTCTAAAGATGATGCACAAGAAAGTCCACAAACAGTTTGCTAAAGACAAGCAGACTAAGGACATGGATTACTGGAACCATGACCAAGATAAACTTATGTGGTTCAGATGATGTCAAGCGTGTGGAGGGGCAACCAGGTGAGGAGTACAAAGACAAGTGTGTCTTGCCTACAGTCGAGCATGGTGGTGGGAGTGTCATGGTCTGGGGCTGCATGAGTGCTACCGACTCTGGGGAGCTACAGTTCATTGAGGGAACCATTAATGCCAGCATGTATTGTGACATACTGAAGCAGAGCATGATCCCCTACCTTTGGAGACTGGCCGAAGGGCAGTATTTCAAAATGATAACCACCCCAAACACACCGCCAAGACAACCACTGCTTTGCTAAAGAAGCTGAGGGTAAAGGTGATGGACTGGCCAAGCATGTCTCCAGACCTAAACCCTGTGAGCATGTGTGGGGCATCCTCAAATGGAAGGTGGAGGAGCGCAAGGTCTCTAACATCCACCAGCTCTGTGATGTCATCATGGAGGATTCCAATGGCAACCTGTGAAGCTCTGGTGAACTCCGTGCCCAAGAGGGTTAAGGCAGTGCTGGAAAATAATGGTGGCCACATAAAATATTGACACTTTGGGCCCAATTTTGACATGTTCACTTAGGGGTGTACTCACTTTTGTTGCCAGCGGTTTAAACATTGTGTGGAGTTATTTTGAGGGGACAGAAAATTTACACTGTTATACAAGCTGTACATTCACTACTTTACATTGTAGCAAAGTGTAATTTCTTTAGGGTTGTCACATGAAAGGATATAATAAAATATTTACAAAAATGTGAGGGGTGTACTTACTTTTGTGAGATACTGTATAATGTTTCTGTGTATCCACTTCAGCTGGCAAATTTTATAAGGATTGCTGTAGGTAAAATCCTGAACTGCACCTCACGGTATGTAGCCTATCCTGGTGCTGCTTCACTATAAAAGGGAGATGTGCCACACATAACCTTTCTGCAACTAGACCTTAGCTGATACATTTATAATGTTTTGTACAGGATAAATCATGCTTTCTCTCTCCAAGTTCCTGTGTGCCAGTACTCAGAAAATTGTCTCTTGGATTAAAACCACTTAAAAGTTTATTTTATAATAAAGCCTGCCTAATATCTCCCTCTTACATACTGTCAAGCTACTGTACAATATTTGTTGCTATTGTGACCGAAATAATAGACTGTTTATTCCAGGATAAAAATGGCTTTGTCACTACCTTTTACATTGCTGCCTAAAAAAACCTCTTACAAACTGTCCAGCCACTGCACAAAACCTGTAGATATTTTCTCCAAAATAATATTGTCAATTTTTAATTGCAATATAAATCCTGCCTCATCTTTCCTTTTTACTTTGTGGCCTTGCCAAGCTATTTACATACTGTCCAGCCACAGCATAATATAATATGTGTGGCTAATGTCTCTGAAATATTACACTCTAATGTTTTTTTCAAAATTAAACCAGCCTAGTTTCTCCCTCTTACATCACTTTCTTACCAAATTTGCGGCTATTGTCTTTCAAATTATACACTCTAATGTTTATTTGAAAACAAAATCTGCTGTTTTTCCCTCTTACACTGCATTTTTACCAAACTGCTTATATTCTCTCCAACCACAATAGTTGTGGTAACAGTGTCTCAGATAATACACTCTATTTTTTTTTTTTTTTAGAAAAAATCTGCATTGTCTTTCCCTCTTATATTGCTACCTAACCAAACAGCATACAGTACCTACTATACAGCCACTGAATAATATTAGTGGCTGTTGTCTGCCAAAAAATACACTCTAATCTTTAGTGCAAGATAAAATCTGCTTTATTTCTTTCTGATTACTGCCTATTCAAGTGCTTGTTTTGCCACTGACTAATTTGTATAAAGGGGAGGACTTTCGCTTTATTTCTTCAATAATAACCTAGTCTGCTACTTCCACAAATCATGTCATGCTGACTATCACTGGATAAAAAAAATCAGGTGTCACAGCCAAAGCTTCCTTATAAAAAAAGCCTTTTTTTTAAGTTGAAATGAATCAGATTGGGATGTTGCTGCATTTAAGACAAGTTAGATGTAAAAGTTAAACAATCAATTTCAAGTCCATAATACGTGATGCCATGAAAATCACATGAAGCTTAAAGTCTTCACCCATGCATGTAATTAAAAGAATTGTTTTTTTCCATGTCACCCTCAGAGTAGCATAAATGTACAGCAGCATTTGTAATAACAGATAATTGCATAATAGTGGTGTACAAATAAAAAGCATCTATCTGAAATAATGTTCTGTGACAATTTATTGAGTCTATTTATTGAGTCTTGGGTATAAGTCTGTGAGGGGCGCATGTCAGATTGTCTTTGGTGGGAACCAGAGTTCCAGGAGGGAGGTGACGGCTGTCTCTCCTCCTGTCAAGAGGAATCGGGTATCCCAGGCGGCTTGCCTGAGGGGATAGAGAGCTGAGCTGAGCTGCAGAGAAGGATCCAGTGTGCTGAAGACCAGCGGAGCTGTTGGGGACGAGTTTCAGGAAAGCATTCTGAGTCGTGAGTACTGCAAAACTGCCCCTGGAGTCTGCCTAGGAGAGGGGACCACTCTGGAGAAGGTCAGAGGGATCCAGGAGCTAGCTAGCCAGGCAGCGGTGACAGTAAAGGGGGTGCCAGAGTTAACCCTGAAGAGTAAAGGGGGTGCCAGCAGTTGGGCCCTGAAGTGTAAAGTGTTAAGTGTTGCAGCAGTAATGGCAAGTGGCTCCGCAGTCAGGGAGGACTGGAGGACGCAGTGAAAAAGGACTTTTGAGCTAAAAGGAGCGTCAGAAGTCAGTTTCAGTTCAGTGACAGCAAGTCAGTGTTCACAAGCGCCAGTAAGCGCTGGTCGGCATTCAGCTGGCGTCAAGTCAGCGCTAGAAGGCATTTTTTTCTCAAGTGTCCCATTCTTGTAACTAGTTGAGCCAGAGGAGTATCCCACTCATTCCCTTCTCCCATCCAAGTTCCTAAAATAATGCCAGACTGGTCATTGTCTCAGTATTCACACTTGGGCAACAAGTTAAATGTGCTGTTGGTGTTAACGGTAACCATGGCAGACCCATATCTAGCACTGATGCTGGAAATATTGCTACACGTGCAATTGTCTGGGAAGACAAAGATGTTAAAGGGCTTGTTGGGGTAGAAGGAAGGTATAAGTCAAGAAAGGAGTTAAATGAAGAACCTTACCAGGGAACCGAAAATAAGATGAGTCTTCTCGTCACAGACATGGTCAGGATTACTTGGTAGTAAAGCTGAACTCCAGGAATTATACTTTTGCATACTTGCTTTGGGCCAGATTGGCTCAATGTAGGTATCCATATCTGATATCTGGAGGCCTGCTGGGGATGCTGTAAATCACTGTAGTAATCTGCGTTTCATACAATGAGAGCCATGATCTTCTGGGTTCAGCCACATGTAACAAATCCACCACATGTCTATAATCTACTCTCTGGATCACTGGGTCCTAATAATCTCCCTGACTCCTCTTGTAACTAGAATGGAAGTAAATCAACAGACTGGCCAGAAAGTGCTCCATGATCTCCTGCGTGTCATAATTATTTTATAGTACTTTTGGCTTATTCTTTAAACAATGCAAGCAGCAGAATGTTGTGCACAGGGTGGGAACCTTGGGTGACTGATACAGTCTCAGCTTACTGGTGCACATCATAATCCCTCTGCACTGCCTTCTTGCTTCCCATCACTTTAGCAGGAAGTGAAAGTCAATGAAGGATTGAATGATTGAGTGAGTGACATAGCTCAGTAAGGACAGGAGAAAGATATTTAAAAAAAAATTCCAGGCTCCCCTCAAAAAACTAAAGTCAGCAGCTACAAATACTGTAGCTGTTAATTTTTAATATAAGGACACTTACCTATCCAGGGGTCCAGCGATGTTCTCACCTGAGCAGATTATTCAATTGGCTTTGGGTGCAGGTGTCTGCATTTGAAGTAAGGGAAACAGGAAGTGAAGCCTTGCGGCTTCACGGCCGGTTTCCTACTGCACATGCGTGAGCAGCGCTGCACTTTGTTAATGGTCTTGTAGTCTTCTAGGACCTGTAAAGTGTCCCAGAAGATTACGGGGGAAGGAGGTGGGACAAACTTATCGTGGCAATCTGAGCCGTAAGTGGGAGCAAGTACCTGTCAAAACCAGGTAGACGCTCCCCTTAAAATGTGCCAAATGTGCCAGCGGAGGGGGGGGGGTGAAAATGGAACTTCCCCTGTTGGGATGAGCTCTGCTTTAAGTAGTATGCTGTGGGTTTAAGCTACAAATGAGAGAGTAATATTTTCTGAGACATTTTGCTCTTGTGCTTAGGATATGGGGGCAGTGGTCTGGAATCAGGGATGAGAGGGAGAGATGTTACACTGCTGGGTTAGATATGAAGAAAGCGACAATATTATAGACATGGTACAGAGATATGCTGTGTGTCTTTAAAATTGTGTTTTTCTGAAGAAGGACTCTTTCACCCATCAAGGGCTGATGTGTTCTGAGAATGAGGGTTTTCTCATAGTGGTTGTGTTTTTATTCAGTATACATTCTGTTTCTAAATGGTTTTCTGTCCCTTTACTTGGTCATTTCGCAGAAACCTGAAGAAATTAATTAAAAGAAGAATGAAACCAGACATTAAACTTTCTATATACTTGCAATAGGCTGCAATGTAAAATGAAGAAATTAGACTTAGAATGAAAAGCTCAACAAAAAAAAGGAACATGCTTTTACCCATAGCAACCAGTCAGATGTAGGTTAGTGTAGTGAAATAACATATGATGATGACTAATTAATTACTGTGCAATGTATCTTACTTTTGGTCTTTTTATTAAACGCATACTTTGACGTTGACATCGAAGCATATTGCACCACGGTATAATCAGACACAGCTATTCACATTCGTTGGAAAAAGCTACATATGTTGTCAGACTTACCTAACAAGCATTTGGCCTTATATTCCTCTACCACTGCAAAGCTAACGGCACCCATTTTTGGTTAATTTTTGTTCAGTTTTTTAGAAAAACAATATATATATATATATATATATATATATATATATATATATATATATACAGTGTCTCACAAAAGTGAGTACACCCCTCACATTTTTGTAAATATTTCATTATATCTTTTCATGTGACAACACTGAAGAAATCACACTTTGCTACAATGTGAAGTAGTGAGTGTACAGCTTGTATAACAGTGTAAATTTGCTGTCCCTTCAAAATAACATCAACACACAGCCATTAATGTCTGAAACGCTGGAAACAAAAGTGAGTACACCCCTAAGTGAAAAAGTCTAAATTGGGCCCAAAGTGTCAATATTTTGTGTGTCCACCATTATTTTCCAGCACTGCCTTAACCCTCTTGGGCATGGAGTTCACCAGAGCTTTACAGGTTGTCACTGGAGTCTTCTTCCTCTCCTCCATGACGACATCACGGAGCTAGTGGACGTTAGAGAACTTCTCTTCCACTTTCCATTTGCGGATGCCCCACAGATGCTCAATAGGATTTAGGTCTGGAGACATGCTTGGTCAGTCCATCATCTTTACCCTCAGCTTCTTTAGCAAGGCAGTGGTTGTCTTGGAGGTGTGTTTGGGGTTGTTATCATGTTGGAATACTGCCCTGCGGCCGAGTCGCTGAAGGGAGTGGATCATGCTCTGCTTCAGTATTTCACAGTACATGTTGGCATTCATGGTTCACTCAATGAACTGTAGCTTCCCAGCGCTGGCAGCACTCATGCAGCCCCAGACCTTGACACTTCCACCACCATGCTTGACTGTAGGCAAGGCACACTTGTCTTTGTTCTCCTCATCTTGTTGCTGCCACACACGCTTGACATCATCTGAACCAAATAAGTTAATCTTGGTCTCATCAGACGACAGGACCTGGTTCCGGTAATCCATGTCATTTGTCTGCTTGTCTTCAGCAAACTGTTTGCTGGCCTGTTTGCTGGCATTCTTGTGCATCATCTTTAGAAGAGGTTTCCTTCTGGGACAACAGCCATGTAGACAAGTTTGCAGTGTGCGGCGTATGGTCTGAGCACTGGCAGGCTGACCCCCCACCCCTTCAACTTCTGCAGCAATGCAAGCAGCACTCATACGTTTATTTCCCAAAGAGATCCTATGGATATGACGCTGAGCACGTGCACTCAACCCCTTTGGTCGACCATGACGAGGCTTGTTCTGAGTGGAACCTGTCCTGTTAAACTGCTGTATGGTCTTGGCCACCCTGCTGCAGCTCAGTTTCAAGGTCTTGGCAATCTTCTTATAGCCTAGGCTATCTTTTTGTAGAGCAACAATTCATTTTTTTTAGATCCTCAGAGAGCTCTTTGCCATGAGGTGCCATGTTGAACTTCCAGTGACCAGTATGAGAGTGTTAACATGAAATTTGACACACCTGCTTCCCATTCACACCTGAGACCTTGTAACACTAACGAGTCACATGACATTGAGGAGGGAAAATGACTAATTGGGCCCAATTTTGACATTGTCACTTAGGGGTGTACTCACTTTTGTTGCCAGCGATTTAGACAGTAATGGCTGTGTGTTGAGTTATTTTGAGGAGGCAGCAAATTTACACTGTTATACAAGCTGTACACTCACTACTTTAAATTGTAGCAAAGTGTCATTTCTTCAGTGTTGTCACATGAAAAGATATAATGAAATATTTACTAAAATGTGAGGGGTGTACTCACTTTTGTGAGATACTGTGTGTGTGTGTATATATATATAAAACCATGCAAAAACAATGTACAAAACAGTAGTGCAGCGCAGTCTAAAACCCTCTGATAGATATCCCACAGAGACAAAATCAACATAAAATTGCACAATGATATTGATATAAGTATTGCGAGAGACAGTCCATAGTTTGAAGATATGCAAGAAAGGAAAGGTAGTCCACTTGTGGTTTGGTGAAAAAACACACAGTAAATGTGACTTCCGTGCTTGCAGCTTCCCTCCACCAGGTAATCTCTGCCTCTCACCTTAATAACGCGACCCAACAGGGTCAAAACACATATATCTCTCAATAGAATCAGGGAACACAGCTCCAAGGTCTCAAACATCAGATGCCACAGAAGCAATCCTTTACCGCAGTATAATGTCAAGGATAAGCACCAATCCAGGATGAATCCCCCAAGCCATGAAATAAAAGAAAAGGGGATCTAGTGCTCTCTGTATGTAACATTTAATTCGCTCATATCAATATTGATATCATAAAAAAAAAAGATATCTGATTAATGCCTGTAGCTGAGGACAAACAAAACTTTAATTTGTTGAAATTTATTTAATTATAATTTTTACTTATTTTTATTTGCAGATCTGCAGAGGACGTCAGATGACGAAATGCGTACAGCGCCGTTGCATCACTTCCGGTTCTGACTTACTGGTGGAACGCAGTGCGTTCAGAGATGCTATTTCCTCGTTTGTTATTACCTGTTACATTGTGAGTACCCAGCTTTTATCTATTAATTAATAAAACTAGTCTTACCGTATCACACTATCGAGCCTTTTCCTTTGCCCTGTATATTCTACTGCTGAGTGGCCAGCGTTTATCCACGAAGTTTGTATATACCACCATCCCCATTGGAGAGGACTATAGATCCTGTTTTTCCTCGGTGACACCCGGGACCCCCAGGGATGGCCTCCAATATCCCCCTGACCCACCAAGAAGTTAGGAGCGAAGGGAAGGAGTTCCATCCACACCCTAATACCCGCCCTATACCCCTGCGTGGGGTGGGTACATCTGGTTAGTAGGTTATTTACTAGTGGGATTCCCCTGCACCTCACCAGTTGCCCACCACGGGTCGCTTTTGCATCCATTCATCGATCCTTTTTCATTCATTCACCGATTTTTCCTGGATCTTTCTTTTGTACTCGGACTATTTCTGATCACTAATACTGGCTATTAGGACTTTATTAATATTTAGCCAGTCACCATATTATTCATTGTCTTTTTGCACATTATTGCACTTATTGCACTTTATTCACGGATTTGTCATTATTTCTGGCTAATAGGATTATATATATATATTTTTTCAGCCAGTTATTATATATCATTCATCGTTTTGCACAATATTGCATTTATTGCAATTTTTCTGTACTTTTTCTCAGTACAATTGTTTTTTATTTCCTGCACATGATCTAGCACTATTGGTCACTTGGCACTTTATATTGTTCAATCGTTTTATATATATCACTTGATTGCACATTTTTATCACCGGGATATAATATCTATTTTATATATTTTGATCTTATCAATTTATTCCTGTTTTTACATGTTGGTTTTATTTATTTAATTGTGCATATTGACACTTGCACAGACACTTTTATTCATATCCACATATATTACGTTGTGATTTATACAACAGTATTCCAGATAGGCAGCGCCAATTACCCATATTTCTAAACTTTTTTATAGTCATTCGATTGTAGCTTAGGGTAGGCTGCAGCCTAATTACCTTTGATATATATATATCCGTTAGATATCCATAGCGCGGAACTTACTCCCTTCCAAAGAAAACTTTAATTTTTTGAAATGTATTTAATTATAATTTTTACTTATTTTTATTTAATTTTGCTTAAATTGTCTTGCAAAAATTATGTTATTTTATTTTTTTGCAATTCCTACATAAAAAATGTAACAAAACAATAAAAATGCAATTTTTCTTATTTGATCAGTCTTGGGGAAAAAATGGTGTTATTATAGATAAAAAGTATACATTTCATTTTATTTTTCCTGTTGAAAATGATGCTTAAATTATAAGTCTGGTTTAGAAGTATTTCATCTAAAGTTACAGTATTTAACCGCCTAACGACCGCCTGCCACAGTTTTACGTAGCTCTACGTCGGTTGCACCTGGAGCTAGGGGGCTAGCCACCCGCTATCACTCCCTGCTGAGAGAGGGAAGGACGGTCAGCTATTGTAAACACAGCTGACCGTTCTTCTCTCTGGAATGATCATAGAGAGCCTGTGATCCTTCTATATAGGATCACAGGTCTCTGTGATCATTTCAAAAGCCCAACTCCCATACAGTTAGAAACACTCCCCTAGGCTTACATTTAACCCCTTGATCACCCACTGTGTTAACCCCTTCCCTGCCAGTGTCATTATTACAGTAACAGTGCATATTTTTAGCACTGATTACTGTAGTAATGTCAGTGGTCCCCCCAAAAGTGTCAAAAATGTCAGTTAGGGGTCCGATCTGTCCTCTGCAATGTCGCAGTCCTGCTAAAAATTGCAGATCACCGCCATTACTAGTAAAAAAAAAAAAAAACAATAAAAATGACATAAATCTTTCCCGTAGTTAGTAGATGCGATAGCTTCTGCGCAAACCAATTAAAATAAGCTTATTGCGATTTTTTTTTACCAAAAATATGTAGCAGAAAACAAATTGGTCTAAAATGTTTGACAATTTCGATTTAATTTTTTTATGGGAATGTTATATAGCAGAATGTGAAAAATATTGTTTGTTTTTTTTCAGAATTGTCGCTCTTTGTTTTGTTTATAGCGCAAAAATAAAACTTGCAGAGGTGATCAGATACCACCAAAAGAAAGCTCTATTTGTGGGGAAAAAAAGAACATTATTTTTTTTTAGGTACATCGTTGCACGACCGCACAATTGTCCGTTAAAATAACGCAGTGCCGAATCGCAAAAAATGGCCTGGTCATTAAGAGGGCAAATCCTTCCGGTCCAGAAGTGGTTAGGACTGAAATAAAAGCTTTTTTATTTTCACGTTTTTTATTATTGCAACACTAGCCAACAAAACAAATAAAAATGAAAAAGGTTTTACTAATATTGGTTAGAAAAAATAGAAATAATTAGAAAAAAAAATTCAGGAAAATAACAGCTGTGGGAAGAAGGGAAAGCACTAAATTAAGGTGGATAAGGGTGAACTATGGGTTACTGAGTTAAATTGGAACACATTTTATTTAAAAATATATTTTTTTACTTGAAGTGTAGTAGTAAATAGGTGCGCTAAATCCAAATTCCAACAGTTGTATTAACATATGAGCAGGGCCAGTACAAGGCGGGGGCGGGAGGGGAAGCTGTCCTGGGCGGAGTTACATAGTTAGTGAGGTTGAAAAAAGACATCAGTCCATCCAGTTCAACCTATGATGTGTGTGTGTGTTTGATAATGTCACTGGATTTGCATGGGCATTTGGTGGTTTTTGTGTCCAGAGTACAACTTTCACTGATATTGCTTGCAGATTAAATTTCATTCCTTTAATCGGCAGATGAATGAAACAAAGTAAATTCAAAATGACCAAACTTACTTTGTATCCCTCTAAGGGTCCATTCACATGGGCGGTCCGCTCAGGGGGTGAAAACAGACCGCCTGTCCATTTTTACCCGATCTTATCTAATCCGATCCTCTAGATGGATGGAAAATAGGGTCACCATCCACCTGGATTTGGCGGACAGGATCAGATCAGATAGCGGCGGGTGTCAGCGGACATGTCACTGCTGACATCCGCCGCTCCATAGGGGTGAATCGAGGGTCCGATCAGGTCTGCCTAAAAAACTGACAGGCGAACCTAATGAGACCACCCATGTGAAAGGACCTCACCTCTTGCCTAAAGAGTGTTTATAAACTTTTTAATAGCTTTATAAATGATATAGGGTCTGGGATTAAAAGTACCATTTCATTTTTTTGCAGATGACAACAAGCTTTGCAGTGAAATAACTTCTTTACAGGATGTTTCCAACTTACAAGCTAACTTCAATGCACTGTTTCATTGGGCAACTATGTGGCAAATGATATTTAATGTTGATAAATGTAAAGTTATGCACTTGGAGGCTAAGAATATGCATGCATCATACATACTAGGTGGACTAGAACTGGGGGAATCCATAGCGGAGAAGGATCTGGGTGTTCTGGTAGATCATAAGTTTAATAATAGCATGCAATGCTAAGCTGCGGTTTCCAAAGCAAGCAAAGTCCTTTCTTGTATTAACAGAGGCATGGACTTCAGAGAGAGAGAGAGAGAGATATAATTTTGCCCCTGTACAAATCATTAGTAAGACCTCATCTGGAATATGCAGTTCAGTTTTGGGCATTAGTTCTTAAAAAGGATATCGGGGAACTGGAGAAAGTGCAGAGAAGGGCAACCAAACTGATAAGAGGCATGGAGGAGCTCAGCTATGAGAAAAGATTAGAGGAACAGAATTTATTATCTCTTGAGAAGAGGAGATTAAGGGGGGATATGATCAACATGTATAAATACATAAGGGGTCCATATAGTGAACTTGGTGTTGAGTTGTTCACTTTACGGTCAACACAGAGGACAAGGGGGCACTCTTTACTTCTAGAGGAAAACAGATTTTGTCTCCAAATACGGAAAGGTTTCTTCACCGTAAGAGCTGTGAAAATGTGTAATAGACTCCCTCCAGAGGTTGTTCTGGCTAGCTCACTAGATTTCTTTAAAAATGGCCTGAGTTCTTTCCTGGGTGGACTTAATATAAGTGGGTACTAATATTTCTTTTTAGGTAAAGTTGATCCAGGGAATATCAGATTGCCTCTCGGGGGATCAGGAAGGAATTTTTTTCCCCTTCTGTAGCAAATTGGATCATGCTTTGCTGGGGTTTTTTTCACCTTCCTCTGGATCAACTGCGGGTATAGGATTGTGTATAGGGGATTGTATAGTTGGGTTTTTATTACTGTTTTTTTTTTTTTTAATTGGTTGAGCTAGATGGACTTTTTTTAACCTGACTAACTATGTAACTATGTAACTACGAAGCTATGTCAAATTGTATGTTTTTTTTATTAATGCAGCAGCTGACAAATACAGGAAAGGGAGAAGCAGCAGGGAAGAAGACCATTGCATATTACACATGCCCTGTGTACTTTGATGAAAGTTTTTTGGGGATGTATTGGTAGTCTGAGCCCACAGAAAGTGAGCTGAATGATACTGACCATCAGCAAAAGATGGAGGAAGAAGTCCGGGACAGTGCTGGAGTGTAGTGAGTCAAAGTATAATATAGGATAGGGTATCTGTAATTAAAAAAAAAACTACACTGAAACTATGCTATCATTTAACATTTGCATATGGGTCTGCTTTAGGCAGGGATTATTTGATTTTCTATTAGTAGTGTATATACAATAGTTGATTATATAAATTATTATTATACAAAGAAGCACCCATATAGAAAAACCATTGTAGTCCACAATATAGGCAGAACTACAAAGATGCACCATTGAACAAAGGTAAGAGGCTTAGTGCAAGCAATTAATTATGTACTAGGAAGGGGGATTGGGGATATGTACTAGGAGGAGGAATGGGGGGGTATGTACTAGGAGAGGGGATTTGGGGGGGATTATGTACTAGGAGGGGGATTGGGGGCATATGTTCCCAATTCCGAGTTATGTTTTCCAAATTCCATGTTCCAAATTCCGAGTTTCAAATTTCAAAAAAGATAATTTTTTTCAAAAAAGATAATTTTTTTTGATAAAATATACATTTTTTGAAAAAAGATATTTTAAATTCCAAGTTCCATGTTCTATGTTCAGTATTCCAAATTCCGAGTTCCGTGTTCCAAATTCCGAGTTCCAAATTCTGAGTTCCGTGTTCCGTGTTCCAAATTCCGATTTCCATGTTCCAAATTCCATGTTCCAAATTCCGTGTTCCATGTTCCAAATTCTGAGTTCCAAATTCTATGTACCATGTTCTGAATTCGGAGTTCTGTGTTCCAAATTTCGAGTTCAAAAATTGAAGTTCCGTGTTCCAAATTCCGAGTTCCAAATTCCGTGTTCCATGTTCCAAATTCCGAGTTCCATATCCTACATTCAGTGTTCTAAATTCTGAGTTTCGTGTTCCAAATTCCAAGTTCCGTGTTCCAAATTCCATGTTCCAAATTTCAAGTTCCAAATTTCAAAAAAGATAAATTTTTTCAAAAAAGATATATTTTTTGATAAAAGATAATTTTTTTGAAAAAGGTACATTTTTAAAAAAAATATAAATTTTTTTAAAAAAAGATAATTTACATTCCGAGTTCCATATTCCACATTCAGTGCTCCAAATTCCAAGTTCCGTGTTCCAAATCCTGAGTTCCGAATTCCAAGTGCTGTGTTCCAAATTCCGAGTCCCATATTCTACATTTAGTTTTCCAAATTCTGAGTTTTGTGTTCCAAATTCCGAATTCCGTGTTCCAATTTCCGAGTTCCGTGTTCCAAGTTCTGAGTTCCATATTCTACATTCAGGGTTCCAAATTCCGAGTTCCGTGTTCCAAATTCCGAGTTCCAAATTTCAAAAAAGATATTTTTTTCAAAAAAGATACATTTTTTTGATAAAAGATAATTTTTTTGAAAAAAGATACATTTTTTGCTAAAATATATTTTAAATTCCAAGTTCCATGTTCTACGTTCAGTTTTCCAAATTCCGAGTTCCGTGTTCCAAATTCCGAGTTCCGTGTTCCAAATTCCGAATTTCAAATTTCAAAAAAGATATTTTAAATTCCGAGTTCCATGTTCTACGTTCAGTATTCCAAATTCTGAGTTCAGTGTTCCAAATTCCAAGTTCCAAATTCCGAGTTCTGTGTTCTAAATTCCGATTTCCATGTTCCAAATTCCATGTTCCATGTTCCAAATTCTGAGTTCCAAATTCTATGTACCGTGTTCCGAATTCGGAGTTCGGTGTTCCAAATTACGAGTTCAAAATTTGGAGTTCCGTGTTCCGAATTCCGAGTTTCATGTTCCAAATTCAGTGTTCCAAATTCCATGTTCCAAATTCTGAGTTCCGTGTTCCAAGTTCCGAGTTCTGTGTTCCAGTTTCAGAGTTCCGTCTTCCAAGTTCCGAGTTTCATATCCTACATTCAGTGTTCCAAATTCTAAATTTTGTCTTCCAAATTCCAAGTTCCGTGTTCCAAATTTCAAAAAAGATAAATTTTTTCAAAAAAGATATATTTTTTGATAAAAGATAATTTTTTTGAAAAAAGGTACATTTTTTAAAAAAATATAAATTAAAAAAAAAGATAATTTAAATTCCGAGTTCTATATTCCACATTCAGTGCTCCAAATTCCGAGTTCCATGTTCCAAATCCTGAGTTCCAAATTCCAAGTGCTATGTTCCAAATTCCATGTTCCAAATTCTGAGTTCCAAATTGTAAGCTCTGTGTTCCAAATTCCGAGTTCCATATTCTACATTCAGTGTTCCAAATTCTGAGTTTCGTGTTCCGAATTCCGTGTTCTAATTTCCGAGTTCCATGTTCAGAGTTCCATATTCTACATTCAGTGTTCCAAAATCTGATTTTCGTGTTCCAAATTCCGAATTCCGTGTTCCAATTTCCGTGTTCCATGTTCCAAGTTCCGTGTTCGAAATTCCGAGTTCCAAATTTCAAAAAAGATAAATCTTTTCAAAAAGATACATTTTTTGATAAAAGATAACATTTTTGGAAAAAGGTACATTTTAAAAAAAGATACATTTTTACGAAAAAGATATTTTAAATTCCGAGTTCCATATTCTACATTCAGGGTTCCAAATTCCGAGTTCCGTGTTCCAAATTCCGGTTTCCAAATTCCAAAAAAGATACATTTTTTGATAAAAGATACATTTCTTGAAAAAGGTACATTTTTCAAAAAAGATACATTTAAAAAAAAAAAAAAAAGAAATGTTAAATTCCAAGTTCCATATTCTACATTCAGTGTTCCAAATCCTGTGTACCGTGTTCTGAATTCCGAGTTCCAAATTCAGAGTTCCGTGTTCCGAATTCCGAGTTCCATGTTACAAATTCCATGTTCCATGTTCAAAATTCTGAGTTCCAAATTCAGAGTTCCATATTCTACATTCAGTGTTCCAAATTCTGAGTTCCGTGTTCCAAATTCCAAGTTCCATATTCTACATTCAGGGTTCCAAATTCCGAGTTCCAAATTCTGAGTTCCAAAATCCGAGTTCCAAATTCCGAGGTTCTTGTTCCAAATTCCGATTTCCATGTTCCAAATTCCATGTTCCAAATTCCGTGTTCCATGTTCTAAATTCTGAGTTCCAAATTCTATGTACCGTGTTCCGAATCGGGAGTTCCGTGTTCCAAATTCCGACTTCCAAATTTTGAGTTCCGTGTTCCGAATTCCGAGTTCCATGTTCCAAATTCCGTGTTCCAAATTCCATGTTCCATGTTCAAAATTCTGAGTTCCAAATTCAGAGTTCCATATTCTATGTACCGTGTTCCGAATTCCGAGTATCAAAATGTAGAGTTCCGTGTTCCGAATTCCGAGTTCCATGTTCCAAATTCCGTGTTCCAAATTCCGTGTTCCATGCTCCAAATTCTGAGTTCCAAATTCTGAGTTCCGTGTTCCAAATTCCAAGTTCCATATTCTACATTCAGGGTTCCAAATTCTGAGTTCCAAATTCTGAGTCCCGTGCTACGAATTCCGTGTTCCATGTTCAAAATTCTGAGTTCCAAATTCAGAGTTCCATATTTTACATTCAGTGTTCCAAATTCTGAGTTTCGTGTTCCAAATTCCGAATTCAGTGTTCCAAATTCTGAGTTTCGTGTTCCAAATTCCGAATTCAGTGTTCCAATTTCCGAATTCCATGTTCTAAGTTCAGAGTTCCATATTCTACATTCAGTGTTCCGAAATCTGAGTTTCGTGTTCCAAATTCCGAATTACGTGGTCCAATTTCCGAGTTCCATGTTCCAAGTTCAGGGTTCCATATTGTACATTTCGTATTCCAAATTCCGAGTTCCGTGTTCCAAATTCCGTGTTCCAAATTCCGAGTTCCAAATTTCAAAAAAGATAAATCTTTTCAAAAAGATAAATTTTTTGATAAAAGATACAATTTTTGAAAAAAGGTACATTTTTAAAAAAAGATACATTTTTACGAAAAAGATATTTTAAATTCCGAGTTCCATATTCTACATTCAGGGTTCCAAATTCCGAGTTCTGTGTTCCAAATTCCGTGTTCCAAATTCCGAGTTCCAAATTTCAAAAAAGATAAATCTTTTCAAAAAGATACATTTTTTGATAAAAGATACAATTTTTGAAAAAAGGTACATTTTTAAAAAAAGATAAATTTTTACGAAAAATATATTTTAAATTCCGAGTTCCATATTCTACATTCAGGGTTCCAAATTCCGAGTTCCGTGTTCCAAATTCCAAAAAAGATACATTTTTTGATAAAAGATACATTTCTTGAAAAAGATACATTTTTCAAAAAAATACATTTAAAAAAAAAAGAAATGTTAAATTCCGAGTTCCATATTCTACATTCAGTGTTCCAAATTCTGTGTTCCAAATTCTATGTACCGTGTTCCAAATTCCGATTTCCATGTTCCGAATTCCATGTTCCAAATTCGGTGTTCCATGTTCTAAATTCTGAGTTCCAAATTCTATGTACCGTGTTCTGAATTGGGAGTTCTGTGTTCCAAATTACGAGTTCCAAATTTGGAGTTCCATGTTCCAAATTCCGTGTTCCGTGTTCCAAATTCCGTGTTCCAATTTCCAAGTTCCGTCTTTCAAGTTCCGAGTTCCATATCAAACATTCAGTGTTCCAAATTCCAAGTTCTGTGTTCCAAATTCCATGTTCCAAATTTTGAGTTTAAAATTTCAAAAAAGATAATTTTTTTTCAAAAAAGATACATTTTTTGATAAAAGATAATTTTTTTGAAAAAAGGTACATTTTTAAAAAAAATTTACAATTTAAAAAAAAAGATAATTTAAATTCCGAGTTCTATATTCCACATTCAGTGCTCCAAATTTCGAGTTCCGTGTTCCAAATCCCGAGTTCCAAATTCCAAGTGCTGTGTTCCAAATTCCATGTTCCAAATTCCGTGTTCCACATTCCGAGTTCCAAATTGTGAGCTCTGTGTTCCAAATTCTGAGTTCTATATTCTACATTCAGTGTTCCAAATTCCGATTTCCAAATTCCAAAAAGATACATTTTTTGATAAAAGATACATTTCTTGAAAAAGGTAAATTTTTCAAAAAAAGATACATTTAAAAAAAAAAGAAATGTTAAATTCCGAGTTCCATATTCTACATTCAGTGTTCCAAATTCTGTGTTCCAAATTATATGTACCGTGTTCCAAATTCTGAGTTCCGTTTTCCAAATTCCGAGTTCCAAATTCAAAGTTTCGTGTTCCAAATTCCGAGTTCTGTGTTCCAAATTCTGTGTTCCAAATTCCATGTTCCATGCTCCAAATTCTGAGTTCCAAATTCCGAGTTCTGTGTTCCAAATTCCAAGTTATATATTTTACATTCAGGGTTCCAAATTCTGAGTTCCAAATTCCAATTTCCATGTTCCAAATTCCATGTTCCAACTTCCGTGTTCCATGTTCTAAATTCTGAGTTCCAAATTCTATGTACCGTGTTCCGAATTGGGAGTTCCGTGTTCCAAATTCCGAGTTCCAAATTTGGAGTTCTGTGTTCCGAATTCCGTGTTACATGTTCAAAATTCTGAGTTCCAAATTCAGAGTTCCATATTCTACATTCAGTGTTCCAAATCCTGAGTTTCGTGTTCCAAATTCCGAGTTCCGTGTTCCGTGTTCCAAATTCTGTGTTCCAAATTCCGTGTTCCAAATTCCATGTTCCATGCTCCAAATTCTGAGTTCCAAATTCCGAGTTCCATGTTCCAAATTCAAAGTTCCATATTCTACATTCAGGGTTCCAAATTCCGAGTTCCAAATTCCGAGCTCCATGTTCCAAATTCCGATTTCCATGTTCCAAATTCCATGTTCCAAATTCGGCGTTCCGTGTTCTAAATTCTGAGTTCCAAATTCTTTGTACCGTGTTCCGAATTGGGAGTTCCAAATTCCAAGTTCCATGTTCCAAATTCCGTGTTCCATGTTCAAAATTCTGAGTTCCAAATTCAGAGTTCCATATTCTATGTACCGTGTTCCAAATTCTGAGTTCCGTGTTCCGAATTCCGAGTTCCCTGTTCCAAATTCCGTGTTCCAAATTCCGAGTTCCTTGTTCCAAATTCCGATTTCCATGTTCCAAATTCCATGTTCCATGTTCAAAATACTGAGTTCCAAATTCAGAGTTCCATATTCTACATTCAGTGTTCCAAATTCTGAGGTTTGTGTTCCAAATTTCGAGTTCCGTGTTCCAAATTCCGTGTTCCAAATTCCGTGTTGCATGCTCCAAATTCCGTGTTCCAAATTCCAATTTCCGTGTTCCAAACTCCAAGTTCCATATTCTACATTCAGGGTTCCAAATTCCGAGTTCCAAATTCCGAGTTCCGAATTCCGAGTTCCGAGTTCCGAGTTCCAAATTCCGATTTCCATGTTCCAAATTCCATGTTCCAAATTCCGTGTTCCATGTTCTAAATTCTGAGTTCCAAATTCTATGTACCATGTTCTGAATTGGGAGTTCCGTGTTCCAAATTCCGAGTTCCAAATTTGGAGTTCCGTATTCCGAATTCCGAGTTCCATGTTCCAAATTCCGTGTTCCAAATTCCATGTTCCGTGTTCCAAATTCCGAGTTCTGTGTTCCAATTTCCGAGTTCCATCTTTCAAGTTCCGAGTTCCATATCAAACATTCAGTGTTCCAAATACCAAGTTCTGTGTTCCAAATTTCATGTTTCAAATTTTGAGTTTCAAATTTCAAAAAAGATAATTTTTTTCAAAAAAGATATATTTTTTGATAAAAGATAATTTTTTTGAAAAAAGGTAAAGTTTTTAAAAAAATATAATTTTTTAAAAAAATGATAATTTAAATTCCGAGTTCTATATTCCACATTCAGTGCTCCAAATTCCGAGTTCCGTGTTCCAAATCCTGAGTTCCAAATTCCAAGTGCTGTGTTCCAAATTCCATGTTCCAAATTCCATGTTCCATATTCCGTGTTCCAAATTCTGAGTTCCAAATTGTGAGCTCTGTGTTCCAAATTTCGAGTTCTATATTTTACATTCAGTGTTCCAAATTCCAAGTTCCGTGTTCCAAATTCCGAGTTCCGTTTTCCAAATTCCAATTTCCATGTTCCAAATTCCATGTTCTAAATTCCATGTTCCATGTTCCAAATTCCGAGTTCCAAATTTGGAGTTCCGTGTTCCAAATTACGAGTTCCATGTTCCAAATTCCATGTTCCATGTTCAAAATTCTGAGTTCCAAATTCAGAGTTCCATATTCTATGTACCATGTTCCAAATTCTGAGTTCCGTGTTCCAATTCCGTGTTCCAAATTCCATGTTCCATGCTCCAAATTCTGAGTTCCAAATTCCGAGTTTGGTGTTTCAAATTCCAAGTTCCATATTCTACATTCAGGGTTCCAAATTCCGAGTTCCAAATTCCGAGTTCCAAATTCCGATTTCCATGTTCCAAATTCCATGTTCCAAATTCCGTTTTCCATGTTCTAAATTCTGAGTTCAAAATTCAGAGTTCCATATTCTATGTACCGTGTTCCAAATTCTGAGTTCCGTGTTCCGAATTCCGAGTTCCAAATTCCGAGTTCCGTGTTTCGAATTCTGAGTTCCATGTTCCAAATTCCGTGTTCCAAATTCAGTGTTCCATGCTCCAAATTCTGAGTTCCAAATTCCGAGTTCGGTGTTTCAAATTCCAAGTTCCATATTCTACATTCAGGGTTCCAAATTCCGAGTTCCAAATTCCGAGTTCCAAATTCCGAGTTCCAAATTCTGATTTCCATGTTCCAAATTCCATGTTCCAAATTCCGTGTTCCATGTTCTAAATTCTGAGTTCAAAATTCTGAGTTCCATATTCTATGTACCGTGTTCCAAATTCTGAGTTCCGTGTTCCCGAATTCCGAGTTCCAAATTCCGAGTTTCGTGTTTCGAATTCCGAGTTCCATTTTCCAAATTCCGTGTTCCAAATTCCGTGTTCCATGTTCAGAATTCTGAGTTCCAAATTCAGAGTTCCATATTCTACATTCAGTGTTCCAAATTCTGAGTTTCGTTTTCCAAATTCCGAGATCCGTGTTCCAAATTCCGTGTTCCACATTCCGTGTTCCATGCTCCAAATTCTGAGTTCCAAATTCCGAGTTCCGTGTTCAAAATTCCAAGTTCCATATTCTACATTCAGGGTTCCAAATTCCGAGTTCCAAATTCCGAGTTCCATATTCTACATTCAGTGTTCCAAATTCCGAGTTTCGTGTTTCAAATTCCGAGTTGCGTGTTCCAAATTCCGTGTTCCATGCTCCAAATTCTGAGTTCCAAATTCTGAGTTCCATGTTCCAAATTCCAAGTTCCATATTCGACATTCAGGATACCAAATTCCGAGTTCCAAATTCCATGTTCCAAATTCTGAGTTCCATGTTCCAAGTTCCGAGTTCTGTGTTCCAATTTCAGAGTTCCGTCTTCCAAGTTCCGAGTTTCATATCCTACATTTAGTGTTCCAAATTCTGAGTTTTGTCTTCCAAATTCCAAATTCCGTGTTCCAAATTTCAAAAAAGATAAAGTTTTTAAAAAAATATATATTTTTTGATAAAAGATAATTTTTTTGAAAAAAGGTACATTTTTTAAAAAAATATAAATTAAAAAAAAAAGATAATTTAAATTCCGAGTTCTATATTCCACATTCAGTGCTCCAAATTCCGAGTTCCGTGTTCCAAATCCTGAGTTCCAAATTCCAAGTGCTGTGTTCCAAATTCCATGTTCCAAATTCCGTGTTCCAAATTCTGAGTTCCAAATTTTAAGCTCTGTGTTCCAAATTCCGAGTTCCATATTCTACATTCAGTGTTCCAAATTCTGAGTTTCGTGTTCCGAATTCCGTATTCCAATTTCCGAGTTCCATGTTCAGAGTTCCATATTCTACATTCAGTGTTCCAAAATCTGATTTTCGTGTTCCAAATTCCGAATTCCGTGTTCCAATTTCCGTGTTCCATGTTCCAAGTTCCGTGTTCGAAATTCCGAGTTCCAAATTTCAAAAAAGATAAATCTTTTCAAAAAGATACATTTTTTGATAAAAGATAACATTTTTGAAAAAAGGTACATTTTAAAAAAAGATACATTTTTACGAAAAAGATATTTTAAATTCCGAGTTCCATATTCTACATTCAGGGTTCCAAATTCCGAGTTCCGTGTTCCAAATTCCGATTTCCAAATTCCAAAAAAGATAAATTTTTTGATAAAAGAAACATTTCTTGAAAAAGGTAAATTTTTCAAAAAAAGATACATTTAAAAAAGTTAAGTTCCAAGTTCCATATTCTACATTCAGTGTTCCAAATCCTGTGTACCATGTTCCAAATTCTGAGTTCCGTGTTCCGAATTCCGAGTTCCAAATTCAGATTTCCGTGTTCCGAATTCTGAGTTCCATGTTACAAATTTCAGGTTCCATGTTCAAAATTCTGAGTTCCAAATTCAGAGTTCCAAATTCTACAGTCAGTGTTCCAAATTCTGAGTTTCGTGTTCCAAATTCCGTGTTCCAAATTCCGTGTTCCATGCTCCAAATTCTGAGTTCCAAATTCCAAGTTCCGTGTTCCAAATTCCGAGTTCCATATTCTACATTCAGGGTTCCAAATTCCGAGATCCAAATTCCGAGTTCCAAATTCCGAGTTCCAAATTCCGAGTTCCAAATTCTGAGGTTCGTGTTCCAAATTCCGATTTCCATGTTCCAAATTCCATGTTCCAAATTCCGTGTTCCATGTTCTAAATTCTGAGTTCCAAATTCTATGTACCGTGTTCCGAATTGGGAGTTCCGTGTTCCAAATTCCGACTTCCAAATTTGGAGTTCCGTGTTCCGAATTCCGATTTCCAAATTCCAAAAAAGATAAATTTTTTGATAAAAGAAACATTTCTTGAAAAAGGTAAATTTTTCAAAAAAAGATACATTTAAAAAAGTTAAGTTCCAAGTTCCATATTCTACATTCAGTGTTCCAAATCCTGTGTACCATGTTCCAAATTCTGAGTTCCGTGTTCCGAATTCCGAGTTCCAAATTCAGATTTCCGTGTTCCTAATTCTGAGTTCCATGTTACAAATTTCAGGTTCCATGTTCAAAATTCTGAGTTCCAAATTCAGAGTTCCAAATTCTACAGTCAGTGTTCCAAATTCTGAGTTTCGTGTTCCAAATTCCGTGTTCCAAATTCCGTGTTCCATGCTCCAAATTCTGAGTTCCAAATTCCAAGTGCTGTGTTCCAAATTCCATGTTCCAAATTCCGTGTTCCAAATTCTGAGTTCCAAATTTTAAGCTCTGTGTTCCAAATTCCGAGTTCCATATTCTACATTCAGTGTTCCAAATTCTGAGTTTCGTGTTCCGAATTCCGTATTCCAATTTCCGAGTTCCATGTTCAGAGTTCCATATTCTACATTCAGTGTTCCAAAATCTGATTTTCGTGTTCCAAATTCCGAATTCCGTGTTCCAATTTCCGTGTTCCATGTTCCAAGTTCCGTGTTCGAAATTCCGAGTTCCAAATTTCAAAAAAGATAAATCTTTTCAAAAAGATACATTTTTTGATAAAAGATAACATTTTTGAAAAAAGGTACATTTTAAAAAAAGATACATTTTTACGAAAAAGATATTTTAAATTCCGAGTTCCATATTCTACATTCAGGGTTCCAAATTCCGAGTTCCGTGTTCCAAATTCCGATTTCCAAATTCCAAAAAAGATAAATTTTTTGATAAAAGAAACATTTCTTGAAAAAGGTAAATTTTTCAAAAAAAGATACATTTAAAAAAGTTAAGTTCCAAGTTCCATATTCTACATTCAGTGTTCCAAATCCTGTGTACCATGTTCCAAATTCTGAGTTCCGTGTTCCGAATTCCGAGTTCCAAATTCAGATTTCCGTGTTCCGAATTCTGAGTTCCATGTTACAAATTTCAGGTTCCATGTTCAAAATTCTGAGTTCCAAATTCAGAGTTCCAAATTCTACAGTCAGTGTTCCAAATTCTGAGTTTCGTGTTCCAAATTCCGTGTTCCAAATTCCGTGTTCCATGCTCCAAATTCTGAGTTCCAAATTCCAAGTTCCGTGTTCCAAATTCCGAGTTCCATATTCTACATTCAGGGTTCCAAATTCCGAGATCCAAATTCCGAGTTCCAAATTCCGAGTTCCAAATTCCGAGTTCCAAATTCTGAGGTTCGTGTTCCAAATTCCGATTTCCATGTTCCAAATTCCATGTTCCAAATTCCGTGTTCCATGTTCTAAATTCTGAGTTCCAAATTCTATGTACCGTGTTCCGAATTGGGAGTTCCGTGTTCCAAATTCCGACTTCCAAATTTGGAGTTCCGTGTTCCGAATTCCGATTTCCAAATTCCAAAAAAGATAAATTTTTTGATAAAAGAAACATTTCTTGAAAAAGGTAAATTTTTCAAAAAAAGATACATTTAAAAAAGTTAAGTTCCAAGTTCCATATTCTACATTCAGTGTTCCAAATCCTGTGTACCATGTTCCAAATTCTGAGTTCCGTGTTCCGAATTCCGAGTTCCAAATTCAGATTTCCGTGTTCCTAATTCTGAGTTCCATGTTACAAATTTCAGGTTCCATGTTCAAAATTCTGAGTTCCAAATTCAGAGTTCCAAATTCTACAGTCAGTGTTCCAAATTCTGAGTTTCGTGTTCCAAATTCCGTGTTCCAAATTCCGTGTTCCATGCTCCAAATTCTGAGTTCCAAATTCCAAGTTCCGTGTTCCAAATTCCGAGTTCCATATTCTACATTCAGGGTTCCAAATTCCGAGATCCAAATTCCGAGTTCCAAATTCCGAGTTCCAAATTCCGAGTTCCAAATTCCGAGGTTCGTGTTCCAAATTCCGATTTCCATGTTCCAAATTCCATGTTCCAAATTCCGTGTTCCATGTTCTAAATTCTGAGTTCCAAATTCTATGTACCGTGTTCCGAATTGGGAGTTCCGTGTTCCAAATTCCGACTTCCAAATTTGGAGTTCCGTGTTCCGAATTCCGAGTTCCATGTTCCAAATTCCGTGTTCCAAATTCCGTGTTCCATGTTCAAAATTCTGAGATCCAAATTCCGAGTTCCATATTCTATGTACCATGTTCTGAATTCCGAGTTCCAAAATTTAGAGTTCCGTGTTCCGAATTCCGAGTTCCATGTTCCAAATTCCATGTTCCAAATTCCGTGTTCCATGCTCCAAAGTCTGAGTTCAAATTCTGAGTTCCGTGTTCCAAACTCCAAGTTCCATATTCTACATTCAGGGTTCCAAATTCCCGAGTTCCAAATTCCGAGTTCCAAATTCCGAGTTCCGTGTTACGAATTCCGTGTTCCATGTTCAAAATTCTGAGTTCCACATTCAGAGTTCCATATTCTACATTCAGTGTTCCAAATTCTGAGTTTCGTGTTCCAAATTCCGAATTCAGTGTTCCAATTTCCGAATTCCATGTTCCAAGTTCAGAGTTCCATATTCTACATTCAGTGTTCCGAAATCTGAGTTTCGTGTTCCAAATTCCGAATTCCGTGGTCCAATTTCCGAGTTCCATGTTCCAAGTTCAGAGTTCCCTATTGCACATTTCGTATTCCAAATTCCGAGTTCCGTGTCCCAAATTCCGTGTTCCAAATTCCGAGTTCCAAATTTCAAAAAAGATAAATCTTTTTAAAAAGATAAATTTTTTGATAAAAGATACAATTTTTGAAAAAAGGTACATTTTTAAAAAAAGATACATTTTTACTAAAAAGATATTTTAAATTCCGAGTTCCATATTCTACATTCAGGGTTCCAAATTCCGAGTTCCGTGTTCCAAATTCTGTGTTCCAAATTCCAAAAAAGATAAATTTTTTGATAAAAGAAACATTTCTTGAAAAAGGTAAATTTTTCAAAAAAAGATACATTTAAAAAAAAGAAATGTTAAATTCCGAGTTCCATATTCTACATTCAGTGTTCCAAATTCTGTGTTCCAAATTCTATGTACCGTGTTTCAAATTCCGATTTCCATGTTCCAAATTCCATGTTCCAAATTCCGTGTTCCATGTTCTAAATTCTGAGTTCCAAATTCTATGTACCGTGTTCTGAATTGGGAGTACTGTGTTCCAAATTCCGAGTTCCAAATTTGGAGTTCCATGTTCCAAATTCCGTGTTCCAAATTCCGTGTTCCGTGTTCCAAATTCCCTGTTCCAATTTCTGAGTTCCATCTTTCAAGTTCCGAGTTCCATATCAAACATTGTGTTCCAAATTCCAAGTTCTGTGTTCCAAATTACATGTTCCAAATTTTGAGTTTAAAATTTCAAAAAATATATTTTTTTTCAAAAAAGATATATTTTTTGATAAAAGATAATTTTTTTGAAAAAAGGTACATTTTTTAAAAAATATACAATTTAAAAAAAAGATAATTTAAATTCCGAGTTCTATATTCCACATTCAGTGCTCCAAATTCCAAGTTCCGTGTTCAAAATCCCGAGTTCCAAATTCCAAGTGCTGTGTTCCAAATTCCATGTTCCAAATTCCGTGTTCCACATTCCGAGTTCCAAATTGTGAGCTCTGTGTTCCAAATTCTGAGTTCTATATTCTACATTCAGTGTTCCAAATTCCAATTTCTAAATTCCAAAAAAGATAAATTTTTTGATAAAAGATACATTTCTTGAAAAAGATACATTTTTCAAAAAAGATACATTTAAAAAAAAGAAATGTTAAATTCCGAGTTCCATATTCTACATTCAGTGTTCCAAATTCTTTGTTCCAAATTCTATGTACCGTGTTCCAAATTCTGAGTTCCGTTTTCCAAATTCCGAGTTCCAAATTCAAAGTTCCGTGTTCCAAATTCCGAGTTCCATGTTCCAAATTCCGTGTTCCAAATTCCATGTTCCATGTTCAAAATTCTGAGTTCCAAATTCAGAGTTCTGTATTCTACATTCAGTGTTCCAAATTCTGAATTTCGTGTTCCAAATTCCGAGTTCTGTGTTCCTAATTCTGTGTTCCAAATTCCATGTTCCATGCTCCAAATTCTGAGTTTCAAATTCCGAGTTCTGTGTTCCAAATTCCAAGTTACATATTTTACATTCAGGGTTCCAAATTCCGAGTTCCAAATTCCGAGTTCCAAATTCCGAGTTCCGTGTTCCAAATTCCGATTTCCATGTTCCAAATTCCATGTTCCAAATTCCGTGTTCCATGTTCTAAATTCCGAGTTCCAAATTCTATGTACCGTGTTCTGAATTGGGAGTTCCGTGTTCCAAATTCCGCGTTCCAAATTTGGAGTTCTGTGTTCCGAATTCCGAGTTCCATGTTCCAAATTCCATGTTCCAGATTCCGTGTTCCGTGTTCCAAATTCCGAGTTCCGTATTCCAATTTCCGAGTTCCGTCTTTCAAGTTCCAAGTTCCATATCAAACATTCAGTGTTCCAAATTCCATGTTCCAAATTTTGAGTTTAAAATTTCAAAAAAGATATTTTTTTTCAAAAAAGATATATTTTTTGATAAAAGATAATTTTTTTTAAAAAAGGAAATTTTTTTAAAAATATACAATTTTTAAAAAAAAAGATAATTTAAATTCCGAGTTCTATATTCCACATTCAGTGCTCCAAATTCTGAGTTCCGTGTTCCAAATCCTGAGTTCCAAATTCCAAGTGCTGTGTTCCAAATTCCATGTTCCAAATTCCGTGTTCCACATTCCGAGTTCCAAATTGTGAGCTCTGTGTTCGAAATTCTGAGATCTATATTCTACATTCAGTGTTCCAAATTCCAATTTCTAAATTCCAAAAAAGATACATTTTTTGATAAAAGATACATTTCTTGAAAAAGGTAAATTTTTCAAAAAAAGATACATTTAAAAAAAAAAGAAATGTTAAATTCCGAGTTCCATATTCTACATTCAGTGTTCCAAATTCTGTGTTCCAAATTCTATGTACCGTGTGCCAAATTCTGAGTTCCGTTTTCCAAATTCCGAGTTCCAAATTCAAAGTCCGTGTTCAGAATTCCGAGTTCCATGTTCCAAATTCCGTGTTCCAAATTCCATGTTCCATGTTCAAAATTCTGAGTTCCAAATTCAGAGTTCCGTATTCTACATTCAGTGTTCCAAATTCTGAGTTTTGTGTTCCAAATTCCGAGTTCTGTGTTCCAAATTCTGTGTTCCAAATTCCATGTTCCATGCTCCAAATTCTGAGTTTCAAATTCCGAGTTCTGTGTTCCAAATTCCAAGTTACATATTTTACATTCAGGGTTCCAAATTCCGAGTTCCAAATTCCGAGTTCCAAATTCCGAGTTCCGTGTTTCAAATTCCGATTTCTATGTTCCAAATTCCATGTTCCAAATTCCGTGTTCCATGTTCTAAATTCTGAGTTCCAAATTCTTTGTACCGTGTTCCGAATTGGGAGTTCCGTGTTCCAAATTCCGAGTTCCAAATTTGGAGTTCTGTGTTCTTAATTTCAGAGTTCCATGTTCCAAATTCCGTGTTCCAGATTCCGTGTTCCAAATTCCGAGTTCCGTATTCCAATTTCCGAGTTCCGTCTTTCAAGTTCCGAGTTCCATATCAAACATTCAGTGTTCCAAATTCCTTGTTCCAAATTTTGAGTTTCAAATTTCAAAAAAGATAATTTTTTTCAAAAGAGATATATTTTTTGATAAAAGATAATTTTTTTTAAAAAAGGTACATTTTTTAAAAAATATACATTTTAAAAAAAAAGATAATTTAAATTCCGAGTTCTATATTCCACATTCAGTGCTCCAAATTCCGAGTTCCAAATCCTGAGCTCCAAATTCCAAGTGCTGTGTTCCAAATTCCATGTTCCAAATTCTGTGTTCCAAATTCTGAGTTCCAAATTGTGAGCTCTGTGTTCCAAATTCCGAGTTCTATATTCTACATTCAGTGTTCCAAATTCTGAGTTTAGTGTTCCAAATTCCAAGTTCCGTGTTCCAAATTCCGTGTTCCATGCTCCAAATTCTGAGTTCCAAATTCTGAGTTCCATATTTCAAAAAAGATAAATCTTTTCAAAAAGATACATTTTTTGATAAAAGATACAATTTTTGAAAAAAGGTACATTTTTAAAAAAAAAGATGCATTTTTACAAAAAAGATATCTTAAATTCCGAGTTCCATATTCTACATTCAGGGTTCCAAATTCCGAGTTCCGTGTTCCAAATTCCAAAAAAGATAAATTTTTTGATAAAAGATAGATTTCTTGAAAAAGATACATTTTTCAAAAAAAGATACATTTAAAAAAAAGAAATGTTAAATTCCGAGTTCCATATTCTACATTCAGTGTTCCAAATTCTGTGTTCCAAATTCTATGTACCGTGTTTCAAATTCCGATTTCCATGTTCCAAATTCCATGTTCCAAATTCCGTGTTCCATGTTCTAAATTCTGAGTTCCAAATTCTATGTACCGTGTTCTGAATTGGGAGTACTGTGTTCCAAATTCCGAGTTCCAAATTTGGAGTTCCATGTTCCAAATTCCGTGTTCCAAATTCCGTGTTCCGTGTTCCAAATTCCCTGTTCCAATTTCTGAGTTCCATCTTTCAAGTTCCGAGTTCCATATCAAACATTGTGTTCCAAATTCCAAGTTCTGTGTTCCAAATTACATGTTCCAAATTTTGAGTTTAAAATTTCAAAAAATATATTTTTTTTCAAAAAAGATATATTTTTTGATAAAAGATAATTTTTTTGAAAAAAGGTACATTTTTTAAAAAATATACAATTTAAAAAAAAGATAATTTAAATTCCGAGTTCTATATTCCACATTCAGTGCTCCAAATTCCAAGTTCCGTGTTCAAAATCCCGAGTTCCAAATTCCAAGTGCTGTGTTCCAAATTCCATGTTCCAAATTCCGTGTTCCACATTCTGAGTTCCAAATTGTGAGCTCTGTGTTCCAAATTCTGAGTTCTATATTCTACATTCAGTGTTCCAAATTCCAATTTCTAAATTCCAAAAAAGATTAATTTTTTGATAAAAGATACATTTCTTGAAAAAGATACATTTTTCAAAAAAGATACATTTAAAAAAAAGAAATGTTAAATTCCGAGTTCCATATTCTACATTCAGTGTTCCAAATTCTTTGTTCCAAATTCTATGTAACGTGTTCCAAATTCTGAGTTCCGTTTTCCAAATTCCGAGTTCCAAATTCAAAGTTCCGTGTTCCAAATTCCGAGTTCCATGTTCCAAATTCCGTGTTCCAAATTCCATGTTCCATGTTCAAAATTCTGAGTTCCAAATTCAGAGTTCTGTATTCTACATTCAGTGTTCCAAATTCTGAGTTTCGTGTTCCAAATTCCCAGTTCTGTGTTCCTAATTCTGTGTTCCAAATTCCATGTTCCATGCTCCAAATTCTGAGTTTCAAATTCCGAGTTCTGTGTTCCAAATTCCAAGTTACATATTTTACATTCAGGGTTCCAAATTCCGAGTTCCAAATTCCGAGTTCCAAATTCCGAGTTCCGTGTTCCAAATTCCGATTTCCATGTTCCAAATTCCATGTTCCAAATTCCGTGTTCCATGTTCTAAATTCTGAGTTCCAAATTCTATGTACCGTGTTCTGAATTGGGAGTTCCGTGTTCCAAATTCTGCGTTCCAAATTTGGAGTTCTGTGTTCCGAATTCCGAGTTCCATGTTCCAAATTCCGTGTTCCAGATTCCGTGTTCCGTGTTCCAAATTCCGAGTTCCGTATTCCAATTTCCGAGTTCCGTCTTTCAAGTTCCGAGTTCCATATCAAACATTCAGTGTTCCAAATTCCATGTTCCAAATTTTGAGTTTAAAATTTCAAAAAAGATATTTTTTTTCAAAAAAGATATATTTTTTGATAAAAGATAATTTTTTTTAAAAAAGGAAATTTTTTTTAAAAATATACAATTTTTTAAAAAAAAGATAATTTAAATTCCGAGTTCTATATTCCACATTCAGTGCTCCAAATTCCGAGTTCCGTGTTCCAAATCCTGAGTTCCAAATTCCAAGTGCTGTGTTCCAAATTCCATGTTACAAATTCCGTGTTCCACATTCCGAGTTCCAAATTGTGAGCTCTGTGTTCGAAATTCTGAGATCTATATTCTACATTCAGTGTTCCAAATTCCAATTTCTAAATTCCAAAAAAGATACATTTTTTGATAAAAGATACATTTCTTGAAAAAGGTAAATTTTTCAAAAAAAGATACATTTAAAAAAAAAAGAAATGTTAAATTCCGAGTTCCATATTCTACATTCAGTGTTCCAAATTCTGTGTTCCAAATTCTATGTACCGTGTGCCAAATTCTGAGTTCCGTTTTCCAAATTCCGAGTTCCAAATTCAAAGTCCGTGTTCAGAATTCCGAGTTCCATGTTCCAAATTCCGTGTTCCAAATTCCATGTTCCATGTTCAAAATTCTGAGTTCCAAATTCAGAATTCCGTATTCTACATTCAGTGTTCCAAATTCTGAGTTTTGTGTTCCAAATTCCGAGTTCTGTGTTCCAAATTCTGTGTTCCAAATTCCATGTTCCATGCTCCAAATTCTGAGTTTCAAATTCCAAGTTCTGTGTTCCAAATTCCAAGTTACATATTTTACATTCAGGGTTCCAAATTCCGAGTTCCAAATTCCGAGTTCCAAATTCCGAGTTCCGTGTTTCAAATTCCGATTTCCATGTTCCAAATTCCATGTTCCAAATTCTGTGTTCCATGTTCTAAATTCTGAGTTCCAAATTCTTTGTACCGTGTTCCGAATTGGGAGTTCCGTGTTCCAAATTCCGAGTTCCAAATTTGGAGTTCTGTGTTCTTAATTTCAGAGTTCCATGTTCCAAATTCCGTGTTCCAGATTCCGTGTTCCAAATTCCGAGTTCCGTATTCCAATTTCCGAGTTCCGTCTTTCAAGTTCCGAGTTCCATATCAAACATTCAGTGTTCCAAATTCCTTGTTCCAAATTTTGAGTTTCAAATTTCAAAAAAGATAATTTTTTTCAAAAGAGATATATTTTTTGATAAAAGATAATTTTTTTTAAAAAAGGTACATTTTTTAAAAAATATACATTTAAAAAAAAAAGATAATTTAAATTCCGAGTTCTATATTCCACATTCAGTGCTCCAAATTCCGAGTTCCAAATCCTGAGTTCCAAATTCCAAGTGCTGTGTTCCAAATTCCATGTTCCAAATTCTGTGTTCCAAATTCTGAGTTCCAAATTGTGAGCTCTGTGTTCCAAATTCCGAGTTCTATATTCTACATTCAGTGTTCCAAATTCTGAGTTCCGTGTTCCAAATTCCGTGTTCCATATTCCATGTTCCAAATTCCGTGTTCCATGCTCCAAATTCTGAGTTCCAAATTCTGAGTTCCGTGTTCCAAATTCCAAGTTCCATATTCTACATTCAGGGTTCCAAATTCCGAGTTCCAAATTCCGAGTTCCGTGTTCAAAATTCCAGTTTCCATGTTCCAAATTCCGTGTTCCAAATTCCTGTAACGCTCCTGCGTTTCATGTATGGTGTGGATTTTCAGCTGCAGAAATATTCCACTTCAGTAGTCATGTAAGAGAGATGCTGAGATACCATTCCCAACCTCAATGACTCATCATGTGTGGAAGGTCTTAATTCAGCTAGTAAATACACACAACAAGCTGGTTCCTAGAGTGACTTTATGTATGTAGTAACACAGTGATGAAGATTTAAGAGACAGGTTGAGTGGAGGTGGTAGGTGACAGACACTTGAAGGTAAGACAGTAGCAGATGGATGCAGGTAGGTTTAGCAATCATGTATGGTAGCAGATGACAGAGTAGCAGGTGGACATACAAGAGAGATCAACCCAGTGCAGGAATAAGTAGCAGTAGTCTTAAGAGCTAGCAATCTAGATATGCAGATGTGATAAATAGTCTTTACTATGCAGAGCTAGATAGTGTAAGCTTAGTATAAGTTTATAGAGGGTTCCCCTGCGGGGTACTTAGCACTAATAGCAATACAGCCGAAGGTTGGTTCAGGAGGAGCGGATGATCCGGAAGCGGGATGCAGGGATCAGCGCAGCGAGGTTCCGTCAGCGAGGTATGCTTGCAAGCATGAAAGGTTCAAGCCAAGTTAGCATCCAGGTAAGGGTGTTTGAACGAACACATGTGAGTGAGAACCGGCGATTTAAATAGCCATCTAGTCCGGCGGTGAGTGATGACAGCTTCAGTCTTAAAGGTGTATGCGCACCTTTCCAAAAGAGAATGGTGGGGCGCATACACTTGTGAAAAGAGTAATTTAGGGTACCAAAGGTACCGGAACATTACAATACCCCCCCCTTAAGGCCGGCTCCTGAAGGCCTCTGGAGCTGGTTTGTCTGGGTATCTCGCATGAAAATTGCGGATTAATCTAGGGGCATGTATTTCAGAGGTGTTTAGCCAGGTGTCGTCTTGGGGCCCATAGTTCTTCCATCTAACCAAGTACTGAAGTCTTCTTCTGTAGATACGAGAATCCAGAATCTCTTTTATCTCGTATTCTTCTCCACCTTCAACTTGTACAGGAGGCGGAGGTGGAATATTTGGCCTTATTCCTTGGTCCGGAACATGGGGGTTCAGTAGCGACACATGGAAAATGGGATGGATTTTTAGGTCTATTGGCAATGTAAGCTGTACTGCAGCTTTTCCAATAATTTTTTTGATTGGGAAAGGTCCCAAGAACAGAGGTCCAAGCTTTTTGCTAGGGATCTTCAGTCTTAAATTTTTTGTTGAGAGCCAAACGAGGTCCCCGATAGTGTACTGTGGAGGAGGTCTTCTGCGAAGATCATAGTACTTCTTTTGTTGACTGTGAGCGTGTGCAATGGTAGTATTTAATAAACCCAGAGAATCCTTTATTTGGGTAAGATAGTCTGAGGCTACTGGGTTGTTTGAAGGAAGGATGCGTGGTGGAAGAATAGAGGGATGAAACCCATAGTTCAAGTAGAACGGACTCTGCTTGGTTGTACTGTGGGTTGCGTTGTTGTAGGCAAATTCTGCCAGAGGGAGAAGATCCACCCAATCATCCTGTTGGTAAGAAGTGTAACAACGTAAATACTGCTCGATGCATTGGTTGACTCTTTCAGTCTGTCCGTTGGTCTGCGGATGGTAAGGAGAAGTGAGCTTCCGCTCGATCCGTAGTATGTGACATAGTTCTTGCCAGAACTTAGAAATAAATTGGGATCCACAGTCAGACAGAAGAGTTTTTGGGATACCATGTAATCTAAAGACATGTTTCATCAGGAGTTCTGCCGTTTGTTTGGACGAAGGTAGTCTGCGAATAGCAATGAAATGTGCCATCTTTGTCAGATGGTCCACTGACACCAAGATGGTATTAAATCCTTTGGAAAGAGGCAATTCTACGATGAAGTCCAAGGACAAAACTTCCCATGGAGTTTGGGGTATTGGTAGACTGCATAGTAGACCGGATGGTCTCGTAGTGTCAATTTTGGACCTGGCACAGACATTGCATGAAGAGACGAATTTTTGTATAGATGTTTTCATGTCAGGCCACCAGAATTGCCGGGAAATCAAATTAAGAGTCTTTGTCATACCCATATGTCCTGCCATAGGCACATCATGAGATAATTCCAAGATCTTGGTGCGTAGGGTAGGTGGTATGTAAAGTTTGTCGTTGTAGTAGAGGAAGCCTTCTGCATCAGTATTTAGTTGTGGTGGGGGTGAATCCAAACTTATACCATGCAAAACCTCTTCCTTCAAGGAACGGACAACTCCAATAATGCGTTTGTGAGGTATTATAGGAACGGAAGGGATTTCAAAGTAGTTTTCTTCAGTTAGTCTTGATAGTGCATCCGCCTTTTTGTTCTTATCTGCAGGTGTGTAAGTCACTAGGAAGTTAAACCTTAGAAAGAATAGTGACCATCATACCTGTCGGTGCGAGAGAGTTTTGCTAGTCTGAAGATATTGGAGGTTTTTATGGTCCGTGTATATAATTATTGGTAATTGGGTGCCTTCGAGTAAATGTCGCCAATTCTCCAGAGCCAATTTTATAGCAAGCAGTTCCTTTTCACCCACGGGGTAATTTATCTCGGAACTGCTTAGGGATTTAGAAAAAAAGGCGACTGGATGAAGTGGTGAAGTGTGGGTTGGTCGTTGGGAGAGTATTGCTCCTACTGCCATGTTTGACGCATCTACCTCCAGAATGTATTGGAGGGATGGGTCTGGATGGCGTAATATGGGAGCGGAAGTAAACCTTGTCTTTAACAAGTGAAAAGCTTTATTGGCTTCTTCTGACCATTTGAATGTTTTTTTTTATGCTAGTGAGCTGTGTGAGGGGTCTCACAATAGCAGAAAAGTTTTTTATGAACTTCCTGTAGAAATTTGAAAATCCCAGGAATCGCTGTAGCGCCTTGCGTGTGGTTGGTGTAGGCCAATCCTGAATGCAGGATATTTTACTCATGTCCATCTCGATTCCTGTTTTGGATATGATGTAGCCTAGAAAGAGTACCTCGTCTTTAGGAAACAAGCATTTCTTCAGTTTCACATAAAGGTTATGTGCAAGCAATCTCGATAGTACAAGTCTTACATGTCTTATGTGTTCAGACAGGGATCGTGAATATATAAGTATATCGTCCAGATATACCACAACACAGACATCTAGTAAGTCTTTAAAAATATCGTTTATAAATCGTTGGAAAACTGCAGGGGCGTTGCATAGCCCGAATGGCATCACAAGATATTCGAACAATCCGTATCTGGTTCTGAATGCAGTCTTCCACTCGTGTCCATCACGGATTCGAATGAGATTGTATGCTCCTTTCAGGTCCAATTTTGAAAAATAGGTAGCTCCACGCACCTGCTCAATGAGCTCAGGGATAAGCGGTAGAGGATAGCGATCTTTTATTGTGATAGCATTCAATTTCCTGTAGTCGATGATAGGTCTGAGACTTGAGTCCTTATTGCGAACAAAAAAGAGTCCTGCTGCTGTGGAAGAAGTGGAAGGTCTAATAAAACCTTTTTCCAAATTCTCATCCAAATAGGTTTTGAGATGGGAAAGTTCATCCTGTGAAAGAGGATAAACATGACCGAACGGCAATTTGCTATTTGGGAGTAGATCAATGCTACAATCATAGTCTCGATGAGGAGGTAATGCTTGAGCATTTTTCTCAAGAAAAACCTCAGAAAGATCCTGATAACATAGTGGTGCAATCTCATCTGTCACCATAGACAGAATCTTCCCGGAAGATGGGAGGTTACACGTATCCTCGCAATAGCAAGAGAGGAAGGCCAAGGACCGTTCCTTCCAATCTATGGTTGGTTGGTGTGTGTGTAACCAGGGAAGTCCCAACACAATGGGAAAGTGGGGTGAAGGTATTAAATCGAAGGTAGTAGTCTCCCTATGAGACTCATTAATAGTGACTAGAAGTGCTTGTGTCTGATCGGTGATGTGACCAGAGGATAACGGAACACCGGTAATAAGACTTACTGAGACAGGTTTAAGTTTAGAAATAATAGGAATTTTATTTGAAGCAGCAAAACATATATCAATATAATTTCCACAAGATCCTGTGTCAATCATGGCCTTAGTAGTAATCCTGTTCTGGTCCCACTGTAATGTCAAACAAACAAAAATGTAAGGGTTAGTGAATGAAGTTGTCAATCCCCCTAGGAGGACATGTGAACACTCACCCTTCTTTTTGTTGACTAGGGGACAGACATTTATCTTGTGATCCGGGGATGCACAGTACAAGCAGAGATTTTCATATCGTCTTTTTGGCTTTTTCCATAGTTGATAGCGGTGGGCGTATGGTTCCTACCTCCATAGGAACGGGGTTAACGGCCGGAATCCGAGAGGAAACGGATAATGGCATTCCCATTTTCTCAGCCTTTCTTTCTCGTAGTCTTCTATCTATGGTAATACTGAGTTGTATTAATGCATCCAGGGTTTTTGGTAGATCCGCTCGGGCGAGCTCGTCCTTAACGGCTTCTGATAGGCCAAGCCTAAATTGGGTTTTCAGAGATGCATCATTCCATTCTGAATCAAGGGTCCATCTCTTGAATTCCGCGACAAAGTCTTCTACAGGCCTCCTTCCTTGTTTCAAGGATCTTAATTGAAGATCGGCAGTACTCTGCCTATTGGGGTCATCATATAGGCTAGTGAGTTCTGCTAGGAACAAGGCATAGGAGTTGAGAAGCTGGTCGTTTTTCTCAAATAGAGAGTCTGCCCAGGCTCGAGGATCGCCTGTTAGGTAAGAAATAATAGTACAAACCTTAATGTGATCAGTAAGGTAGGTACGAGGTTTTAGCAAAAAAAGTAACTCACATGCGTTTTTAAATTTGCGAAATTTTTTGCGATCGCCTGTAAATACCAAAGGGGGATTTATCTTGGGTTCAGGGGACTGAGCAGAGGTAAGTTGTGTCAGTCTAATTACCTGCTGCGACAGAGCCTGATTGTCTTCTTTTAATTCAGCAAGTGCGTGTATTAACGCAGTTACTTGCTGTTTTAATTGTGTCACCTGAGTGGTTATTTCTGCTGAATCCATTTGTGGGTTCGTTCAATCTGTAACGCTCCTGCGTTTCATGTATGGTGTGGATTTTCAGCTGCAGAAATATTCCACTTCAGTAGTCATGTAAGAGAGATGCTGAGATACCATTCCCAACCTCAATGACTCATCATGTGTGGAAGGTCTTAATTCAGCTAGTAAATACACACACTCAACAAGCTGGTTCCTAGAGTGACTTTATGTATGTAGTAACACAGTGATGAAGATTTAAGAGACAGGTTGAGTGGAGGTGGTAGGTGACAGACACTTGAAGGTAAGACAGTAGCAGATGGATGCAGGTAGGTTTAGCAATCATGTATGGTAGCAGATGACAGAGTAGCAGGTGGACATACAAGAGAGATCAACCCAGTGCAGGAATAAGTAGCAGTAGTCTTAAGAGCTAGCAATCTAGATATGCAGATGTGATAAATAGTCTTTACTATGCAGAGCTAGATAGTGTAAGCTTAGTATAAGTTTATAGAGGGTTCCCCTGCGGGGTACTTAGCACTAATAGCAATACAGCCGAAGGTTGGTTCAGGAGGAGCGGATGATCCGGAAGCGGGATGCAGGGATCAGCGCAGCGAGGTTCCGTCAGCGAGGTATGCTTGCAAGCATGAAAGGTTCAAGCCAAGTTAGCATCCAGGTAAGGGTGTTTGAACGAACACATGTGAGTGAGAACC
This sequence comes from Pelophylax lessonae, assembly GCF_965119305.1. Lineage (NCBI taxonomy): Eukaryota > Metazoa > Chordata > Amphibia > Anura > Ranidae > Pelophylax > Pelophylax lessonae. Next base: position 438,644,880 of record NC_138770.1, on the reverse strand, counting down.
GGCGATTTAAATAGCCATCTAGTCCGGCGGTGAGTGATGACAGCTTCAGTCTTAAAGGTGTATGCGCACCTTTCCAAAAGAGAATGGTGGGGCGCATACACTTGTGAAAAGAGTAATTTAGGGTACCAAAGGTACCGGAACATTACAATTCCGTGTTCCATGTTCCAAATTCTGAGTTCCAAATTCTGAGTTCCGTATTCCAAATTCCGAGTTCCGTGTTCCAATTTCCGAATTCCGTCTTCCAAGTTCCAAGTTCCATATCCATATCAAACATTCAGAGTTCCAAATTCTGAGTTCCGTGTTCCAATTTCCGAGTTCCGTCTTCCAAGTTCCGAGTTCCATATCCTACATTCAGTGTTCCAAATGCTGAGTTTCGTGTTCCAAATTCCGAGTTCCGTTTTCCAAACTCCGTGTTCCAAATTCCGAGTTCCAAATTTCAAAAAAAAGATAAATATTTTCAAAAAGATACATTTTTTGATAAATGATACAATTTTTGAAAAAAGGTAAATTTTAAAAAAAAAGATACATTTTTACGAAAAAGATATTTTAAATTCTGAGTTCCATATTCTACATTCAGTGTTCCAAATTCAGTGTTCCAAATTCTATGTACCGTGTTCCAAATTCTGAGTTCCACGTTCAGAATTCCGAGTTCCAAATTCTGAGTTTTGTGTTCCAAATTCCGAGTTCCGTGTTCCAAACTCCGTCTTCCAAATTCCGAGTTCCAAATTTAACAAAAAAGATAAATATTTTCAAAAAGATACATTTTTTGATAAAAGATACAATTTTTGAAATAAGGTACATTTTTTTAAAAAAAGATACATTTTTACGAAAAAGATATTTTAAATTCCATGTTCCATATTCTACATTCAGGCTTCCAAATTCCGAGTTCTGTGTTCCAAATTCCGATTTCCAAATTCCAAAAAAAAATAAATGTTTTGATAAAAGATACATTTCTTGAAAAAAGGTAAATTTTTCAAAAAAAGATACTTTATACAAAAAAAGATATTTTAAATTCCGAGTTCCATATTCTACATTCAGTGTTCCAAATTCTGTGTTCCAAATTCTATGTACCGTGTTCCGAATTCCGAGTTCCATGTTCCAAATTCCGTGTTCCAAATTCCGTGTTCCATGTTAAAAAAAACCGAGTTCCAAGTTCAGAGTTCCATATTCTACATTCAGTGTTCCAAATTCTGAGTTTCGTGTTCCAAGTTCCGAGTTCCGTGTTCCAAATTCCGTGTTCCATATTCCATGTTTCAAATTCCGTGTTCCATGCTCCTAATTCTGAGTTCCAAATTCCGAGTTCCATGTTCCGAATTCCAAGTTCCATATTCTACATTCAGGGTTCGAAATTCCGAGTTCCAAATTCCAAGTTCCGTGTTCCAAATTCCAATTTCCATGTTCCAAATTCCGTGTTCCAAATTCCGTGTTCCTGAATGTAGAATATGGAACTCAGAATTTAAAATATCTTTTTCGTAAAAATGTATCTTTTTTTAAAAAAATGTACCTTTTTTCAAAAATTGTATCGTTTATCAAAAAATGTATCTTTTTGAAAATATTTATCTTTTTTTTGAAATTTGGAACTCGGAATTCGGAACACGGAGTTTGGAAAACAGAACTCGGAATTTGGAACACGAAACTCAGAATTTGGAACACTGAATGTAGGATATGGAACTCTGAACTTGGAAGACGGAACTCGGAAATTGGAACACGGAACTCAGAATTTGGAACTCTGAATGTTTGATATGGAACTCGGAACTTGGAAGACGGAATTTGGAAATTGGAACACGGAACTCGGAATTTGGAATACGGAACTCAGAATTTGGAACTCAGAATTTGGAACATGTTCCAAATTCAGTGTTCCAAATTCTATGTACCGTGTATCAAATTCTGAGTTCCACGTTCAGAATTCCGAGTTCCAAATTCTGAGTTTCGTGTTCCAAATTCCGAGTTTCATGTTCCAAACTCCGTGTTCCAAATTCCGAGTTCCAAATTTAAAAAAAAAGATAAATATTTTCAAAAAGATAAATGTTTTGATAAAAGATACATTTCTTGAAAAAAGGTAAATTTTTCAAAAATAGATACATTTAAAAAAAAAACATATTTTAAATTCCGAGTTCCATATTCTATATTCAGTGTTCCAAATTCTGTATTCCAAATTTTATGTACCGTGTTCCAAATTCTGAGTTCCACGTTCAGAATTCCGAGTTCCAAATTCAGATTTCCGTGTTCCGAGTTCCATGTTCCAAATTCCGTATTCCAAATAACGTGTTCCATGTTCAAAATTCTGAGTTTCAAATTCAGAGTTCCATATTCTACATTCAGTGTTCCAAATTCTGAGTTTCGTGATCCAAATTCCGAGTTCCGTGTTCCAAATTCCGTGTTCCAAATTCCGTGTTCCAAATTCCATGTTCCAAATTCCGTGTTCCATGCTCCAAATTCTGAGTTCTAAATTCTAAATTTCCGTGTTCCAAATTCCGAGTTCCATATTCTACATTCAGGGTTCCAAATTCCGAGTTCCAAATTCTGAGTTCCGTGTTCCAAATTCCAATTTCTATGTTCCAAATTCCGTGTTCCAAATTCCGTGTTCCATGTTCCAAATTCTGAGTTCCAATTTCCAAGTTCTGTGTTCCAAATTCCATGTTCCAAATTCCGTGTTCCAAATTCCGTGTTCCAAATTCTGTGTTCCATGCTCCAAATTCTGAGTTCCAAATTCCGAGTTCCGTGTTCCAAATTCCGAGTTCCAAATTCTGAGTTCCGTGTTCCGAATTCCGATTTCTATGTTCCAAATTCCGTGTTCCAAATTCCGTGTTCCATGTTCCAAATTCTGAGTTCCAAATTCTGAGTTCTGTATTCCAAATTCCGAGTTCCGTGTTTCAATTTCCGAATTCCGTCTTCCAAGTTCCGAGTTCCATATCAAACATTCAGTGTTCCAAGTTCCGAGTTCCGTGTTCCAAATTCCGTGTTCCATATTCCATGTTTCAAATTCCGTGTTCCATGCTCCTAATTCTGAGTTCCAAATTCCGAGTTCCATGTTCCGAATTCCAAGTTCCATATTCTACATTCAGGGTTCGAAATTCCGAGTTCCAAATTCCAAGTTCCGTGTTCCAAATTCCAATTTCCATGTTCCAAATTCCGTGTTCCAAATTCCGTGTTCCTGAATGTAGAATATGGAACTCAGAATTTAAAATATCTTTTTCGTAAAAATGTATCTTTTTTTAAAAAAATGTACCTTTTTTCAAAAATTGTATCGTTTATCAAAAAATGTATCTTTTTGAAAATATTTATCTTTTTTTTGAAATTTGGAACTCGGAATTCGGAACACGGAGTTTGGAAAACAGAACTCGGAATTTGGAACACGAAACTCAGAATTTGGAACACTGAATGTAGGATATGGAACTCTGAACTTGGAAGACGGAACTCGGAAATTGGAACACGGAACTCAGAATTTGGAACTCTGAATGTTTGATATGGAACTCGGAACTTGGAAGACGGAATTTGGAAATTGGAACACGGAACTCGGAATTTGGAATACGGAACTCAGAATTTGGAACTCAGAATTTGGAACATGTTCCAAATTCAGTGTTCCAAATTCTATGTACCGTGTATCAAATTCTGAGTTCCACGTTCAGAATTCCGAGTTCCAAATTCTGAGTTTCGTGTTCCAAATTCCGAGTTTCATGTTCCAAACTCCGTGTTCCAAATTCCGAGTTCCAAATTTAAAAAAAAAGATAAATATTTTCAAAAAGATAAATGTTTTGATAAAAGATACATTTCTTGAAAAAAGGTAAATTTTTCAAAAATAGATACATTTAAAAAAAAAACATATTTTAAATTCCGAGTTCCATATTCTATATTCAGTGTTCCAAATTCTGTATTCCAAATTTTATGTACCGTGTTCCAAATTCTGAGTTCCACGTTCAGAATTCCGAGTTCCAAATTCAGATTTCCGTGTTCCGAGTTCCATGTTCCAAATTCCGTATTCCAAATAACGTGTTCCATGTTCAAAATTCTGAGTTTCAAATTCAGAGTTCCATATTCTACATTCAGTGTTCCAAATTCTGAGTTTCGTGATCCAAATTCCGAGTTCCGTGTTCCAAATTCCGTGTTCCAAATTCCGTGTTCCAAATTCCATGTTCCAAATTCCGTGTTCCATGCTCCAAATTCTGAGTTCTAAATTCTAAATTTCCGTGTTCCAAATTCCGAGTTCCATATTCTACATTCAGGGTTCCAAATTCCGAGTTCCAAATTCTGAGTTCCGTGTTCCAAATTCCAATTTCTATGTTCCAAATTCCGTGTTCCAAATTCCGTGTTCCATGTTCCAAATTCTGAGTTCCAATTTCCAAGTTCTGTGTTCCAAATTCCATGTTCCAAATTCCGTGTTCCAAATTCCGTGTTCCAAATTCTGTGTTCCATGCTCCAAATTCTGAGTTCCAAATTCCGAGTTCCGTGTTCCAAATTCCGAGTTCCAAATTCTGAGTTCCGTGTTCCGAATTCCGATTTCTATGTTCCAAATTCCGTGTTCCAAATTCCGTGTTCCATGTTCCAAATTCTGAGTTCCAAATTCTGAGTTCTGTATTCCAAATTCCGAGTTCCGTGTTTCAATTTCCGAATTCCGTCTTCCAAGTTCCGAGTTCCATATCAAACATTCAGTGTTCCAAATTCTGAGTTTCGTGTTCCAAATTCCGATTTCCATGTTCAAAATTCCGTGTTCCAAATTGTTTGCATTTTTCAAAAAGATACATTTTTTGATAAAAGATACAATTTTTGAAAAAGTTAAATTTTTAAAAAAAATAAAATTTTTTACGAAAAAGATATTTTAAATTCCGAGTTCCATATTTTACATTCAGGGTTTCAAATTCCGAGTTCCATGTTCCAAATTCCGAGTTCCAAATTTCAAAAAAGATAATTTTTTTAAAAAAAGATACATTTTTTTTGATAAAAGATACATTTTTTGAAAAAAGATACATTTTTTGCTAAAAGATATTTTAAATTCCGAGTTCCATGTTCTACGTTCAGTTTTCCAAATTCCGAGTTCCGTCTTATAGACCCCACATCTCCCCATAAAGAGGACCTGTAATGCCCTATTCCTATTACAAGGGATGTTTACATTCCTATTACATTCCTTGTAATAGGAATAAAAGTGATAAAAAAAATAAAAAATTAAAGGGAAAGTGTTAAAATTAAAAGAAAATTAAATAAAATAAACAATAAAATGAAAAAATTAAAAGCACCCCGTCCCCTCGTGCTGGCACGCAGAAGTGAACACATACGTAGGTTGCGTTCGCATATGTAAACAACATTCAAACCACACATGAGGTATCGGTCCAAACGTTAGAGCGAGAGCAATAATTCCAGCACAAGACCTCCTCTGTAACTCTAAATTGGTAACCTGTAAAAAAAAATTAAATCATAGCCTATGGAGAATTTTAAGCACCACACTTTGGCGCCATTTAACAAGTGTGCGCAGTTTTAAATCATGACATTTTAGGTATCTGTTTACTGAGCGTAACATCATCTTTCACATTATACAAAAAATAAGGCTAACTTTACTGTTTTTTTTAATTCATAAAAGTGGTTTTTTTTTTTCCAAAAAATTGAAGATAAAAAGTTGCTGCACAAATACCGTGTGCCAAAAATTTGCAATGACCACCATTGTATTCCCCAAGGTCTCTGCCAAATATATATATATATATATATATATATATATATATATATATATATATATATATATATACACATAATGTTTGGGGGTTCTGAGTAATTGTCTTGCAAAAAAATTATGATTTTTACATGTAGGAGAGGAATCCTGGAATTTGCCTGGTATGGAAGCTAAAAATATATATATATATATATATATATATATATATATATATATATATATATATATTTAATTTTATTATCGTTCGTAATTACAAGGTGATTGCAAAATAAACAGTGAGAGCTAAAGGGGTTAACATTATGTTAACAGTCTTTTTGGGGTTGATAATAAAGAGCAAAAGAAGGGCTAAAATGATGCACCATGTTCCCTAGGTACAGCCTAGGCCTTTGGCTTCAAGTCTGAACTTCAACCATATCCCTAAATGACATTCCAAATGTCAAGATTTTCAGTTATGTGAGTAATACTTTAACTTCAGCACTGATGCTTTGGGAGTAGGTATAGGTGGGTACAACACACAGGATTACTAAAGTTAGTGTATGCTGATAATAGAGCTGAAAACTATGAAAACTGCATGCACCAATTCAATAAAACATGTAGTATTAAAGATTAATAACAGTAACAGGTTCATAATTTATTGGTGACACTTTGCAAAAGCAAAGTTTATATATAATATATATTTTATATATATATATATATATATATATATATATACACACACACACACAGTATCTCACAAAAGTGAATACACCCCTCAAATTTTTGTAAATATTTCATTATACCTTTTCATGTGACAACACTGAAGAAATGACACTTTGCTACAATGTAAAGTAGTGAGTGTACAGCTTGTATAACAGTGTAAATTTGCTGTCCCCTCAAAATAACTCAACACACAGCCATTACTTAGTCTAAACCGCTGGCAACAAAAGTGAGTACACCTCTAAGTGGCAATGTCAAAATTGGGCCCAATTAGTCATTTTCCCTCCTCGATGTCATGTGACTTGTTAGTGTTACAAGGTCTCAGGTGTGAATGGGAAGCAGGTGTGTTAAACTTGGTGTTAATGCTCTCATACTGGTCACTGGAAGTTCAACATGGCACCTCATGGCAAAGATCTCTCTGAGGATCTAAAAAAAATGAATTGTTGCTCTACAAAAAGATTGCCTAGGCTATAAGAAGATTGCCAAGACCCTGAAACTGAGCTGCAGCACGGTGGCCAAGGCCATACAGCGGTTTAACAGGACAGGTTCCACTCAGAACAAGCCTTGTCATGGTCGACCAAAGAGGTTGAGTGCACGTGCTCAGCGTCATATCCATAGGATCTCTTTGGGAAATAAACGTATGAGTGCTGCCAGCATTGCTGCAAAGGTTGAAGGGGTGGGGGGTCAGCCTGTCAGTGCTCAGACCATACGCCTCACACTGCATAAAACTTGTCTACATGGCTGTTATCCCAGAAGGAAACCTCTTCTAAAGATGATGCACAAGAAAGCCAGCAAACAGTTTGCTGAAGACAAGCAGACTAATGACATGGATTACTGTAACCATGTCCTGTCGTCTGATGAGACCAAGATAAACTTATTTGGTTCAGATGATGTCAAGCGTGTGTGGCGGCAACAAGGTGAGGAGTACAAAGACAAGTGTGTCTGGCCCACAGTCAAGCATGGTGGTGGAAGTGTCAAGGTCTGGGGCTGCATGAGTGCTGCCAGCACTGGGAAGCTACAGTTCATTGAGGGAACCATTAATGCCAACATGTACTGTGACATACTGAAGCAGAGCATGATCCACTCCCTTCAGAGACTGGGCCGCAGGGCAGTATTCCAACATGATAACAACCCCAAACACACCTCCAAGACAACCACTCCCTTTCTAAAGAAGATGAGGGTAAAGGTGATGGACTGAGCCAGCATGTCTTCAGACCTAAACCCTATTGAGCATCTGTGGGGCATCCTCAAATGGAAAGTGGAGGAGAAGTTCTCTAACATCCACTAGCTCCATGATGTCGTCATGGAGGAGAGGAAGAGCACTCCAGTGGCAACCTGTAAAGCTCTGGTGAACTCAATGCCCAAGAGGGTTAAGGCAGTGCTGGAAAATAATGGTGGACACACAAAATATTGACATTTTAGGCCCAATTTTGACTTTTTCACTAAGGGGTGTACTTACTTTTGTTGACAGTGTTTTAGACATTAATGGCTGTGTGTTGATGTTATTTTGAGGGGACAGCAAATTTACACTGTTATACAAGCTGTACACTACTTCACATTGTAGCAAAGTATGATTTCTACAGTGTTGTCACATGAAAAGATATAATGAAATATTTACAAAAATGTGAGGGGTGTAATCACTTTTGTGAGACACTGTATATGTATATATATATATATATATATATATATATATATATATATATATATATATATATATTGTTTTTCTAAAAAAAAACTGAACAAAAATTAACGAAAAATGGGTGCCGTTAGCTTTGCAGTGGTAGAGGAATATAAGGCCAAATGCTTGTTAGGTAAGTCTGACAACATATGTAGCTTTTTCCAACGAATGTGAATAGCTGTGTCTGATTATACCATGGTGCAATATGCTTTGATGTCAACGTCAAAGTATGCTTTTAATAAAAAGACCAAAAGTAACATACATTGCACAGTAATTAATTAGTCATTATCATGTTATTTCACTACACTAACCTACATCTGACTGGTTGCTATGGGTAAAAGCATGTTCCTTTTTTTTGTTGAGCTTTTAATTCTAAGTCTAATTTGTTCATTTTACATTGCAGCCTATTGCAAGTATATAGAAAGTTTAATGTCTGGTTTCATTCTTCTTTTAATCAATTTCTTCAGGTTTCTGCGAAATGACCAAGTAAAGGGACAGAAAACCGATTAGAAACAGAATGCATACTGAATAAAAACACAACCACTATGAGAAAACCCTCATTCTCAGAACACATCAGCCCTTGATGGGTGAAAGAGTCCTTCCTCTGAAAAACACAATTTTATTGTCGCTATCTTCATATCTAACCCAGCAGTGTAGCATCTCTCCCTCTCATCTCTGATTCCAGACCACTGCCCCCATATCCTAAGCACAAGAGCAAAATGGCTCAGAAAATATTACTCTCCCATTTGTAGCTTAAACCCACAGCATACTACTTAAAGCAGAGCTCATCCCAACAGGGGAAGTTTAACCTCCCCCCCCCCCCCCCCTCCGCTGCCACATTTGGCACTTTTTAAGGGAAGCGTCTACCTGGTTTTGACAGGTACTTGCTCCCAATTACGGCTCAAATTGCCACGATAAGTTTGTCCCACCTCCTTCCCCCGCAGTCTTCTGGGACACTTTAGTCCTGGAAGACTACAAGACCGTTAACAAAGTGCAGCGCTGCTCACGCATGTGCAGTAGGAAACCGGCCGTGAAGCCGCAAGGCTTCACTTCCTGTTTCCCTTACTTCAAATGCAGACACCTGCACCCAAAGCCAAAGGACATCGCTGGACCCCTGGATAGGTAAGTGTCCTTATATTAAAAATCAACAGTTACAGTATTTGTAGCTGCTGACTTTTAGTTTTTTGAGGGGAGCCTGGAGTTATTTAAAAATATCTTTCTCCTGTCCTTACTGAGCTATGTCACTCACTCAATCATTCAATCCTTCATTGACTTTCACTTCCTGCTAAATTGATGAGAAGCAAGAAGGCAGTGCAGAGGGATTATGATGTGCACCAGTAACCTGAGACTGTATCAGTCACCCTAGGTTCCCACCCTGTGCACAACATTCTTGTTTAAAGAATAAGCCAAAAGTACTATAAAATAATTATGACATGCAGGAGATTATGGAGCACTTTCTGGCCAGTCTGTTGATTTACTTCCATTCTAGTTACAAGAGGAGTCAGGGAGATTATTAGGACCCAGTGATCCAGAGAGTAGATTATAGACATGTGGTGGATTTGTTACATGTGGCTGAACCCAGAAGATCATGGCTCTCATTGTATGAAACGCAGATTACTACAGTGATTTACAGCATCCCCAGCAGGCCTCCAGATATCAGATATGGATACCTACATTGAGCCAATCTGGCCCAAAGCAAGTATGCAAAAGTATAATTCCTGGAGTTCAGCTTTACTACCAAGTAATCCTGACCATGTCTGTGACGAGAAGACTCATCTTATTTTCAGTTCCCTGGTAAGGTTCTTCAATTGACTCCTTTCTTGACTTATACCTTCCTTCTACCCCAACAAGCCCTTTACCACCTTTGTCTTCCCAGACAATTGCACCTCTAGCAATATTTCCAGCATCAGTGCTGGATATGGGTCTGCCATGGTTACCGTTAACACCAACAGCACATTTAAGCTTGTTGCCCAAGTGTGAATACTGAGACAATGACCAGTCCGGCATCTTTGGTTTTTAGTTTTATTTTAGGAACTTGGATGGGAGAAGGGAATGAGTGGGATACTCCTCTGGCTCTACTAGTTACAAGAATGGGACACTTGAGAAAAAAATTCCTTCTAGCGCTGACTTGACGCCAGCTGAATGCCGACCAATGCTTACTGGCGCTTGTGAACACTGACTTGCTGTCACTGAACTGAAACTGACTTCATCTATCTGTCCACTCCTTATTCCTATGCTAGCTTACACCCATAGGTTTTCATTCCAAGATTTGGATTAGAAAGTATAACTATCGTTTGTCCAACCATTTGATAATGCTTTCGTGGATTCAACTAATTTCAAACGACTTTTCATTCAAGTACCACATCAATGTCTCAGTTTTTGAAGTAAGAATTTGATGTGCCCGGAAGTGCAGGCGCATAAGAAGTTACCATTTTTCTCAGCTTGGACTTAATTCACTGATTAGAAATGTATTCATTCCCATTAGATTTGACAAAAATGTTCCTTATTTTTCCTTTGAAGTTTTCAGAATGTTTGTGAGATTATCCATGAGTTAAAAGGGAGAATTCAACAATTAATTTCAACCAGAGGAAGCAAAAAAAACACATTTTTTTAAACTAAATTCTGCAGGTGTATAGTCAGCTTCAGACCTGCTTATCGTTTGGCATAAAAGAAGAGCCGTAGTGGTGATAATAAGCACAACGAGATGCGTTCTGCTGTCTGCACACATGTGCCTGGACATGGCTGGATCTAGGAGGGTGCTAGGGTGAGCTGCGCCCCACCCAGATTTAGGTTGTGCCCCCATAGGCCAGCTCCCTCATTGACAAGGTACCTGGCTTGCTAAGCTTCCTTCCCTATATACACACCCAGGTCCAGCACACGAGTGGGCAGCATGTGAGCAGACAGTGGCAATGGTAAAAATGTCCTGCTGTCAGGAGATGAGCAGTCTGTGAAGGAGATAGTGGGCGGGTATTTAAGCTGTGCAGTCCAATCTAAGAATCAAATTCCATGTCATCTGATGCATCGAGGAGCTGTTCGGACAGGAGAGGGGAGAGCATATCACAACTTGCACTTTCTCTGCGCTCTGTAGTGATCATCCCATCTGTAAATTTTGGGAGGGGGGGAGACTTACAGGTGGGGGAATTGCAGTGGACACACAATGCTAAGGTGGGAGGAAGTTGGGGGTAACAATAAACTGGGCTTGGGCTGAATGCTTTGTGGAGGAGGGGGGATGGGAGGCTATTTGTTCTGAAAAGGTCGGGGGAGGGATATGTGGTAGGAGGAATAGGGGGGGACATTTTCTAGGAGGGGGGTTGGTGGAGATATGTACTAGGAGGGGGGATGGGGGCTGGCACAGCAACATTTTTTGACTAGGTGATGTAATATATTATGTTGCTGCATGCAGTGACATATGCAGTCATTAGATAACATAATATGTTGTCACTAAATGATATAACTGTAGCACTACTCCCTTGGGAGCTGCTGGTTACGGGTTCCCCTGGGTTACCATTAGCAACAAAATGACAGTTTGACATTTTTCCCAAGTGTTTTAGCTCAGTCAGGAAACAGTCCAGTCGCTTTGGTTTTTGTGTTTTTATTTGGAACTTGGATAGGAGAAGGGAATGAGTGGGATACTCCAACTTTATACACTATGCACCATAGGCTGGGACGGCTTGAAAAGGCTGAGTAACGCTGAGTAACGCTAGTCCCGGCTAGGCCGCTGTTTCACTTTGCCCTTAGCTGTGAAGTATATTTGAATGAGCTTTCTGAGGTAAACTGGACTGTACTGCAGAATAACTTCAGTGCCCTTCCTGGCACCCCCTTTGTTCCTAATTTTCAGGGTCAACTACACAGTACCCCCTTTACTGATACACTCCTTGTGTGAGCTAGCTCCTTGATCCCCTGACTTCTCTGGAGTGGTCCCTTCTCCTAGGCAGACCCTTAGGCAGATCTCCTGGTACTCACGATACTGTTTTTCCCAAGATGATTCTGCCAGCAGCTCTACTTGACAGCACTCTGGATCCTCTGCAGCTCAGCTTCACACCTGGTTCACTAGGCCGACCGCCTGAACCACCTTCCTCACTTCCAGGAGGAGGAACAGCCGTCCACCTCCTCCTGGGACTCTGCCCCTGCCAAAAGACTCTGTCCCATGCTCCCCCAGGATTTATTGCCAATCCCAGGATGCATTGCAACAATGCCTGCCCACTGGGACAGCGATAAACCGTGTGCTACTGGTTAGGTTTCCTCCCCTGTCCAACAAGCTCCCTTATTGGATACAGTGGGGAGACTCCCTTAGACTCAATAAATCCCACCTGGAAACATGTGACAGGCCAAACTAACAGATCTGACTCTCCTGACAAGCAGAAAAGAGCCACCAAATGCATTTTCCTAGCACCTACCTAGGAAGGTGCTACATAACATTTGTACTATATGTTGTAATTAATGTATTAATATAATAAATAATATAATATAAGCTGATTGATATAATATGCTGTTTCCAGGTATTATAACATGCTGTTCTGGACCGATATCACATGCTGCTAGGTTTCTCAATGTAGCACCCTCCTAGGTAGGTGCTATTGAGAGAGTATAGTTTTTGGCTCTGTCTGCCTATCAGAGGAGCAGCAGGCAAATCTATATTGCTTTCTGCCTACCAGAGAGCAGGATCTGTGAGTTAGGTCTGCTCAGTGTGATCAGTGTGTGATTCATTGGGTCTAGATAGTGTTTTCATACTGGTCCAATAGGGAGGCATATTGGACAGTGGGAGGAAACCTGACCAATGGGTACGCAGGTTTTGATACAGTCCCAGTGATTGGCAGAGAATGGTTGTCTCTGTGCATTATGGGATACTGTATAAAAGCCAGGAACACATGTACTGTGGGGTCTTTGGCTGGTGAGCAAAGTCCCAGAGGGAGGGTGGCGGCTGCCTCCTCCTTTGTAGTGGTGGCAGGTGGTTGTAATTATATCCTGTACTGGATATACTTAAAGCTGTCGCAAGCAACCATTTTTTTCAGGACGCCATGACAGTTTACAAGAGACCCTCACTCAGTGATTCCCCCCCCCCACCCCTCTCCCTGCCTCAATTAGCTTAGGAATGCTGGAAGCTGACACTTCAAAGAAACCCTTATCTCAGCACAAGACAGGAAACCTAGCAGATATTGTTTCTTCCAGAACAGGCCGGTCGTAAATCTGAGCAAATCCATTAAGGCTGACCAGAGCCGTGTCATAAATACCACGCAGCCCAGCTGCTCATTAGAACATGTAACAATGCATACACAATTCATAAATGAAGACAGGAACATGACACATTAACAAAAAGTATATATTTGGATGAGAAATGTCATACTGAACGAAACGAGATCATGCACGACCACTTTAGCTCCTATGGGAGACAAGCTAGCTGTCAGATGCCTTACGGGTCAGAGGTTACTTTGAGATGGCCTGTGTTTGGTATCTACAGATATGAAATTCAATGCTGCACAATAATCTATCAGTTTCAAGAAGGCAACTGGTAGATATTGGAAGATATGAATTATGTTATAAATCTGTCTATACGGGAGGTTCCTTGGTATTATCGTAAATCTTGGGGCCGCCCATGGCCACTGTGTTTATTGGTCAGGGACATCTGTTAACACCCCCTGCGGTCTCAGAGAAAAAGAGAGAAGCAGACGGGGTTGTCAGTTCTCATGGTAACATCAAGAAGGAACATCTATCAAGTTTGAGAACCGATCCCACTGGCTCAGCTTCTGAACTCTGGTAACACCAAGGACATTGAATGCAAGTATTCTTACTTCTCAATTCTATATCTTATTTTTCTAAATTGCTGAATTATGTCGCTATTTCTTTGAAACACCTTTTTCTGCAAAATATTTTATTTGCACCAATTTTAAGCTTTTTATTATTAAACTTCTGAAAAGTGTTAATCTTGTCCCTAAGCTCTTAATGCAAACTAATAACGAACCTGTCTCTTGAAGAGTGCTACTGTATAGAATAAATCCTCTGAACATTCCTGTCTGTGGTGACAGTGCGTGTTACAGATGATTATTCTAAAGTCATAATTGGTATTTCTAAAATTACGAGCGTCCGCTGGGCTCGTAACGTAGCGGTGGTGGCAGTGAAAGGGTTAATTGCTTAATTAGCCCAGTGACAATCACTCTCAGCCTGCTGGCATCTAGATTGTGGTCCCGCAAGCTGGAAAATCTTTGTGTCTGGTGCAGCTGAGAGTGGCATTGTTACGCAAGTGATGGCAGGGTGTGAGATTGCCTGGTCCTTGGTCACGAGTTAGTGAGAAGGGCAGGGATCTGATACCCGCCACCGTCACAGTGGACACAGGTGGATGGCCTGGGGACCAGAAGAAAAGGAACTGAACCCAGAGGTCCCAGAGAGCTGACTGAAGGGGTAGAGACACTGGAGACCCTCAAAAAACAGTATCATGAGTACAGGGAATCGTGTCTAGGTGCCTGACCTGAGGGGGGCCACCCCAGTGTGGGATAGTCAGAGGATGGGTTTCAGTCTGTTTGAGTGAAAGGGGATACTAGGAGGGTATCCCAAAGATAATCTATTCTATCAAGTTGTCTGCACGGAGAATTAAAGTTCACCTAGTGGCAGGGTGAATCAGCAGCCTGACTGCATCGCAAGTGAAAGGTCCTCAGCCATTGTGAATAGTTTGATTTGGAGTATCCCACTTTTCCTTTCTCCCATCCCTATGTAGCCCTGCCCCCTTGGGGGTGGCTTGTTGAATGGGCATCCTCATCACCTCTGACACCCTGAGCCTGCTCCAACCCATCTGACACTATCAGTTCTGTCATAGTAAATGACTGAGACCACAAAGGTTGCAGAGAAAAAACAATTTACTGCTCTTTTAGTTTTGAAGTAAATTCAAAGTAATCAAACAAAAATCAGAAATAACACAATCGTTGCAAAGGAGAAAGAATCCTGAGTTCCCAGCCAAGGATTTATGCCTTTTTGCTCAGTACTCAGGATCCAGAACACAGGCCACACAAACATACACAAACAAATGTGTATGTATGCTGATGGTGTTCCACAACAGTGAGCAATGCTTTAACTAATAAATGTGGTTAGAGAGTGACCGCAGATAAAGTTATTATACTCAATGACTTAAATGCAAAGTAAACAGTGTAATGCTATAACATCAACTTAGCAGAGTGCACTCTGTATACTGACGGGGCCCCATTTAAGATGAACTGCAAACGTCTTCTGGAGAGTGAGGCCTCACTTATCTTCACCGGCAAGGAATCCCACAATCCAAGAAAGGTATTTGTAATCCAACAAAGGAAGGGAGCTTAGTTCCCTAATGCAATAGCAGTTGTAATCCACATAGAGGCAAATACAGTTTATCCTATGCGTCACCACAGATTAACAGCCTAGAACTGGATTGAGGGCTTAAGGCCTGATTCACCCACCTCGCACTATATTTGTATCTGCAGTGTCCAGTGGTTTGACTAAGTGTCAGTATGGCCTTATTAAAGTACACAATCTATTTGCCCTTTCCAGAATCAGTCTAGGTCTGTATTGTAAGAGAGATGTAGATACTGGATGTCTCTCACCCAAACCAGGAGATCCGTTTCCCTCTGCGACCAGGCTCCGCTCTCATCGGCGTCTCTGTCTGCCTGTCAGCAACCTTCCGCTCGGCCATGCCACAGAGACTCCTCCGCACACTCACACTGCTGGCTTCACTCCGGTGTCCGCCACTAGGCCTTGGCCTAAGTTCCTGTCATCCTCAGCAGTTCTTCCCCTTCTTTCCAGTACGCTGTCCTCGAGGCAAGAGAGCGAAGCACAGTCCCGCCTCCCTTTATATAACCACTCCCAGCAAGCTCCGCGCGTCCTGTTGCTCGCTGGGAGAAGGGTCCCTCTGTCCCAGCAGTCTATGATCCTGGCTCCTCCCGGACTACATCTCACATAATGCCGAAGTCACTGTCTTGCAGAGCTTTAATAATAATAACAACGTGAACAACTCCAGCCGTGCGACCCGGCTACACCTAACTTAAATAAAACACCAAAAACAACTACATCCCATAGACTGTTCATTGACTGAGCCAAGGAGTAAAGTGTTGAATTATGCATGCTGCAGTTGCTAATGGTAACCAAGGGGGACCTGAAGGTGAAGAATTCAGCAGTCCACAAGGGGGCAGTGCTACATCTTTATATAGAATTTTCAGTCATTTCTTCCATGTTAAGAGTGTCTGCCAGTGAATATCTTGTGTGCAGGCTCGAAAGCACATACTACATTTCTAACTTTTCATATGCTGGTGGAACCTGAAAAAGCAGAGCTCTTATGAACTTTACGGCTTCTTCGTTGACAAAAAAATAATCCCCAATTAAGTTACAGCTGCAACTGAGTCAGCATAAACATTTAGGCCTCATGCGCACTGGACATTATCAAAACGTCCATAGAAAGCTGTAGCTGTAAAAAGAGTTTTTCAGCTTTTTTGCAATAGCGTTTTTCAGCGTTTTTTAGCTTTTTTAAGCTGTAGCGTTTTTTAGCAAAACTATACTCCCACAAAAGCTTATGACTCTAAAACGTTGATAAACGCCGAATAGCCCTGTTTTTCAGGTTTTTTTAGCTTTTTTCAGAGTTAGCATGTTTTTACAGCTGAAAAATGCCTCTTAGGCCTCATGCGCACTGGACGATTTTACAGCTGCTGTTTTTGGTGTCACATGTTTTTTTCTACAGCCGGTAAACTCCCCAGCATGTTATCCTATGTGTCCATGCACACATAGGCTGTTATCAGCAGTTTTTGGAAGGGGTGTTTTCTGGTTGGGAAAAAAAAAGCCCAGAACTAGTTGGTTTTAGCCACTTTCCGCCCGCCCTATTACAAATTGACGGCGGGAATGTGGTTGAGTTATACTGACCCGACGTCATATGATGGCGGGCAGGATAACAAGCTGCTGCGCGCTCCTGGGACCACGCACCGCAGCGATCGGGCATGTAGTGTGTCTCTCGGACACAGCGCATACGCGATCAGGGCAGACAGCCAATAATATTGGATGTTTACCACGTGATCGGCTGTGTCCAATCACAGCCGGTCACAACAATAACACTGGAGCCGGCGGGCAGGATTACAAGCTGCTGCACGCTCCCGAGTGCGCTCATCGCAGCGATCGGGCATGTAATGTGTCCCTCGGACACAGCGCATACCCGATCAGGGTAAACAGCCAATAAAATTGGCTGTTTACCATGTGATCGGCTGTGTCCAATCACAGCCTGTCACAACAATAACACAGGAGAGCCGTTACTACTGATCATAGCTGTTCTCCTCACACACACCAATTGTGTGAGGAGAACAGCAGAGATCAGTGAACAGTGAGTAAAAAATCATAATTTTTACAGTAAAAAGTGCAATACACAGCCCCCCCCCCCCAATAAAGAGGACCTGTCACCTAGTGTCACAGCCCATCTGTCACATCTGGATCTGTCAGAAAATCTGGATCTGTCACCACATCAGTACCGCCAGTACCCACCAGTACCGCCAGTACCCACCAGTACCGCCAGTATCCGCCAGTACCGCCAGTACCCACCAGTACCGCCAGTACCGCCAGTACCCATCAGTACTATCAGTACCGCCAGTACCCATCAGTACCCATCAGTACTATCAGTACCGCCAGGACCCATCAGTACCGCCAGTACCAATCAGTACCATCAGTACCGCCAGTACTCATCAGTACCGCCAGTATGTCTAAAAGGCTTTTCACAGCAGAGGAGGCATATGAAGTGCTAGCCGTGTCGGATGATGAGAGCGCCGGGGAGCTCGCATCATCTGATACTGGTTCGAGTACGAGCCAGTGGAGGATAGCGGATCAGACCTTGAATCCGAGGAGGAAACAGTCCCTCCTCCTAAAAGGAGAGTAAGCCCAGAACACCTTCCTACAACTAGCAGCACCAACACCACCGCAGCTAGACCCCAAGAAGAGGAGCCCAGTACCAGCACTGGAATAACGAGTGCAACCCGAAGAAGCCGGGCCCAAACCCACCTTCCCGATGCCCTGGCAAACCCCGTATGGTTGCCTGCCAGCTCAGGAACAACTATAATCCCTCTTTCACCGGACAGCCAGGTGTGCAGCCCAACACTTCCAATTTTTCCCTATTAGATTATTTTTATTTGTTTTTTCCCCAAGACTTGCTGCAGTACATGGTGGACCAAACAAACCTTTACGCAGATCAAATTTATTGCCTCCAACCCCAATTCTTCCTATGCCCGTATGTTCAATTGGCGCCGTCTTACAGTGGACGAATTTGAAATATTTTTGGGACTTACACTCAATATGGGGCTTTCTAAGAAGAATGAAGTCCATGCCTACTGGTCCTGCCACCCCATCCACCACATGCCTCTTTTTTCCTCTGTCATGTCCAGATCACGGTATGACATGATCATGCGCTTCCTCCATTTCAGTGACAATTCACAGTGCCCTCCCCGAGATCATCCCAACCACGACAAACTATATAAATTGCGCCCCCTAATAAATAATTTTTTACAAAAATTTGCGGAAGTGTATGTCCCAGACAAAAACCTCTGTGTGGATGAATCCCTTATTCATTATACTGGCCGGCTGCACTTCAAGCAATACATCCCAAATAAGAGAGCCAGGTATGGGGTGAAAATGAACAAACTATGCGAGAGAGCCACTGGGTATGTCTATGCCTTTTGTGTGTATGAAGGCAAAGACTCCCAGCTCCAGCCCCCCGAATGCCCAACATACATTGGAACCTGTTCAAAAAAGGATACCATCTTTATGTAGACAATTTTTACACCAGCCTGCGCCTTTTTCGTCACCTGTACCTGGAAAAAACCCTGGCCTGTGGTACCAGCAGAAAAAATAGGAAGGGATTCCCACAAACTTTGGTCCAAAAAAATCTACAACAGGGGGAAACCGCATTTATGAGGAATGAGGAAGTGTTGGCCATGAAGTGGAGGGACAAGAAAGATGTTTACATCTTGTCCACCATCCACAATGACACCTTGGTGGAGATTCCCAGAAGATGTGGCCCCATTACAAAGCCGGAATGCGTGCATGAATATAATTTGTTCATGGGGGGGGGGGGGGTGGATTTAAATGACCAGATGCTGCATCCCTACTTATCAACCCAAAAGTCCCGTTACTGGTACAAAAAAGTTGCATTTTACCTTTTTCATATGGCCATGTACAATTCCTTTGTCTGCCATCAAAAAACACAAAGAAACCAACACATCACCTACCTCAAGTACATTGAAGACATTATCACTGCCCTAATATACCAACAAGGACCGGCCCCAGCAAGCTTTCGCTCTGATTGTGTGAGTAGACTTCACGAGCTACATTTTCCCTATAACATTCCCCCCACAGAATCAGGAAGAAGGCTCCAAAAGAGATGTCGTGTGTGCAGCAGAAATGGAATTAGAAGAGACACTAGTTTTCATTGTCCCTCCCAACCTGCTCTATGCATTGGAGACTGCTTCAAAATCTATCATACAGATATAAGATTTTAGATCCCCTTAATTTTAAGACTGCCATTTCCCATTTTGAAATACCTGTCCAGATCATTTGCCTGCTACCATGTTTCTACGTTACCAGATCCTGGCCTGTTTACTGACGATGCATTTGCCTGCCGTTTTAAAAACCACGTTTCTGAAATCCACGTGCACCGACCTCAGCCTGTTTACCGACGATGTCTTTGCCTGCTGTTTTAAACCAAGTTTCTGACTTCCAAGTGTACCGACCCGGCCTGCTAATCAACCACACTTTTTGCCTGCCACTTGGACTGATCTTTTGCCCTTCTACTTCAGTAGACAGGGGTCTCACACATATGTGAGGGGCTTCAGAAGAGAGTTCGGAGTATAGAAAAACCTTTTTGGTTTTCTGTGTTCCCATAACAGGGTCTGGAGTCCGGAGGCTTCAAAGAGATTTGGGTGGGAGAAGCCTCTACCCCTGTCCCCATTCTTTCCTGACAGAGTCCTAAGCGTGATGGTCCTTCCTGCTGCCTGGATCAATATTTTGGCTGTGTTGAACATATCGCTGCATATAATGACCCAGGACTTTATAGACCACATCTCTGCCTGCTACCTGGACCAATGCTTGGCTGTGCTGACACTATTCCTGCTTGCTGCCTGTAATGACTATGGACAGCATCCCTGCTTGCTGCCTGTAATGACTATGGACAGTATTTCTGCCTGCTGCCTGTTCAATTGCTTTTGCTGTCACGGACCACATCCCTGCCTTCTACCTGGATGCTCTCGTCTGTGGACCACTACTAAAACCACAGGTAATCTTTTGTTTACCCTTTGCCCAGCAGAATATATTTTGGGGTGTAATTGGTATGTACATGCTATGTGTTAGAAATATGAAGGGCCTTCAAAAATGTAATAGGTTGTCAGGAAATTAGATGTAAAATGTATGCTCCTAGAACGTCTGAAGGTGTCTACTTGGATGTTGGGTCTCGGTTTATGGCCAGGCGGTGTAAAAGTCTCACACATATGGTATCGCCATACTCAGGAAGAGTGGCAGAATGTATTTTGGGGTGTCATTTTTGCTATGTACATGCTATGTGTTAGAAATATCCTATAAATTGACAACTTTGTGTAAAAAAAATAGGTTTTAATTTTTTTCCCACATTTTCCAAAAACTTGTGGAAAAAAATGACATGTTCAAAAGATTTACAATGCCTCATAGAATATACGTTGGAGTGTTTTCTTTCCAAAATGGGGTCATTTTGTGGGCAATTCCATTGTCTTGATGCTCCAGGGCCTTCAAAAGTGTGATAGGTAGTCTGAAAATTTTGTGTGTAATTTATGCTCCTAGAACACCTGGCGGTGCTACTTGGATGTTGAATCTCTTTATGTGGTCAGGATGTGTAAAAGTCTCACACATGTGGTATCGCCATACTCAGGAGGAGTAGCAGAATGTATTTTGGGGTGTCATTTTTGCTATGTACATGCTATGTGTTAGAAATATCCTATAAATTGACAATTTTGTGTAAAAAAAAATAGGTTTTCATTTTTTTCCCACATTTTCCAAAAACTTGTGGGAAAAAAATGACATGTTCAAAAGACTCAGGGCCTTCAAACGTGTAAGTAGTCAGAAAGTTATAAGTGTATTTATGCTCCTAGAACGCTTGAAGGTGCTCCTTGGATGTTGGGCCTCTGTATGTGGCCAGGCTGTGTAAAAGTCTCACACATGTGGTATCGCCATACTCAGGAGGAGTGGCAGAATGTATTTTGGGGTGTCATTTTTGATGTGTACATGCTATGTGTTAGAAATAGTTTATAAATTGAAAACTTTGTGGGGAAAAAAAGAAAAAACATTTTTTTTTCATTTTCCCCAGAATTGTGGGGAAAAAATTAAAATTCCAAAAACTCACCATGCCTCTTACTAAATACCTTGGAATGTCTACTTTCCAAAAAGGGGTCATTTGGGGGGTATTTGTACTGTTCTGACATTTTAGGGCCTCCAGAAAGGAGATAGGCTGTTAGTACATCAGGTATGATCAATTTTTAGGAATTGGTACCATAGCTTCTAGACTCAATAACTTTCACACAGACTAAATAATATACACTAATATGGGTTATTTTTACGAGAGATAAGTAGCAGTATACATTTTGGCCAAAATGTATGAAGAAAAATTAATTTTTTGCAAAATCTTTAGATAGAAACTAAAAAAAAGTGTTTTTTTTTTTTTAAATATTTGCTATTTTTTTGCTTATATCACAAAAAATAAAAAACCCAGTTGTGATCAAATACCACCAAAAGAAAGCTCTATTTGTTTGAAAAAAATTATAAAAATGTTGTTTGGTTACAGTGTAGCATGACTGAGCAATTGTCATTCAAAGTGTGAGAGCGCTGAAAGCTGAAAATTGGTCTGGGCAGGAAGCGGGTCTAACTGCACTGTATTAAAGTGGTTAAGAGGCATTTTTCAGCTGTAAAAACTCGCTAACTCTGATAAAAGCTTAAAAACGCTGCAAAACGCCAAAAAAAACGCAACTATTCTGCGTTTAGCAAAGTTTTTGAGTCATAAGCTTTTGTGGGAATATAGTTTTGCTAAAAAACGCTACAGCTAAAAGCTGTAATAAGCCTTCCACAGCTACAGCTTTCTACTGACGTTTTGATAACGTCCAGTGTGCTTGAGGCCTTTAAACCCACTAGGATATTTGTACAGCTAGAAAACGCCCCTGCCAAAAACTGCTGATAACAGCCTATGTGAGCATGGACACATAGGATAACATGTTGAGGAGTTTACTGGCTGCAGAAAAAAATGTCTGATGCCAAAAACAGTAGCTGTAACATTGTCCAGTGTGCATGAGGCCTTAGAGATATGACAATGAAAGTACACGTCATGCCTTGGAGCTAACTTACATAGGCAAGCTCAATCTGATATTAATGAGTGATTAGTGAGTTAACACTTGTTAGCCGTGTCTGTGTCGGCATCTCAGAGACTCTCTCACCAGTTTTTAATGTTTAGAGCTTACAGAACACCAATTCAGCTGCATAAATGGGGAAGTAGAGATACTCCTCTTTGTTCAAAATGTGAACAAGAACACTGTGACGTGTTGCATATGATATGGAGATGTCCCAACTTATTTTTATATTGGACAGAAGTCATAGGTACTTCGTTTTTGGCTTCCTAGAGACCCGGTGGTATGTTTGTTGGGAGCCTTGGAGGAGGAGGAATTGGGTCCAAAGGCAGTCGTTGCGATAGCAAGACTGCTATTTATCGCCTGCAAATTAATCACCCAATTCTGGATGTCTTTGCATGTTCCTACCAAGAGACAATGGGTGGAACAGGTGAATGCAGCTCTTACATGGAAAAAATGACATATCAGCATCGCAATGTGCCCAGGAAATTCTTTTCACTGTGGCAACCATAGTTAGATTTTCCGGGGTTTGGCACCACATCAATTGATTCTCACCAGGATTTTGGCGGGTTGAGCAGTATTATACTGAGGTATAGTAAGTTTGGTTGGAGGGGAGTTTTCCCCTGGTTGTCTGTTCATTTTCTCTTCCTGTTTTTTCTCTTTCCTTTCCCCCTTCTCCACCTTCTTTTTACTGTTTTTGTTTTTTCCTTTTCTTTGCTTTTCTTCTTTATCATACATACTATGCAGCCTGTAAAAGGTACAAGGTTTATGTTTTCTACTGTATGGGATTGCACATCTTGCACACTGGTATAATACATTCCCGAGAAATGCCAAGCGAGACCATGCTGTGTGAATACATATGAGTTGTTAATGTACCTTAAGTTGTAAACATTGAAACCTTTGACAAAGTCGGAAATGACGAAACACGTCAGGGCGTGACCATATAGCAACATGAAGGAACCTGGGGTGACGTGCGGACATCTCCTAGTGGACACCACACCAGCGTGGAGAGGGTGAGGAGACCCGGGATTGTTCATAGTGCACCCTTACAATTGAAATACTGGCTTAATATTTTGATATGTTTGTAAGTGCATTTGCGTAAGAGTGAAATAAAGAAGTTGCTATTTTAAAAAATGTTATAACAGCGCGTTGTATGAGATTAGGAGGAAGTGACAGCAGTTCCAGTGGAATTTTTTTGGGGATTAACAACCATGTTTTTTGTACCTCATCCATGAGAGTGGGTAGGTATTTCCCTCTGGTGAGTTTCCATTTTCTCTGGAGTTATCAACACACTGGTGGAGGATTGTGAGGTGGTCCATTTCAGCTGCACACTGGGATACCTTTTTTTCCTTTCTTTTGGAGTATTATACATTTATTTACTCATAGACTCTGTCAAGACTTTGCATTTTGATGGACTGTGGTTAAATGTGGATGCATTTTGAGGAAAATGTATTTGCCGATTCTGACCATGTTAAGTTTTTCGCTACTAAAGCCATATTTTTTCTAAAGGACAGGTTGGTGTTTTATGATTTAAACGTTGAAACCTGTATACGATTGTTGTGCCTATTGAAAGTTGTACAATTATTCTAATTTTCAATAAAATATTTTCTTGATTAAAAACAAAAAAAAAAAACACTTGTTAGCCAGTACGTCATTTGCAGCACCTTGATTTCAGCATAATGGAGGTGAGGTGGCCATCAACAAGAAGTTAAAATAGATCTAAAGGCAAAACTTCCTTGTGCCTCCATGGCAGCATACCAATGATAGAACTCCGCCTCTACTCCTCCTTCAGGACTAGTGTATAGTATAAATTAAGGACTGACCCCCTATCCCAGCCAGGGCAGCTGTTGGAAATCACAGGGCCCTATACACCCTACCTGACAGACCCCCCTCCCCAGCCAACAGTGACTGAGGACATAGATTTTTCAGTTCCTTTCTCTGCAACATCAGCTGCACATATTAAAAAAAAAGGAAGCGCTCTGAGAACGCTCATTCCCAAACTGAAGCATAGTAATTATAGTTTACTATAATTCAGTGATAAATGGACACAGGCGTGATTGGTACAAATTGCTCACTGTGTTCATTTAGGAAAGGAAGGGGCCAGAAAATTACATATTTACTGGCTCATTCCCCCGCTCTCCATCCTGAAACATCCATCTGTGTGCCTGCAGCAGCTGCCGGCAGGAGAGGAGGGAAGCCAGAAGCACTGCGAGGGAAAGGGTCACATAGGGGGGCTCGGACAGCAGATGGAAGCGCCGTTTGTACTTTACCAATCCCCCTGCAGTGCTGCCGGAGGGAGAAAGAGGGGGAGAGGCTGGAAGTGCAGCAGGGGGGAGGCAGAAGAGGATCAGTGTCTGAAAAAAGACATTACAGCCAGCCCTCCTACTTAGCAGGGGCCCGGGCCCCCCTTCTGAACTGATGGGGCCTGGGCCCAGTACAGGAGGGCTGGCTGTACTGCCTTATCAGCGGCCCTGGTCCCAGCATTCTCCTTTTTTTTTCCTCATACCTTCTCGACCGGTGAAGAGTTATTCAGGCATACTTGGAAGCAACAAAATCTTTCAGGTCCTCAGAGAGGTTGTTCATCGTTCCCTTCAGTAAGAACAAAGGCAAGGAGGCTACCAGCAGGACCCTATCCTCCTGGATAATCAAATTAATCCAAAAAGTCTACAAGATCAGGGGCTTGGTTCCTCCTTCCCAAGTGAGGGCTCATTCAACCAGGGCAGTTTCAGCTTCTTGAGCGGCAGGGCTAATGTGTCTTTGGAAACGTGTTTGGTTTGCAGGGCCGCCTCATGGTCGTCTCAACACACATTCTTCAGACACTACCATATTGACCCTGGGTCGCTCACAACCGTTGAGTTTGGAAGAAGAACTATTCAATCGGCAATGTCCTTTTCCAATTAAAGTTTACTTTTTTGGCATTACCCACCCTTGTTAAAGCGGAGTTCCGGCCACAAAAAAATGTTTTCAATAAAAATACCCCTGGGTCGCACTTACCTTTTAGAAGAAATACTTACCTTGGAAATTTCTTCTCCAGCGCTGCCATCTCGGATGTGGGCAGCTGGAGCCAGCGCATCCTCTTCTGCGTCCTCCTCCGTGTCCTCTTCTCCCAGAATGCACTTGCACCGGCCCCGCTCGTCAATTCGGGTGCGGGCGCGTCATCCCTCCACAGCTTCTGGGCATGCCCAGAAGCTGTTTAGCAGGGAATGAGGCGCCGCACTGGAAGTGACGAGCTGGGCCGGTGCAGGTGCATTGATTCCTGGGAGCGATGACATTCAGCTCCAGGGAATCAATGCAAAGAGGAAGTGATGGCGCGGGCAGCGGCAGCAGAGGGAGGAAGTGGAAGAAAGGTGAGTATATTTTTCTTCAATAACAAGGTAAGTAAACAAAAAAAAATCGTAACTATCCATTTCTTTTTCAGGTGACAAAAAGCAAGCGGATGGCCCAAAATCGAGTATTGTTGATTTTGTGGCCGGATCTCCGCTTTAAGCTAGTTATTTATCATTGGTATGCTGCCATGGAGGCACCAGGAAAACGGCAAATTGTATCATACTTACCGTAATTTTCCTTTCCTGGTGCCTATCCATGGCAGCATACGATCCCTCCCGAGGTATTCTATATGACAGAGAATGCTGGGATAGGGGGTCAGTCCTTAATTTATGCTATTCACTAGTCCTGAAGGAGGAGTAGAGGCAGAACTCTATCATTGGTATGCTGCCATGGATAGGCACCAGGAAAGGAAAATTACGGAAAGTATGATACCATTTTCCGTTTTTACATTTTGGATAGAGTAAGGGAGAGTTATAACCTATGTCAGATTTGAATACCATCTATGGCCCATGGGGGAGATTTCACTTCACTTTCTGTTACACAGCCAAAAAAAACTGACAGGTGTTCTATTCTCTCTCCACTTTAAAGGCAAAACTTTTCTTTTCAGTTTAGCGGCATGATAATAAAAGCCCTCAGCCCTCACTACTAGCAGTTAGTTTCTCTGTGTATGTATGATTATATGAATTCTTCTGCTTAGGACTTTTTTGTCTATCAAATCTGAGCTGTGTTCAGTCTGTGAACAAAACTCACACAAAACCAAGTGAGAATGACTCCAATGATTTTTCAGAATGTTGCCTTCTATAGAAGAACACTAAACAAAGTGGGGTTCACCTGGTTCCTTCCTCACTATAATGTATACCAACTTGAGCTGTGTTCAATGGAAATAAGCAGATCTTTAAGCTATAGCTTTGATAGTGTGAGACTTTTGAATCAAACTAAAAAGGGTAAAGAAAAAATATGGAATTCAGCACTCATCTTTAATTATTGAAATCTATGGATAATAGTGAAACTTTTGTCAATAAAACAAGGAAATTCTAGAGGTGCCATGTGTCTGTTCCTTTATCATGCCCAATAATTTTAATGAACACCATGTAATCCATATACATTTGTAGGGTTAAAGTACAACTAAAGGCAAACAGTATTGAGAGTTGAGAGGGATTAAGACACCTGGCAGTTTTTATTGTTGTCTGTGCCCCCCATTAGGGGGATTCACCTTCTCTATTTGTTATATTTACCATTTTCATTAAAAGTGAGAGTAAAAGAAAATCCCAAATTTTCGGTTGTCCCCAGAAAAGTAATAAATGAGAAATCTTCCAATGGGGACACTGGTTCTGGTGACCTGGGGGTCCCGAAGATATTCCCTTAATTTGCAAATTTTTCCTCTCACTTCCTGTTTGGCTATAGGACAGGAAGTGAAGGGCAATCTCCGCAATCGCAAAAATAAACTGACAGGGGTTATAACACTTCCTTACTCTACCCAAAATGAAAAAAAAAAAAAAAAAGGTTTTGACTATAGTTCTACTTTAACAAAGACACTTTCCGAAAAACTGAATACTGTACATTGTTTCACTGGTTGGTGATGAATTTATACTGTATTGCTATAGATTTTGTTATTGCCATTGTGAGCAGGCACATTTGTACTAACAGAAAGACTAATTGATCGTAGGCTGGAGAGACTTGCTGTTGCTTAGAACAGTGTTTCTTGACCTTTCAGTCAAGGTACCCTTTAAAATAATGGACTCGAGGCACCCCTTTCTAAAATGTAAAAAACTATTCTAATAGTTAATGCAGCAATATCCACACACAGGACACCCGATGTTAGAGGTGATTTATTCTTCCAAGGCAAATACACACTTGCGCACCCTGGTACTGACTAGTATTCCTATGTTTCTCTGCTCCCTCAATTTCTCTCCATCGGTCAGCTAATGTCACCCCAGTGCTGAGGGAGGGGGGCAAAGAAGGATCAAACAAGGATGCTATGGAGGCAACAGACACCCTCCTTATCAACTGAAAACGTCATTGGTTGTTAGGATGCCAATGTCTAGAAAGTCATAATGGTGCATATGAAAACACGTGGCTTTGTGTAACTAAAAGCCAAGCTTGATTCACCTGCTGGCTTGTATACAATTTTTTATCAATTTTTAGGCATTTTGCCAAGGTACCCCTGAAGAAACCTCAAAGCACTCCAGGGTGCCTGGGCACCCTGGTTGAAAAAGGCTGGCTTAGAAAAAACAAGGTACATACAAAAAGGTACAAATGACAAGCGACCCATCTTGGACAGCTGTGCAGACACAATGGGGTTGGTTTATTTAAAACAAATAGGCTGTTCTCTTTACAAGGGAATTTTAACTTAGCTTAGCGAATGTGATGAAATCTCTCTTTCAAGGAAATACCCAATCACATGCAAAGAAAATGTAAAAAAATATATATTTGATTGCACATGATTTGATGATGGAAGTCAGAAGAGCTTCACCTCATTCACCTCAAGATAAGAAAATAGTTCCTTGCAAAGTGAACAGTCTTTTTGCTCTAGTAATCCACCACCAAAGTATTAGTAGTGCCATGTTCACCATGGTTAAGACCACCCTTAAAGCCCAACTGAAGTCTTATAGTAAACTGCACCCATAAATTCAGAGTGCAGTAAAATGACAGCGGTCTATGTCTTGGCTGTTACACCTGTGTACCTAACAATTCACTGTCACTAATACTGTCAATCCCCACCTGGTAACCTGCAGCTAAGAAATAACATGCCCTCCATGGGTTAGTCCAATATCTCTGCAATATCTGTATTGGTCTAACCCAGTAGGGGACATGTCAGTGTTAAGCTTAGTACACACTAGTAGTTTTTTTTTTTCATTCAACCCAGCAGGGCTGAAAAGAAAAAAAAACCTGACAGCTCAGGAGGAGCCGCTGTACTAACTATCTGATGTTAGTACAGTGATCTTCTCTGCTGTTCTATTGTGTTCTGATAGAAGGACAGCCCCCCACCAGAACCCTCTGTTCATTGGCTGACATCACTGATCGGGATCCGGTCGGCAGAATCTTTTTGGTCATGCCCCTTTGGTCATGCCCCTGAACAGCCGGCTTCTGTTGGACCAACTGCAGTACGCACGGGCCGAATGTCGGCAGGTTTCTATTAAAACGGCCAATGCTGCCTGACACTAGGCTTAAGGCCCCTTTCTTAAATCTATTCCAATCAGATCCTGTCAGACCAGTGGCAAAAGGAAGATACACATCCATTTACATCCACAATATGGAGGAAAAAACTGATAAACTGAATGGACATGAATGCCCCAAACAAACTTCTGTTTTATTGTGCAGGTTAGAAAAACAGCAGCAATCCAAAATGTCCCAAAGCACAAGTAGATATATTCCTGAAAGTGCACAAAACACTCCAAACCAAGACTCTACCTCCTCTAATATGTTTCACCCAGAATAGTCTTAATTTTGTAGATGGCTATGATTAAGCCCATTCCTAAAAGAACATGTTAATGTGGTTATGAGTATGTTACAAACTTTCAGGAAAACATCTGCTTGTGCTTTGAGACATCTTGCAGTGCAGCTGTTGTTTTTTTCTGTTGTTTTTTTGTTTTTGTTTTTTGTTACAGGAACAGGTTCCTTATGCAGCAGTATCCCCAGTGAGAAAGAGAAGATGGTGGGACTTTAGTAGCAGTGTCCGCTTATTTCTCCTTCCTGCTTAGCTGAAGATTACTGGCCATGGACTGACAGCATTAGGGTGTTTGCAAAAGCGTTCCCCACACACGTCTAATGTGTAAGGTAAAGTTTACAGGCTTGGAAAGATCAATTTGTAAATGGATAGAAAATTGGCTAAAAGATAGAATTCAGAGAGTAGTGGTTAATTATTTTTGCTCTGAATGGTCTAAGGTTATCAGTGGTGTACCCCAAGGTTCAGTGTTGGGACCCTTACTTTTTAATATCTTTATAAATTATATAGGATCTGGTATTAAAAGTACCATTTCAGTCTTTGCAGATGACACCAAGCTTTGCAGTGGAATAACTTCTTTACAGGATGTCTCCAACTTACACGCTGACCTCAATGCACTGTTTCATTGGGCAACTATGTGGCAAATGAGGTTTAATGTTGATAAATGTAAAGTTATGCACTTGGGGCTAAGAATATGCATGCATCATACAGACTAGGAGGAGTACAACTGGGGAACCCATAGCGGAGAAGTATCTGGGTGTTCTGGTAGATCATAAGCTTAATAATAAAATGCAATACCAAGCTGTGGTTTCCAAAGCAAGCAAAGTCCTTTCTTGCATTAACAGAGGCATGAACTCCAGAGAGAGAGAGATATAATTTTGCCCCTGTACAAATCATTAAGACCTCATCTGGAATATGCAGTTCAGTTTTGGGCACCAGTTCCCAAAAAGGATATTGGGGAACTGGAGAAAGTGCAGAGAAGGGCAACCAAACTGATAAGAGGCATGGAGGGGCTCAGCTATGAGGAAAGATTTGAGGAACTGAATTTATTCTCTTGACAAGAGGAGATTAAGGGGAGATATGACCAACATGTATAAATACATAAGGGGTCCATATAGTGAACTTGGTGTTGAGTTATTCTATTTAAGGTCATTAGTGATGAGCCGAACACCCCCCTGTTCAGTTCGCACCAGAATATCTCGAACAGGGGAAATGTTCTAGCGAACATGCGAACTCCATTAAAGTCTATGGAACATGAACATGAAAAATCAAAAGTCCTAATTTAAAGGCTTAAATGCAAGCTACAGTATTGGCCCAAAAAAGTGTATGGGGACCTGGGTAATGCTCTGGGGGACATGAATCAATGCAAAAAAATATTTTTAAAACAATAGTTTTTACAGGAGCAGTGATTTTAATAATGCTTAAAGGGAAACAATAAAAATGAAAAATTCCTTTTAATATCATGCCTGGGGGACACCCTTAATGTGCCTGTAAAGTGCCGCATTTGTGCGATGTATGTAGCCTGCTGCAGCAATACTGACATTTCTAAAGGAAAAAATGTAATTAAAACAACTTGCGCTGTAATGTATTGTCGGCAAAACAGATAAAAAAATGAAAAACCAGAGTGGGGTCCCCCCCAAAGTCCGTACAAGGCCTCTTGGGTCTGGTATGGATTTTAAGGGGAACCCCACGCCAAAATCAAAAAAAAATGGCGTGGGGTTCCCCATAAAATCCATACCAGACCCTTATCTGAGCACACAGCCTGGCTGGCCAGGATGGGGGTGGGGGTGAGCGAGTTCCCACCTTCTGAAACATACCAGGCCACATGCCCTCAACCTGGGGGGGTGGGTGCTTTGCTCTGCTCCCCACCCCAAAACACCTTGCCCCCATGTTGATGGTCTGGTTTTAAAAAAAAAAATAGTGTCCTCCGATGATCAGTCGCCCACCCGCAACCGAAAAATAGAAAAAAAAATAAGCTCCTGCTTTTCCGGATGCTTCCTGCGTTATGAGCTGTTTAGAGTTTGACAGCTCTTTTATAGGGATCTGACGTCACGAGCCACCCCACAATGCCCTGCTCAGGTGCAGCGAATAAATTACTGTCATGTAATGACTGGGCAGTGCATTGTGCCGCGGCTCGTGACGTCAAATCCCTACAAAAGAGCTGTCAAACTCAAAACAGCTCATAGCGGGGGAAAGCGCGTTTGGAGAAGCAGGAGCTTCTTTTTTTTTTTCTATTTTTTGGCTGCATGCAGGCAACTGATCATCGGGGGACACTATTTTTTTATTTTTTAATAAAGGACTTGTCCAAAACTGGCTTTTGTCTATATTTTTTGTACACTTTTTTGGTGAATGGGTAGGGGTACGATGTACCCGATATCCATTCACATGGGGGGGCCGGGATCTGGGGGTCCCCTTGTTAAAGGGGGCTTACAGATTCTGATAAGCCTCCCCCGCAGACCCCCACAACCACAGCCCAGAGTTGTCAGGAAGAGAACCCTGTCCCCATCAACATGGGGGCAAGGTGCTATGGGGTGTTGAGGGCATGTGGCCTAGTATGGTTCAGGAGGAGGGTCTTGATTGCCCCCACCCTCATCCTGGCCAGCCAGGCTGTGTGCTTAGATAAGGGTCTGGTATGGATTTTAGGGGGAACCCCACGCTGTTTTTTTTTAAATTTTGGTGCAGGTGATTTATAAGTGGAATTCTATAGTTAATAATACATTGCTGGCAGGGAGAGAGATTTTTGAAAAAAAAAAAACTGTGTGCAGTTTTGCAAAAATCTCTCTCCCTGCCAGCAATGTATTATTAACTATAGAATTCCACTTATATATCACCTGCTGACCAAGGGATCCAAACACACAACCTCACAATTGCAAGCCTGGCATTCTACCACCCACACCACCGTCAAGCATGCTTCAGCTGAACACACTCTCCCTGCCTAACTAACTAACTGCTATCTCACCCTACACACAGTGGATGAGAAAGAAATAAGGGAGAGTGTGTTCAGCTTAAGCAGGCTTGATGGTGGCATAGGTGGTAGAATACCAGACTTGCAATTGCGATGGTTGTGGGTTTGAATCCCCTGGCCAGCAGGTGATTTATTGGAATCAGAGGTCAGAGGTCAAGAGAACTTGAATTTCCCACAAAGAAGCCCATTTGTTCATCATTCGACGAAGAGAGAACAGCCAATGTTCGAGTCGAACTTTATGTTAAACTCAAAGCTCATCCATAAAGGTCATCACAGAGGACAAGGGGGCACTCCTTTCATCTAGAGGAAAAGAGATTTCATCTCCAAAAGCAGAAAGGTTTCTTCATAGTAAAAGCTGTGAAAATGTGGAATAGACTCCCCTCCAGAGGTGGTTCTGGCTAGCTCATTAGATTGTTTTAAAAAAAAAGCCTGCATTCTTTCCTAGGTGTAAATAATATTAATGAGTACTAATATTTATAGGTAAAGTTGATCCAGGGAATATCCGATTGCCTCTCGGGGGATCAGGAAGGAATTTTTTCCCTGCTGTAGCAAATTGGATCATGCTTTGCTGGGGTTTTTGCCTTCCTCTGGATCAACTGTGGGTATAGGGTTGTGTATATGGGATTATATGGTTGTGTTTTCTTTACTGTTTTTTATTGGTTGTTTGGTTGAGCCAGATAGTCTTTTTTCAAGCTGACTAACTATTAGGCATCTATATATAGGCTAGAGCTACAACATTAAAAAGCTGCAATTCTGCTGCACCCTCAAATCATGGGGGAGTTTTTCCATAAGACTTCATTGGGTTTTAACTTTTGGTACTGCTGACACTTTGGGATTGATTTACTAAAGGCAAATAGGCTGTTCACTTTGCAATGGGATTTTCACTTTGCAAATGAATTTTCCCATGACCTTACTGAATAAGCTTTTTTAATTACCCTCGCCTGGAATTGGGTTTTCTTTGCAAAGTAAATTTTACAGCATTCACTAAACTAAGTGAAAACTCCTTTGCAAAGTGAACAATCTTTTTGTCTTTAATAATTCAACCCCTGTCAGGGTGAGTGAAACATATATTATGTACTTCATGCATTAGAACTTCCTCCATAGTCTTTGCCACCTGGCTGTCATGATAAATCAATGGCATCATAACTTCCTGAGCATCCAAACCAGAAAAGGTTCGCTCAACATGAATTCTGACTATACACATTGCATAGTTGTCCTGAGCCAGTGACAGTCAGGCATCTAGAATTTAAAGAATTGTCAAACAGCCTTCGTGTTGCTGTTGGTATAGATTTCTTTTAAATTCATTGATATTTATGATTATACATTCATGGTGTTTTAGATGGTAATAAAGTGCATCACAAAAGTCTGAATATATGCATATAGTGATATTAATTACAGATTCTGTTGATACAAAGAAATATCAGATGCAATCTATACAATACTGTTTTGCAAATATTTAATGTAACATAATGCAAATATATATTAATGTGTCAAAAAGTGTCTTCTATAGCATTTTGATCTAAAATAATTCATTTTTGTCTTTGTATAACATATTGCGTTCTGAATATGTCCTTTGAAAACCAGCATTAATATATGATATATCATTTATCTGGTCCCATAAGGCCACATACAAAAACATTTATGTTTTAGCTTGTTTGTTCCAAGAAATATGTTTGCACGGGTTGTTTATCTCCACATAGATCAGTACAGGTACAAGAACTCTATGGTACAAACAATAAATATTATTTATATTTTGTACAATTTAAGAAAAGTACACATTTTTACAAAGTTTGACTCATCATAGTGCAGTCATACGTCAATCATAAGTCCAGTGCACAGCTTTTACTTAAGCAGTTTGTAACAGTAGTTATTTTAAATACCTCCTAAAATATGCATTAATCATTGATTGGCACCAAATATGGTAAGTCAAATTAACTATAGCAAAAAGTTACTAAAAGTGAGACATGTTGTATGTAGAGAGTCCTCTGCATTGCCATTTTATTCTCAACACCATGTGTAAAGTTTTTAATACAAATGAAGCACATAAAACATTATATTATTGTGTAACTGTTACTAATGCAGTTGTGCAGAAAGTTGCAATGTTGTTTTTAAACAATAAAAAACTGTTAAAATACCTCTTTGTAAGGCCTCGTTCACACAGGGGCGATCCGACTTGGGGGGGGGGCGACCTCCGAGGTCGCGTGCGAGCAGCGCGCCGTGACCTCGGAGCGGCCGCCATGGACTTCATAACATTGCAGTCTATGGCGGTCGCCTCCAAGTCGCCCCAAAGAAGCTCCGGACACTTTTTCTAAGTCGGAGCGACTTGTGTCGCTCCTATTAGAACGGGTCCGCAGCTTCCCTATGGAAGGCGACCTACGGCGACCTGTGAGGCGACCAGGTCACCTCACAGGTCGCCTTAGTGTGAACGGGGACTTAGGAGTGTGTTTTTAACTAAATTAAGTTATATTAAAATAAAAAATATTTACCCATTTGGGACCTTTTTGGTATTATTATAAGCAGTCTTGGAAATGCCTCGGAACACATTTGCCTCGTGCAACCTCCTTCACCAGGATCATTAGACATTAAAGTTACTTCCGATATTATCTGATTACTACTGTGGTAGAAATAACATAAGTGCAGCTAAAACCACGCTCCCTGGTAGATGACCAAGTTCTCATGAAAGGAGAAGAGGTAGATCTATGAATTGCTCTAAATAACGTTCTATCAGTATAAGCCATCTCCCAGTGAAATTCAGCCAAAGCACAATAAAACGGAGAGGAGCTCATTTAAGAAATGTGGTTAATTCTTGACGGTGCTGTCGCCTTTGTCTTTTAATTATCAAGAGGTTCCAAGGGAATCTGAAACATCTATAGGTAAAAATAAAAAAAACACTTTTAAATAAACAAGGAGCTAATTAAACTTTTTGTGAGAGAGACCAAGGCGCTGACAGCGTGCACCAAGATAATTGAAGATGCAAGTAAAAACTCAAATAAAATGCATGGTAAGATCTGTGCAATTATAGTTAAAGTGTTACTAAACCCAGGAGCCTACATTCACTATATTTGGTCTCCCACAGTACAAAGGACATGGAAATGCAATTATTTTAGTAAATATAAACTGCTAAATACCCTTTCTCATCAGTTCAGCAGTATATAGCAATCTTGTGCCTTTTATTAGTGTCTGGTTAAATCTTGTAGGAGGAGTTTAGATTCTCCCTCAATTGTCCTATGAAGCTGCAGGACCCCTAAACTTCTATTATGGACAGTATTGATTGGCCCTGTGCTGATCACATGCCCCCTTCCAAAAAAAACAACTCTCTAGCAATACACATCAAACTGAGCATGTGCAGATTGCCCCAAATACGCTGTTCTATCAGGAGATGGATTGGGGACTGTGGAAGTAGAGGAGGATAAGAGAAGACAGGATCAAACAGCCTTTTTACACAATGAAGAGAATTAACCACTTAGGTTTCACAGTGAGTACAACAAGCATACTTTATAGCATATACTGTACATAATTTAAATTGAAAATTAGGTGTTCATTGTAACTATGGGCATTACCATCATAAAAATATATGTAGACTGTGAAGGTAGTTATTCCCTGGGATTATAAAGGTAGCCACTAGATTGCTTTTGTTGATACTATAAAAACTTATATTTTATTGAGTACACACCTTTTTAAAAAAAATAATATGTGTAAAACGTTATGTGGTTACAGATCAAATAGCTATGAAAACAGTGAGCACTTGTCATACATCACACAATAGATCAACCCTGATATGTAGCAGCAACCGCTGACGCATTTCAATAATAATTTTTTTTTCTAATAGAGCTTTATTCAAATTAAGTAAAAGTTTTACATTGTATATGTTGATAGTAATGGTTAGTGTACATGAATTAGGAAATTACACTTTGCTACAATGTAAAGTAGTGAGTGAACAGCTTGTATAA
Source organism: Pelophylax lessonae (assembly GCF_965119305.1). Lineage (NCBI taxonomy): Eukaryota > Metazoa > Chordata > Amphibia > Anura > Ranidae > Pelophylax > Pelophylax lessonae. Next base: position 438,608,818 of record NC_138770.1, on the reverse strand, counting down.
TAGTGTAAATTTGCTGTCCCCTCAAAATAACTCAACACCCAGCCATTCATTTCTAAACCGCTGGCAACAAAAGTGAGTAAACCCCTAAGTGAAAATGTCCAAATTGGGCCCAATTAGCCATTTTCTTTTCCTGGTGTCATGTGACTCATTAGCTTTGCAAGGTCTCAGGTGTGAATGGGGAGCAGGTGTGTTAAATTTGGTGTTACATACTGGTTACTGGAAGTTCAACATGGCACCTCATGGCATAGAACTCTCTGAGGGTCTGAAAAACAAAGAATTGTTGCACAACATAAATATGGCCTAGGCTATAAGAAGATTTCCAAGACTCTGAAACTGAGCTGCAGCATGGTGGCCAATGTCCTGTGGTCTGATGAGACCAAGATAAACTTATTTGGTTCAGATGGTGTCAAGCGTGTGTGGGGGCAACCAGGTGAGGAGTACAAAGACAAGTGTGTCTTGCCTACAGTCAAGCATGGTGGTGGAAGTGTCATGGTCTGGGGCTGCATAAGTGCTTCTGACACTGGGGAGCTACAGTTCATTGTGGGAACCATGAATGTCAACATGTACTGTGATATCCTGAAGCAGAGCATGATCCTCTCCCTTCATAGACTGGGCCACAGGGCAGTATTCCAACATGATAATGATCCCAAACACATCTCCAAGATGACCACTGCCTTGTTAAAGAAGCTGGAGGTATAGGTGATGGACTGGCCAAGCATGTCTCCAGACCTAAACTCTATTGAGCATCTGTGGAGCATCCTCAAATGGAAGGTGGAGGAATACAAGGTCTCTAATATCCACCAGTTCCGTGATGTCGTCATGGAGGAGTGGAAGAGGACTCCAGTGGCAACCTGTGAAGCTCTGGTGATCTCCATGCCCAAGAGAGTTAAGGCAGCGCTGGAAAATAATGGTGGACACACAAAATATTGACACTTTTGGCCCAATTTGGACATTTTAACTTAGGGTGGTACTCATTTTTGTTGCCAGCGGTTTAGATATTAATGACTGTGTGTTGAGTTATTTTGAGGGGACAGCAAATTTACACTGTTATACAAGCTGTACACTCACTACTTTACATTGTAGCAAAGTGTCAATTCAGCAGTGTTGTCACATGAAAAGATATAATGAAATATTTACAAAAATATGAGGGATGTACTCACTTTTGTGAGATACTGCGCATATATATATATATATATATATATATATATATATATATATATATATAACACAGTTGAGAACATATACATCGGTAGCATATTTCCTTTATATTTTTATGTAATCATATTATCAACATTACACTGTTCCTTTAACATTACACTGTTCCTTTAACATTACACTGTTTCTTCTTCATCCCCTGAAGAAAGAATTATTGAAATGCATAGGGCGTTGCTCTTACATATCCGGGTTGATCTATTGTATGATGTAGGACAAGTGGATCACTGTTTTCATGGCTATTTGATCTGTAAGTGCATAATGTTTTCCACGTATTCTATTTTAAACAATTTTTGTGCTCAATAAAATATAAGTTTTTATTTTACCAACAAAAGCAATCTAGTGGCTACCTTTGTAATCCCAGGAAATAATTACCTTTGCAGTCTACTGCATATACAGTGAATCCGGAAAGAATTCACAGCGCTTCACTTTTTCAGCATTTTGTTATGTTACAGCCTTATTCCAAAATGGATTACATTTTCTCAACCTTCTGCAAACAATTGGTGCATACCCAATAAAAAAATGTAAAAAATCTTTTTTTCATCAGTTTAGGCAAATATATATTCTGCTACATGGTTTTGGTTAAAAAAAAAAACAATAAGCGTATATTGATTGGTTTGCGCAAAAAAGTTATAGCGTCCACAAACTATGGGTGTTTTTATGGAATTGTAGTTTTAAAATTTTTTTTTTTACTAGTAATAGCGGCAATCATCGATTTTTTTGCGGGACTGCGACATTTCAGCGGACAAATCTGACACTAAAAGGTTTATTTACCTTAAACTGGTGCACTCAGAATCTGATGCAGCTGTGCATGGTAGCCAATCCGCTTCTAAATTCAACTTGTTCAATTAGGCTTTGACAATAAAACCTGGAAGCTGATTGGTTTCTATGCAGAGCTGCACCAGATTTTGCATTCTCCAGTTTTAGTAAATCAACCCCTAAGTGACACTTTTTGTGGACCAGTGACACCAATACAGTGATCAGTGCTAAAAAAAAATGCACTGTCACTGTACTAGTGGCACTGGCAGGGAAGGGGTTAACATTAGGGAAAAATAAAAGGGGTAAATGTGCACCTAGGGAGTGCTTTCTAACTGGGGGGGGTTGTGTTTTGGCTGCGAGAAGACAGAGATTCATGTTTCTGCTTAGCAGAAACACAGGATCTTCGTCTCCCCTACTAGCAGAACGGCGATCTGCCTTGTTTACATAGGCAGACCGCTGTTCTGCCTCTCTTGGGTATGATCGGCAGGTCCTGTCAAATCACAGCGGGAGCGGGTTTCCGGCAGCGCGTGCGTGCCCCAGACTTGCAAGAGGCGATGACATAACTGCTAGCCAGCTGCCGCCCCGCAGTACATGTACGTGGGGCAGTTGGCTAGCAGTTAAACAAACCAAGAGCACTGTCTGCCATCTGCCAGAATACATGTCTGATCAAAGGTCTGATTTTTTAATTACAAAAAAATCTTGGTGAGCTTTGAAGGGGATGTTTGCTGAAACATTTAATATAATTTTAGTTCAATTTTAACTTGACTATACTCAATATCATGGGCATGTTTGCATTGTAAATCTAATTTGGTTAATGGATGTACTGTACATGAAAAAATATTTTTTCATATAACATGAGCAATTAAAGTGGGTTATTCATGGATGTTGTACAAATAAGCATATTTGTGTTGGATCAAAGTAACCAGTCAACACGGCAAAATGTACTTGAATACCTTACTGTTAAGGAGTCACAAAGCAAAGCAACCATGTAATTAGGCTCCAATGCAAGCAGCTTTTCCCTGACTCATGAGCTGCATACTTATTCCACGTCAGTGATTCAATGGATCGCTTTAGTTGCAATGCCCTACAGGCAGTATTTAACACATAGGTCAGGGAATGCCTGCTTGTATTAGAGCATAATCACACAGGCATCATCATGCTTTGTATCAAAGTCCCTTTAACAGCACATACACGTTTAGTTCAATTTACCATGATGGCTACTTTCTTTGGTCCAATACAATTTTACATTTTTCTATGGTATTTGTTGTTCAGTTGTCAGTTCTGTCAAGTCCACTTTTTTTAGTATCTTTCTAGCAAATAAGGTGATCCAAGGTAGGATAGCAAAATAAGTTACCTGATATTAAATCAAACTCTCGACTCTCTCAGTTTCATTGATTTAGCTCAGGTATGTGCATTCAGCAAGATAGAGAGATGATAAGAAACAGAAGGGGGAAGAAGCAGTTTCAAAACTTTTTTAGTGATATGACCCTTTCCAATGGTCTGCACGAAATTCAGAAAAGCCTTGCAAAGGTTTTGTTAGGAGATCCAATATGTGCACCAGATTCAGGTAGTTCCTTATTTCCTCTCCCTTTGGCTGCAAGATATTAAAAAAGAATGACTGCCAGTTCCCAGAAAAGGTTGTAAACTCTGCTTTGATATTTTTACCTACAGACAAGCCTATAATAAGGCTTGCCTGTAGGTAAAATGAATATCTCCTGAATGTGCGCTGTTTAGGAGATATTTACCCTGCATGCAGCCGCTGACGTCAGCGGTGCATGCACTCTGTAGGTCCAGCATACCGGGCCGGATCTTCAGAGCTTCTTGCCGAAACTGAGGGCTCCCGATCACACACGCAAGAATGACGTCATCGCAGCTCCAGCCACTCACAGCACCAGAGCCTGCGAACCCAGAAAAAAAGGCCAGGGGAACATGATAGCCCTCTAAGCAGTGACCGGGCACCGCTGGGAGGGCTTCGTTCTAAGGTAAGTATTTCATAATGTGCTAGGATGCGATGTATACTAGCACGTTATGGCATTGTCTTGCAGGGTTTTTTCAGCAGTTTACAACCGCTTTCGGGCAACTCTGGGCTAGCAGACACCAGTGCTCAGAGTATGGCATGTATGTGCTGGGAAGTTGCCATAAATGTCAGAGCTTCCCATATAGGGCTCTTTTTTCCTATGAAGCTGCCAGTGTCCCAGTAACCAGGGACTCATTCCCGCTCCCGTTCAGCTGCCGGTCAGCAAATTTCCCAGCTGACAGCTGGATGTAAACAAAGCAGTAGGGATGCTCCTGATATTGCAATGGCCATATTTGGACAATGATAGAGTAGTGACCAAAGTATTATTACATTAGATTGTGCAGAATGGGTACTTTGCTCCAACAAAATAAATATTAATAAAAATTGTCCTACGTTACAATATTATATATGTCAGATAAATGGAAAAATGTGATGTCACACTTCAATCCATATTATCTATAGATGATAGGTATCAAATAACAAGGGTACACTCAGTTAAGGATGGTTAGTGATACAGGTAATATTTTCATATGGCATCAGTTAACCACTTGCTGACCGCCACAGTAAATAGTACTACGTCGCTAGCCTGTGAGGCTCTAGGGAGCGAGCGCGCGCCGCTGGAGGTGCACTCCCGCGCGGTCACGGACCGCCCCCGCGCGTGTGCCCGGTGGACCCGATGATGCACTCGCGATCGTCCGTTACACCGGAAGAAAGGCAGGCGGCTGATGTAAACAAAGCCGCCTGTCATTCTTCCCTTTGTAAGAATGGAGATCAGACGGTTCTACTATGTAGGACCGTTGATCTCTGTTCTTACACTAGTAGCCACAGCCAATCACAGTTAGAAACACGCCCCTAGGACACACTTAACCCCTCTCTCTCCAATACAGTTAACTCCTTCACTGTCAGTGTTATTTTTACAGTAACAGTGCATATGTATAGCACTGATTACTGCAGTAATGTCACTGGTAACCCCAAAAGTGTCAAAAATGTCAGTCAAGGGTCCGATCTGTCCGCCGCAATGTCACAGTACCGCAAAAAAAATCGCAGATCGCCGCCATTACTCGTTAAAAAAAAAAAAAAATGACAAAAATCTTTCCCTTTGTTAGTAAACGCGATAACTTTTGCGCAAACCAATCAAAATACGCATTTTTGCAATTTTTTTTACCAAACATATGTAGCATAAAACAAATTGGCCGAAAATGTTAAAAAATTTTGATTTTTACATTTTTTTGGGGGAATTTCATATAAAAAAATGTGAAAAATATTGTTATTGTTGCAAAATTGACGCTTTTTTTTGTTTATAGCGCATAATCAAAAAATTGCATAGGTGATCAAATATCACCAAAAGAAAGCTCTGTTTGTGGGAAAAAAAGGACATCAAATTTGTTTAGGTACAGCATCGCACGACCGTGCAATTGTCCGTTAAAGTCACGCAGTGCCGAATCGCAAAATAGGCCCTGGTCAGGAAGGGGGTAAAATCTTCCGGGGCTTAAGTGGTTAAACAATGTTAACTTTAGGTGTAGCCAAATCAAAGAACAAAAATGTTATACATTGTAATATACCAGTTTTCATTTTTTCAGATTATTGTTTTCCTTTATTTTCACGTGGTGTTCCTGCCAGTAACACACTTCCTGTCTAATGTGACAACGCAAACTCACTGTAGTGTCACCATATGAAGGAAGTGAGTTAGGACTGCAGATCTCATTTCCATTTCCAATGTATCTTGTGTTTCACAGAGTTGAACTGCGCAGGTCTAATAACACTGTATGTGATAACACTGCAGAACACATAGGAAGATACAAGCTCATAGGGAGTTACTTACTAAAGGCAAGTCCACTGTGACTACAAGTGCACTTCCATGTGCACTTAGAATTGCAGTTGCTGTAGATCTGAGGGGGACATGCAAGGAAAATAAAGAACAGTATTTTTGCTTGCACATGATTGGATGATAGAAATCAGAAGAGCTTCCCCTCATTTCAGATCTTCCCCTCAGATCTATAGGACTGTGCTTCCAAGTGCACTTGCAACGCACTTGTTGTGCACAGTTGATTTGTCTTTAGTAAATAAACCCCATTGTGTATCTGGTAGAATTGCACCTATCAAATCAAAAGAAAGTGATGTTGATTTTTAGGGTTTATACACTTTAAGGCCAAGTTTACAAAAATACCTTTTTCCCAATTGAAAATCACAGTGTCTATTGCCTATACTAAGTTAAAAAATCCCAGACATTTATTCACATTTCTTTAAACACAGCAGTAAAGGCAGATGGGAACTTGGTCATTTTCAGATGTTGATCGTGTCAATTATTTGGATCCTTAAGCCCCGTACACACGATCAGATTATCGAGCGATCTGTCGTACGTTTTTTGTGGCATGCTAGTCTGATGTGAGAAAGTGAAGAGGTTATTTTCATACAAATTTTCCCGTACGACAGAATTCTACTTCAGAAGTGATGTCATGTGTTGGATTGCTTTGTATGTGTTCTTTCGTCTCTGAGCATGCCTAGTCTTGCTCTTAAGATTTTTTTCCATCGAAATCTGTACTAATGAGACGAAAATCGGACGTTGTTTTGACGGACGACAAAAATTATATAGCCTGCACATCAGGATTTTGTCAGCCGAAAAGTCGGAGTCGGCTGTCAAAAGCACCATACTAACAATCCGAAAATCTACAGATCGGTTGTCTGATTAATTTTCCCTACATAATTTCTTATCGTGTGTACGAGCCTTAAGTATTTCCCATAGAAACTAAATACTCACTAAAGGGGTTGATTTAATAAAACTGGGGGGTGCAAAATCTGGTGCAGCTCTGCATAGAAACAAATCAGCTTCCAGGTTTTATTGTCAAAGCCTATCTAACAAATAAGACAAATAGACTGTTCACTTTGAAAACACATTTTCTCTTAGCTTAGTGAATGCAATGGTTTTTCACTTTTCCAAGAATACCCAACCATCCAACCATGTGCAAGGATAATAAACAAAAACAATATTTTTGCTTGCATGCCATTAAAAGATCAAAGTCAGCAAAGCTCTGGGGAAATTTCCATTGCAAAGTGCAACTTACTCTGCAAAGTAAACAGTCTACTTGCCTTAAGTAAATTAACACCAATCTTGCCTATTGTGGCCCCCTTAAAGAATCTGGACAGGGTTCTTCCTAGGACTTGCTTGATTTCTACATTCTAATGCAAGGTCCAATCCATCCTATTATTAGAATTGGTACAAAGTAATTTTAAAATAATGGTTAGCTGCCAGCCCCACATGTTTTTTTAGCCAAAACCATTTTATCAAATGGCAACTCCACCAAACAACTAAACACCTAGAAACCCATACTGTACATGGGAAAAGTGTTATTTGGTAAAGGTGGTAAAGTTACAAACTTTTACTTTGGTAATCCAACAACCTTTGATGTACTTGATGCCTAGCTAAAAAAAGCATCAGAGCCTAACATTTTAAGGATTCACCTTTTACCTTCTCTTTGAACTACCCACCCTAAAGCCGCAGCAAATCCAACATCTCTAGGATGCACTTTAAAGCTGATCTTCATACTTCATTTACCTTTAGAGTTGGTTCACACTGGGGCGACACGACTCTGCACGACTTGGGGAGGCAACTTGTCAGTCCCGTGCACCACGACTTCGGAGCGACTTGCAGGGACTTCACATAATGGAAGTCTATGCAAGTCGCTCCGAGGTCACCCCAAAGTAGTACAGGACCCTTTTTCTAAGTCGGAGCGACTTGTGTCGCTCCTATTAGAACGGGTCCTGTACTACTCAATGGACCGCGACCGAGCGTGACTTGTCAGGCTGACAAGTCGCCTGACAAGTCACGCTAGTCTGAATGGGCTCTTAAATAGTTTGTTTGGACCAAGCTGGTCCAAACAAACAATTTATTTCACCAACAGTTGCAGTGGCCATGTGCACTGTATAAACTGTATGTCGCTTCAGCAACATACAGCATACATTGCCGTGCTCTGGCAGCAGGATGAGAACCAATTTATATGAATGAATACAAAACTTCATCCAAATGGCTGACTTAATTTAGTTCAGGGAGTGCGGGGTGGGAAGTCCTTGTCCTGCTCCGGGAACACGGCACTATATACTGTATGTAGGTGAGACTGCTTCAACTGTTGGTAAAGTAAATAGTTTGGGCAAACAAACTATTTAAAGTTCAATGAAACATGGAGATCAGTTTAAGCATACATTCCTTTTTTAATGCACAGTGCAGATACCATATATCTCATCAATAGTAAAGATTTGTTAGAATCTATCCTTGGTGGTCAGTTGGCCTGGAGAAATCTACAGATGTTGCAGATTACCCATAGACATAGAATGATCTCCCAGTTCAACCATTACTGTCTCCGATGACAAACATTTCATGTCTATGGGCAGTTTCAGCTAACCTTATTTAGATTCAATCAGTGGCATATCATTTGAAAGGCTACATAACCTGTGTAATTAACGATCAATGAGTTGACAACTCTGCCTGTGTTGTGTTAAATGTACATACAACAAGAGTGAGCTCCACAAAGAGCCTTGACTCCATGGAGCAGCACATGTATAATTTAGTTAGGAATTTAAATAACCACCTTTCCTGCCCCAATTTCCTGTTTCATATGACACAGAAAATGCATACTTTGTTTCTTATGTTGTCTTAGCAGGAAGACTATAAAATGTAATAATGGAATGCTGATATCAGTCATGTCTGTTGAAAATTAATATGAGACCACATTCTCTACAATAGATCATAAAGATCAAGACTATGTCATTTTATATATATGCATTATAGATATCATTTGCATCATGGATATGATGCAAATTAAATTTAACTTAATATAACAAATTGTGACAAATTGCTGCAATATAATTTATACATTTATATGTATCCCTCCTTAGCACATACAAAAGATAATTTCCTTCTATATAAGTTATCTCAAATATACTATCAAGGACTAGGAAGTTCCTCATTTTCTATAAGGTAATCTTTTTTAAAAAATCTAGTGCCCCTGACCATCCGCCATACTCCAAGATATGCATCTCGTAATGAACTCCTACTGTCACCATCAGGGGGCCCAGTTGGGCCATGTGATTGCAATACTGAAGCCAATGTGCTGTTCTTTTCTTCAACATGATTATTTGCTGTCTCTACAGGTTGCTTTTCTTGTGGCTGTTCTTCTGTGCTTTTTTCCTGTATTATCTCTTCCATTGCAAATGGAGGATGCTCTCCATCCTGCTCTTCCTTTTCATCCTTCATAGCATTCTTTTCCAAATCTTCGTAATTGATCTGCCGTCTTGTCTCAAAATACTTAGCCACACAGTAGATGATAGATCCAAAAGTGTTGACAACCACACCTACAATGAACAGTGATGTGGGTTCCACATCAGTAAATGCAAGCATACCAACGGTAATGGTGGCAATGCTCTTCACCACACCAACAAAACTTGTAGTAACTGCTGAGTTTATATAAGTACAATGCAGTGTAGTAAAATTCATAGCACAACCAATCAGGGTGCATGCAATGAAAGTGCAGACCATGGCTGGGTCTTTCCAACCTGGGAATGACCATGCATTGATCATGTCCATACTGGCAAAAGAACAGATAATGAGCAGAGGTGTTGCTGTAACAGCAATGATATACTGGGCAGTAAGAGGTCCATGATCACTATCTGTACTAGTCTTCTGAATAATTACTAGGTAAGCAGCATGAACTAGTACAGCCAGCACTCCGGTTATGTAGCCTACAGGTTCCCCACTCAAGTCACCAGCACCTGTATGAAACACAAGACAATGTTAGATTGAATTGTTTTCCACAAAAGATACATGTTTCATTAAAACAACATACATTTATTATAGAAGAGCAACCAATAATGGACTAGTTGTGTTTTATTTGATTGCATGTATTTTTTTTTTTAAAGTACATTTCACAATACATATAGCACTATGGCATATTTACCCAAAAGCTTGATGTTTATCTAAGTATTTCAGGATTTAGCCCTAAAGAAATATACACAGGGGTTTCTACATACTACAGTATATTATGCATATATACAGTGCATCCGGAAAGTATTGACAGAGCTTCCCTTTTTCCAAATTTTGTTATGTTACAGCCTTATTCCAAAATTGAATAAATTTATTATTTTCCTCAAAATTCTACGAACAATACCCGATATTGACAACATGAAAGAAATTTGTTTGAAAACTTTGCAATTTTTTTTAAGATAAAAACAAAAAAATCACACGTACATAAGTATTCAAAGCCTTTGCTCAATACTTTGTTGAAGCACCTTTGGCACCAATTACAACCTCAAGTCTTGTTGAGTGATGCTACGAGCATGGCACACCTATTTTTGGGCAGTTTCTCCCATTCTTCTTTGCAGGATCTCTCAAGCTCCATCAGGTTGGATGAGGATCGTCGATGCACAGCCATTTTCAGATCTCTCCAGAGATTTTCAATCGGGTTCAAGTCTGGGCTCTGGCTGGGCCACTCAAGGACATTTACAGAGTTGCCCCATAGCCACTCCTTTGTTATCTTGGCTGTGTGCTTAGGGTCATTGTCCTGTTGGAAGATGAACCTTCGACCAAGTCTGAGGTCCAGAACACTCTGGAGCAGATTTTATTTAAGAATATCTCTGTAAATTGCTGCGTTCATCTTTCCCTTGATCCTGACTTGTTTCCTAGTTACTGCTAGTGAAAAACATCCCCACAGCATGATGCTGCCTCCATCATGTTTCACTGTAGGGATGGTATTGGACAGGTGATGAACGGTGCTTGGTTTCCTACAGACATGACGCTTGCCATTTAGGCCAAAGAGTTCAATCTTTGTTTCATCAGGCCAGAGAACTTTGTTTCTCATGGTCTGAGAGTCCTTCATGTGCCTTTTACTGAGGAGTGGCTTTCATCTGGCCACTCTACCATGCAGGCTTGATTGGTGAAATGTTGCAGAGATGGTTGTTCTTCTGGAAGGTTCTCCTCTCTCCACAAAGAAACACTGGAGCTCTGTCGAGGTGACCATCAGGTTCTTGGTCACCTCCCTGACTAAGCACTTTCCCCCTGATCGCTAAGTTTGGCCGGGCTGTCCGCTCTAGGAAGAGTCATGGTGGTTCCAAACTTCTTTAATTTATGGATGATGGAGGCTAGTGTGCTCATTGGGAACTTCAATGCTGCTGAAATTTTTCTATACCCTTCCCCATATCTGTGACTCAATACAACCCTGTCTCATAGGTCTACAGACAATTCCTTGGACTTCATGGCTTGGTTTGTGCTCTGACATGCAATGTTAACTGTGGAACCTTATGTAGACAGGTGGACTCCAATTAGGTTATAGAAACCTCTCAAGGATGATCAGTGAAAACAGGATTCATCAGTGTTAAATTTTGAGTGTCATGGCAAAGGCTGTGAATACTTATGTTTTTGTTTTTAATTTTTAATAAATTTGCAAAGATTTCAAACAAATTTCTTTCACATTGTCATAATGGGGTATTGTTGGTAGAATTTTGAGAAAAATAAATAATTTAATCCATTTTGGAATAAGGCTGTACCATAACAAAATGTGGAAAAAGTGAAGCGCTGTGAATACTTTCTAGATGCACTGTACTTTATTCCAACAGGTAGAGCATACCATGTGACCTAATTCTGGTCTAATGACAATAGTGGAATATGCCTGTGCAAATTGCATCAACATATTAGCTTTTAGTTTTGCTTTGGGAGAGCATTGGACAGGGTGATTTAGAGACAGAAGACTGTGGGAGACAGGGGCAGAGCATTGTGACATCAAACAAGAACCTCAATTTCAGTATCATCAGCTGGTGTTTTCATGAAAGCTAGCCAAAAATGTAAAAATGTGTTCTTTGAATTGCAGTGCTGGGGTACATTTACTGTTTTGACCTGCTTGTGTGCACCGGTTCCTAAACTCAAAAATAATTTTAATAACCAATATATGTGCACAACAACTAATTGATAGCTAATTTTTCAATTGTCAATACCTTAGCTTCTTTTTTTTTTTTAAGTGAGTTTTTCCGTTTTTTTTTTTGTATCGTCTAAAGGGAAAAAATACTAAGTGCAAAAATTTTGAGCACCTAAACCACCACTTTTTATACATTCATTGCACCCCCTATCCCTATAGATAAAATATTGTCCCTAACTAAAACTGTCCTGATAATTGCCACTTTTACAATGCTGTATATTATATTATATTTCTTATTGTATATTAAAGTGGTTGTAAAGGCAATTATTTAAAATTAAACATGTTATACTTACCTCCATAAACACACAGCGCAGCTCAGGCCCCGTTCCCGATTGCCTCCTCAGAGGACTTGACTCAAAGCAGTGGGAGATGATGGTTCTCACTGCTTTCAGTGAAGCCTGTGACTGCAGGAAGAGAGAGAGCAGGGCTTCCAGTGGGTACATCGCTGGATCAAAAGTGGTAAGTGTTTGAGCGGTTAGGAAAAGCAAGTGGTAAAACATTTTTTACCTTAATGCAAGGAATGCATTAGGGTAAAAAAAAAAATTAACTTTAGAACCACTTTAATTCTTGTAGTGAAACCTAAGCCTGTGCTCCTATTCTGTATTAAATTGGACCTAGTTTTGCAACAGAAATACGTTGCACCCCTTGAAGCACCAAACATCCTCACCCCAAGTTATTAAAAGTCAGCTTCTCAGTCACAAATCAAACTGCCCCACACCCTTCGCCTGCTACATTGAAGGCTCTTTTGTTGAAATGACACATGCAGACACCTACTGATCCATCTTCAGCCAGTGGTACATCCTTGATACCCTACCACCATGGATATGATCACTTGTAGGAGTTTTAGTTATATGGGCAGTCCCTGCCCATATTTGCTTTACCAGAGCAGGGATGGCCTTATGAAGAAAAACGTATAATTAAAAAAAAAATATAAAACATAAAAATTATTAAAAAGTACATGTGTAAATAATGTTTAAAACTCCTCCTACAGATCCTGCACCTCTCTGTGCAGCCACAACGCCACCTTGTCTTTGCCTCCCCTGGTCTCAGCATTCAGCAGACTCTGTAAGCTGACTCCAGCCCTCCTCTGGTCCTCCTCCAGACCTTGCACATTCTTCTACCCAGATCCACCCACATCTTCTTCCTGGCAGTAGCATAAGGTAAGGGGATGCATTGTGATGTAAGGAAGGGTGGGTGACTCTTGATTTATGATGGTGGGGGGCTCTTTACATCTCATGTAATGGTGTAAGGGGGTGTGGGGTGCTCTGGACATCTAATCTTACAGATACAACTGGCCCTTTGAAGGCAACCATAATGCTGATGTGGCCCACGATGAAATTGAGTTTGACACCCCTGTTTTACACCTTGATTAAGACCATGGGAAAAACATCATGTTCCACCCATTAGAGACACTTTTCTCTTTGTAATCTGTAGCTTCTGCAAAACAAGTGCCCGAGCCGGTGCTCTTATATTGCACAGAAACTTTTTTTTTCTGCATAGGGACAAGGTGGTGTTGAAGCCTGCCTACGGTAACACCCCTCGCTTTGCATTGCTTGTGTTTGCTTGACCCAGTAAGGGGTAAGGGACAGCATTACAAGAACAACAAATCTGTAAATAGTGTAAGAAAAAACTACTACCTCCATGTGCAAAACCTCTGCTTCGCATTTTGGACCTGCCTGACCTTTTGTTTTAATAAAGTATATTTCTCACATTTAATACCAGCTATGGCAATAGGGAGGATAAATAATAGGTGCTTTGGTACACACTACTTCGCCACACAAGTCACACAACTCTCTGCTGTCACATGAGAGTCCACCTTTCACATCAGTAGCCTCTTTTATATGAGAGACCTCGCTTCACAGTAAAATTTCCTTTTGATAGCAGGAGCCCCCCCCTTACATCAGAGTTCCCCCTTCACATCAAAAGCCCCCCTTCACTTCACAGTCCTCAGAGCCCCCTCACATCGATGTCCTCAGTGCCCTTTCACCGCAGTGTATTCAGAGCCTTCTGTTATCAGGGTCCTCAGAGCCTCCCTACATCCGAATTCTCAGAGGCCACGTGTCTTTAGATCCCCTCTCACATTGTGTCCTCAGAGCCCCCCTCCCACACTAGAGTCATCAAATTTATCCTCTCACTGATGTCCTCAGAGCCCTCCTGACATCAGAGTCTTTAGAGCCCCCCTTGCATCAGAGTCCTTACAGCCCCCTTACATCAGAATATGGGGAGTACTCCCACGCTATCACTTCTAATACGTGCAATGCTAAGCAAAAGGAACAAGCTGCTGCAGGCACCTGGTAGCTTACCCCCAGCTAATAAAGTGCATAAATTATATAGTGAATAGTACTGCACTGCTGCAATATATGCAAAAGATCGCTGTAGATATTGTGCAAAGCAAGATGCTGTCAAGGTCTTACCTTGCCCTCCTGTTAGCAGCCATCTTGGACACGTGCATACTGCTGCCACCTATAAACTCTGATTGCATCCTCACTTGCCTGCTACCTGGGTGTCGCACAGTGAGGATGCTGCACACCTGATTATATCTATCACCTGAAGGGTTGCAGTCCTTGCCCTTGTGTTTGTGCTCCAAGGTGCATCTCTGCTAGCAGTCATCTGTTCTCTGTGTTCCTCCGTGTATGACCTGGCTTGACTGACGACTCTCCTGGCTCTGGACTCCGCATCAGCAGACGACCCCCCAATCAGCAGACGACCCCGCATAGGTAGACTACCCACTTCTGGACTCGACCCCGACTTGGATGACTACCTGCTTCTGGACTTGACCCTGGCTTGTTCCCGCTCTCACTTCCTCACTCTTGCTGCACGTTTATTGTTGTTTGCTCAAATAAACTGCTTTATTTTACCTGCATCCCCCATGTGGTCTGGTTTCCTGGCATTCTGACAGTACGCAAGGGCCATAAATCCTGATGATGCAGGTGCTCCTACGCTCCCCATGATGACTACCAGGCTCGATGAATAAGATCACCTTTTGGGTCAGTTCACTCAAGCATTGCAGACTTTGCTTGCACGCACAGTGCACCTTGCTCCTGGTGCTGCTAGGCCGGTGGTTCCTCCTGTTGTTGCACCTGCTGCTGCTCCTGTTGCCACTCCTGCTCCTGCAGTTGCAGCTGGAGTCACTGTTATCAGAGGGATGACTGGTTCAGCCCCCCTTCCACAGCTCTATGGGGGTGAACTGAGTCAGCGTTGTGGCTTCCTAAACCAAGTAGGCATTTATTGTGAGATGGTTCCTCAGGCGTTTCCTTCTGACAGGTCCAAGGTGAGCTTCCTAATCTCGTTGCTCTCGAACAAGGCCTTGGCCTGGGTGAATCCCATATGGGAGAACGATAATCCTGTGATACTCGATTACTCGAGTTTTGTTGCCTCATTTCATATGGAATTTGATATGCCTGCTCTCTCTGCCTCTGCTGCAAAGCTGTTCCTGTCCATTTAACAGGGTATACAAATCGTTGCCAAGTATGCCATTGAATTTACCAAATATACCATTAAATTGAAATTACCCTGGCAGCAGAGGTGGGCTTGAATAATGAGGCTCTGGTGGCTGTCTCCTCTCATGGTCTCTCCGATGCATTGAAGGACAAGATTGCAGCAAAGGATCTCCCTGACGAGCTCGAGGCTCTCATTTCCTTCCTGATTTTGATCGATACCAGGCTCAAGGAGAAACCATTGTTTAAGAAGCGCCTGCGGAGGCCTCCTACCAGATTTACTCCTACGTTTTCTTTCCCACCCATTCCTCCCACGCCTCCTGGGGATGGTGCGTCTGGCTGTGAACCCATGCAGCTGGGGTTCACTCACCTTTCCAAGGCTGTGTGGGCCTTTAGGAGGAGGGAGGGCCGGTGCCTGTATTGTGGTCTTGGTGGGCATTTCCTGAAATCTTGTCCGACCCTTCCGGGAAACGCTCGCACCTAATGTCCTGTCGGGGGCAGATCTTAGGTGGAATTTCCTCATCCCTGGTTGCTCGTAAAGATAAACCACTAATCACAGTTGTCCTCTCCTGGGCAGCAGGTTCGGTGGTTACTCAGACGTTGGTAGACTCCGGTGCTGGCGGTTATTTTATTGACCGTATGTTTGCTACTGCGAATTCCATACCCTTGCAGCCTCGTGTTTCTCCACTAGTTTTCGAGGCGATTGATGGCAGACCCCTGCAACCCGGCAAAGGTTACCCACGAGACTGTTTGGGTTGATATGGTGATAGGGGCTGTTCACAGGGAGTCGACCTGTTTCCAGGTTATTTCATCCCCCCACTACTCCGTTGTTTTGGGGTACCCTTGGCTTCAGAAACACAATCTGACCTTTGATTGGCAGTTGGTCGAGATCCTCTCTTGGTCACCACAGTGTGGCGTTGTTTGTATCCATGGGCCTGTTAAGGTACTTTGTACCTCCTCGGAATCAGTGTTTGCCTACTGAATATTGTGAACATCAAGATGTATTTGACAAGGTGAGCGCCCGTACGATTGTGCCATAGACTTGCAACCTGGTGCCATTCCCCCTCATGGCTAGGTTTATCCTCTATCGGTTGCGGAGAATAAGGCCATGGAGGAGTATGTTGCAGGTGCACTTGCCGGGGGAACATTTGCAAGTCCCCTTCTCCAGTGGGTGCCGTTTTTTTCTTCTTAAAAAAAAGAGGGTAAGTTGAAACCTTGCATTGAGGCCTCAATCGCATCACGGTCAAGAATGCATACCCAATTCTGTTGATTACTGAATTGTTCGACCGCATCAAGGGAGCAACGGTCTTTACTAAGCTTGACCTAAGGGCCTTGTGTAACCTTGTGAGGATCAAGGAGGGCGACCAGTGGAATACCGTGTTTAACACCAGAACCAGTAATTACGAGTCTCTGGTGAAACCCTTTGGTTTGTACCGAGCGCCCGCTGTCTTCCAGGAGTTCATCAATGATGTCTTTCATGATATGTTGCAGCAATGCATGGTAGTCTATTTGGATGACATCTTGATTTCCTGGGGCTCCATTGAATCACACTACCTGGATGTCAGATGGGTGCTTCATAGGCTACATCATTTCTGCTGAAGGGTTCTCCATGGACCCTCAGAAGGTTTCGGTTGTTCTACAATGGCCTCGTCCCAGTGGTCTCTGTTTCATTCAGTGTTTCCTTGGGCTTGCCAACTACTATCTGAAATTTTCCAGGAACTTTTCATCTTTGACCAAACCTATCTCAGATCTGACAAAGAAGGGCAGCCATTACCACAATTGGACACCTGCTGCCATCCAAGCTTTCGAGGACCTCAAGTCTGCTTTCACTTCGGCTCCCATTCTCTCTCATCCCAATCCTGGTTTGCCCTTTGTCCTAGAGGTGGATGTATCTGAGACAGGAGTAGGCACCCTCCTGTCTCAGCATTAGACACCTGATGGACCCTTACTTTCTTGTGGGTGATTGAAGACAGAGAGTTTTTGCCCATTATCCTGGCATTGCTCGAAGGTTCTGTAGTTCCTGTTCTCATTCTCCTAGAATAAGAATAAGCATCTGGCGTATCTCTTGGAATGCCAAGAGGCTCACTCCCCATCAGATGGGCCTTATTCTTGTCTCGTTTTAACTATGTGGTCTCCTATTTGCCCAGCTTAAAGAATGTTAAAGCTGATGCCTTGTCTCGCCAGTATTCTGAGTTCTCCAGGGAGGACTCTGTGCCGACACCGGTTATACCTTCAGATCATATCCTGGCTGCCATCCGCACCAACTTAACCTCTCCTCTTTGGGAACAGATCATGGCTGCCCAACCTGATGCTCCCACAGAGAGACTTGCTGGCAAATGCTTTGTACCTGAGGGGTTGCGCATCAGACTGTTGCGCACGTACCACAATTCCAAGACTCCTGGTCATCCTGGTAAGAACCAGATGTCCTGGGCTATTTCACATCAGTTCTGGTGGCCATCTCTCCGCACTGATGCTGCTGCGTATGTGGCAGCTTGTTCAGTCTGTGCCCAGAACAAATCTCCTCTGCACCTCCCCTTGGGTCTACTGCATCCCATTCCCAATGGGGAGCATCCCTGGTCTCACCTGGTCATGGATTTTATTGTGGAACTTCCCACATCTCAAGGTTACACAGTTATCCTCATGGTTTTTTCGACTGGTTCTCCAAATTGTGCCACTGTGTTCCATTTAAACGGCTGCTCACCCCTCAGGAGCTTGCCTCGGTATTGCCAGGGAGGTCTTCCATTTACACAGGTTGCCTAAAGAGATTGTCTCGGACCATGGGAGCCAGTTTGTCTCCAGGTTCTGGCACGCCTTTTGCTCCCAGTTGGGTATTCGACTCTCCTTCTCCTCGGCCTACCATCCACAGTCCAATGGTGCAGCTGAGCGTTCCAACCAAGTTCTGGAACAATTTCTCCACTGCTATATCTCTGATCATCAGGACAATTGGGTTGATCTGGGCAGAGTTTGCCAGGAACTCTGCCATGAGCTCGTCTTATGGAAAGTCTTCATTCATGGCCAATTATGGGTTGCATCCTGTTGTGTTCCCTGAGTCGTTCTCGTCACAGGACATCCCGGCTGAGGAGGATCATCTTCATGCCCTCTGTTCCTCTTGAGTACAGATTCAAAAGTCTTTATGGGTCTCTGCACAGCGCTGAAGCTCCAGGCAGACCGGAGACATTTATCTGCTATTTCATACCAGGTCAGGAAGAGGGTGTGGTTGTCGACCCATAATAGCAACCTCAGGGTGCCCACTCCAAAACTGGTACCCTGTTTTGTTGGGCCTTTTTGCATCCTCCGTAAGGTGAACCCGGTGGCCTATGCTCTTGGTCTTCCCCCTGGCATGCACATCTCCAATGGCTTTCATGTGTCAATTTTGAAGCCACTTGTTTGCAATCGCTATACGTCTTCACTTCTTCACCCTCGTCCCATTCCTGATGGTAATCATGAGGAGTATGAGGTTAGCAGCCTCTTGGATTCTCGTCTGTCCTGAGGTCAGGTTCAATACCTGGTGCACTGGAAGGGTTATGATCCTGAGGCACGCTCCTGGATTCCCTCCACTGATGTTCATGCGCCTGCCCTTTTCCGTGCTTTCCATGCTTGCTTTCCTCAGAAACCGTTCTTTGCTCTGTGGAGGAGGGGCCATTGGGGGGAAGGTACCGTCAAGGTCTTACCCTGCCCCCTGTTGGCAGCCATCTTGGACATGTGCAGACTGCTGCCTCTTATAAACTCTGAATGCATCATCACTTGCCTGCTGCTTCGGTGTCACACAGTGATGATGCTGCACACCTGACTATATCTATCACCTGATGGGTTTCAGTCCTTGCCCTTGCGTTTGTGCTCCAAGGTGCATCACTGCTAGCAGTCTTCTGTTCTTTGTGTCCCTCCGTGTATGACCTGGCTTGGTTGAAGATCCTCCTGGCTCTCGACCCTACATCGGCAGATGATCCCACATCAGCAGATGACCCCGCATCGCTAGGCTTCTGGACTCGACCCCGGCTTGGATGACTGCCCGCTTTTGGACTTGACCCTGGCAGTTGTCACTGCTCTCACTTCCTCACTCTTGCTGTGCGTTTATTGTTGTTTTTTCCAATAAACTGCTTTATTTTACCTGCATCCCCATGTGGTCTGGTTTCCTGGCACCCTGACAGATGCTTAAATGTGTGCAAGAAATCGCTGTGAAGTATAGAGCAAAAAAAGCAATAATAAATTGTGCAACTGTTCAAAAAATAAATATACAAGCTCCTCAGGTGGGCGCAATAAATGCCAATGAATAATAAATCATAAATTACGGATGATATTAAAACGTGGAAATCAAATCATACAAGTGATATAAAAAAAAAAAAACAGAGTGAATAAAATGAACAAACAACTGAACAAACTATTGTGTAAATCTCTAATGCTCCAATATACAGTAGTTAGTTCATCATGCAGTCCATGAGTTCCGTAAACAGTCTTTTATACTGTATTTATCCTGTCACCTCAGTGTGAAATAAATAGCTAGGAAGGGACAAAACAATATATGAGAGGCTGCTCACCCCAATATGACTGGGGAGAAAAAAAACAGGAAGGGCCCTCAGGGGTTTTAATACAGCAATTATAAGTGCAACTGTAATTGTATAAAAAATTGCATCTTTATTGAAAAATTGATAAAATCCATTAAAAATCGAAAGCGTAAGCTATGAGCTCTGGTTACAACAATACATTAAATTGTCATGTATTGCTAAGGAGCAGAGATACAGTCACAATTACAGATCATCACACAAGGAGCAAAACCCCTACCCCCCACCCATTTTCCTTTCCTCATTTTCCATCATCCCCCGTTCCCTCCCCTCTGTTTCTTTTCCCTCTCCTCTACCCCCTTCCCTCTCTTTCCCCCTTCTTCCCTACCCCCTCTTTCCCTTTCCCCCTTTCCCTTCTCTTTCCTTTTCCTCTCCTTTGTCCCCCCCCCCTTCTTCCCTTTCTGTTCCCCTTTTTTCTCTCTGTTTTTTCCCTCTTTTCTTTTTTCCTTTTTCTTCCTTTCTTCCTTTCTCTTCTTCTCTTTTTTCTCTCTTCCCCTCCCCCCCACATTAGTACTCCAACATTCCACCAATGTAGCACATTCCTTTATTCTCATATATTCACTCAATAACTGCCTTCACGGACAGGTGCCTTCTCCCGCCACGGTGGGCCTCCTGTGTGGCTCTTTGCAGTCCAGTGCGTGTCCAGGTCTACCTTTGTAGGAGTATGGTAACCCTTTCCATCCCTGGGGAAGTCTGTGTAACTATGAAAATGCTCTCTGGTCACTAGACAGTCATCATTGGTCGGGTAAAGTTTCATGCTTATATGTTTATCCACATCTGTATGATGTCAGTATATCTGATGTAATATTACATGTTTTCTAATTGTGTAACATTTTTTATAGACATCACATACCCCCTGAGGAAGACCTTACTGCACAGGTCAAAACGCGTCAGAATTTCGCTCCATGATCTGTAACTGTGACTGTATCTCTGCTCCTTAGCAATGTATGACAATTGAATGTCTTGTTGTAACCAGAGCTCATAGGTTACGCTTTCGATTTTTAATGGATTTTATAAATTTTTCAATAAAGATGCAATTTTTTATACGATTACAGTTTCACTTATATTTGCTGCCATAAAACTCCTGGGGGCCCTTCCTGTTTTTTTCTCTCCAGTGTGAAATAAATAAACTTCTGTGTCTTGAGTTAATGCATGTAGGAATATTTCACCCAGTGGGGTTGTTCTCCTATCCCCTCTTTCCTCTAGGGGCCCTCTAGTTGTTCTCCCTTAACTTCGCGGTCTCTTTGGCTTGTAGGGTCTCCTCTATGGTGCGCCTCTGTGTCGGCTTTAAGACCCCGTTCAGACAGGGGTGACGCTACTTGCTGGAGCGACCTGTGAAGTCCTTGGCGCGACATGCACGGACTTCATATCATTGAAGTCAATGCAGGTCGCCTCCAGGTCGCCCCAAAGTAGTACAGGACCCTTTTTCTAAGTCGGAGCGACTTCTGTCGCTCCTATTAGAACGGGTCCTGTGCTAATCAATGGCAGGCGACCCACCGTGACTTGTCAGGCGACCAAGTCGCCTGACAAGTCGCG
>NC_138770.1:436197340-436452340 GCF_965119305.1 Pelophylax lessonae | reverse complement strand
ATGGGTGCGCTAGATGTGAGCGATGTGTGTTAAACCAAAAAGGAAAAACACAGTGAACAAAATACCTAATAAATATAAATATACACAGATATTATAAATAGAGCACAATGTGAACAAAAACGTGCTATGGAAATATGTGCAGTCCAAAACAAGTCCAAAATGAAAAAGGCTGAAATCTTCTTGATGGTGAATGAAGGTGAAGAAGAGGACGTGCAAACACCAAATCCCTCTTGGCACCCACGTGTAAAGAAAAGAGAGGTAGTGCCCTTACCAACTCAACATAATAAAACACTTGAGAAGATGACACCAGCCAGTGTAATAGATATGAAGTCCCAACCTTTCACTCTTCCACCCGATATGTGGTATATCAAAACTCTTACCAAAGGCCTGTGACCTGTGAAATACTTGCCTTTGGTAAGAGTTTTGATATACCACATATCAGGTGGAAGAGTGAAAGGTTTGGGACTTCATATCTATTACACTGGCTGGTGTCATCTTCTCAAGTGTTTTACTATGTTGAGTTGGTAAGGGTATTACCCCTCTTTTCTTCACACGTGGGTGCCAAGAGGGATTTGGTGTTTGCATGTCCTCTTCTTCACCTTCATTCACCATCAAAAAGATTTCAGCCTTTTTCAATTTGGACTTGTTTTGGACTGCACATATTTCCATAGCACGTTTTTGTTCACATTGTGCACTATTTATAATATCTGTGTATATTTATATTTATTAGGTATTTTGTTCATTATGTTTTTCCTTTTGGTTTAACACACATTGCTCACACCTAGCGCACCCATTTTTTGCATGAAAAAAAAAATATGCTGAATTTTGATTCATTTATGGGCAGGCTGGTTGTACTGAAGTCAATTCATCGATCAACCTCAGTACAACCAGCATGGCCATAGACGGATCGAGATTCAGCCGGTTTCTGCTGACAATAAAACATGGAAGCTGATTGGTTTCTATGCAGAGCTGTGCCAGATTTTGCGCCATGCAATTTTAGTAAATAACCCCCACAGTCTTGGAGCTTGCCTCTAAAAACAAAACTGCAGTGGCAGCTCCAATAGTTCTATCTTCAAAGGCTACAAGCTTGATTACAGATTTTTTTTTCCCTGTCCAAGTTGACAGAAATCAACAATGTCAACAGCATTCACTAATTTACCTTCTTCATGAGGACTAACTATGGAAGAAGTCTCTTTAAAATAAGGAAAAAAACTGGTAGCTGGGTGGAGTTGGATGGCAGAAGCCTTCACCCAGCCAAGTAAGGAGTATGTTTATCTAGCAATACAAACAGAAAACCTGGCACATACAATCAGTCTAAGACGTGCTCTACCTGAGAACGAATAATAAATAATCTATTTAAACCAACAGACACCTCCAAGAGAATATGCAGTCACAAATCCATACGATATACAGGCACATCTCATAAAATTTGAATATCACTCATTAGTTCTTTTATTTCAGTAATTCAATTCAAAAAGTGAAACTCATATATGTTATATAGCTGTGTTACACACAGAGTGATATATTTCAAGCATTTCTTTTAATTTTTATGATTATGGCTTACAACTAGTGAAAACCCAAAATTCAGTATCTCAGAAAATTTGAATATTACATTAGACCAATAAAAAAAAAAGGAGTTTTAATACAGAAATGCTGACTTACTGAAAAGTATGTTCATGTACAGTATAGTATGCACTCAATACTTGGTCTTTTGCATGAATTACTGCATCAATGCGTGTAATTGGAGGCATGGCATGGAGGCAATCAGCCTGTGACAATGCTGAGGTGTTATGGTTGCTTTAATAATGACCTTCAGCTTGTCTGCTTTGTTGGGTCTGGTGTCTCTCATCTTCCTCTTGACAATACAGCACAGATTCTCTATGGGGTTTAGGTCAGGCAAGTTTGCTTGGCAATCAAGCACAGTGATACCATGGTCATTAAACCAGGTATTGGTATTTTTGGCAGTCTGGGCAGGTGCCAAGTCCTGCTGGAAAATGAAATCAGCATCTCCATAAAGCTGGTCTGCAGAGGGAAGCATGAAGTGCTCTAGAAATTTACTGGTAGAGAGATGCGCTGACTTGGGACTTGACAAAACACAGTAGACCAACACCAGCAGTGGAAATAAAGTGATGTATATATCAGCAAAAAATATATGAGGATTATTGTGGGAACAACGGGGTGCACAATCTTTTCAGAAGTGAGTCTCTTGGACTGCCAGAATGTCTCCTTTGGATTAAACTGCTTCTTTCCATAAGGAATAGCGTTTGGCGGGGTGGTTTAGACCCCTAACATTCAAGGACAGGAAGTTCAGAGGCATGTTGGCAGTGGAAATAAAGTGATGTATATGTCTACTGTGGAAACTTCATACTGGACCTCATGCAACTTGGATTCTGTGCCTTTCCACTCTGGGACCTTGATTTCCAAATGAAATGCTAAATTTTATACAGTCTGTGAAGATTTTGGGAGCCATGCCATCTGGTGTTGGTTCACTGTGTTTTATCAAGTCCAAAGTCAGCACAGCCCTTCGTAGTGTAAGTGTAAAGTGTATCCATAGCCCAAACCTTTTTTTTAATTCTGGATAGAGTAGGCAAGAATTAGAGCCCCTGTCAAGTTTTGATAGCTGTCTGTGTCTCTGCTGGGGTGATTCGACCTATATGTCCTGGTTACAGTTGTTATTCAGAATGAAAATGATAAGAACTGCACATTTTTACAGTTGTCACTAGAACAGAAGGTGAGGCGAAAACTTCCAATAGGGAAATCCTCCCATGTTGTAGAGATTTCCTCTCACTTCCCACTGCATCTGTCCAAGTGAAAGGATACAGACAGCAAACATTAAAACTAGCAGGGGTTTTAACCATTCCCTACCCTATCCAAATCAGAAAATGTTTTGGCTGTACATTAACTTTAAAGCAGAAGTAAACTATATCTGAGCACCACAAATTTAAAATGCAGTTAAATTTAATTTTAGTATTCAAAGCAAATTCACTCACCCATTCATGACCCCAATGCCTTATTTTTTTGAGAAATCACTTTGGAAAACACCCCTAGCATTTCTAGCCGTGGCCATCTTGAGTAAGGACACATGATTCATGTAGCATTTACTTTTCCGAATTCATGGCATTCAGGCATGCAGGCAGGAGGGTGTGCTTAGCCAAGAAAGGCCCTCCTCCAGATTAAGAAAAAGGCTCATGAAGACTCCTGGGATGTATGACATAATTTTGGATTTTTAGCACCAGATTCAGCATGTCATTGCCACCTTCATCTGCCACCAGATGCAGCATGTCACTTGCCACTGTCACCTGCCACTAGATGCAGCTTATCACTTGCCTCCATCGCCTGCCACCAAACGCAGCTCGTGACTTGCCACCGTCGCCTGCCACCAAATGCAGAGTGTCACTTGCCACCTTAACCTGCCATCACAAGCAGCTTGTCACTTGCCACTAGATGAAGCGTGTCACTTGCCAACAGATGCAGTGCGTCACTTGCCACTATTGCCCGCCACCAGATGCAGCATGTCACTTGCTCTAAATTGCCAGCTACCATATGCAGTGCGTCACTTGCCACAAGATGGAGCGTGTCACTTGCCACCATTGCCAGCCACCAGATGCAGCGTGTCACTTGCCACCATTGCCTGACAACATTTGCAGCCTGTCACTTGCCATAATATGCAGCATGTCATTTTCCACCATTGCCTGCCACCATTTGCAGCCTGTCACCTGCCACCAGATGTCACCTGCCACCATTGCCTGCCACTATTTTCACCCTGTCACTTGCCACCAGATGCAACATGTCATTTGCCATCATTGCCTGCCATCATTTGCCGCCTGTCAGTTGCCACCAGATGCAGAGTGCCACTTCCACCATTGTCTGCCACCATTTGCAGCCTGTCACTTGCCACCAGATGCAGCATGTCATTTGCCACCATTGCCTGCAATAAGATGCAGCTTCCCACCTCAGCCACTGCAACAGCCACAGCCACCACAGTCCAAGGGTTGGGGACCCCTGCTATAGGAAGGAACAAAGGTCAAAATCGAGCCCAGGCCATGTAGCCTGATTACATGTAGGGAATACAATTAGGCAGAAACGCACCCCAACCCTATCTAATATTTACAAGATATTTATTCAAAATGTAAAAACAGGAATGCAATTTCATATGTCCAGTGCACACATCAGTATCTGTAGAGTGGGTCAGTCCTGAAAGAGAACAGACAGCAAGGGCCAACAGAAAAGATCCCTATGATCACTACAGGAGACTGGAATATTGGGTTTGGAAGGATGTTCTTACTCTCTTCCTCTGCAGCCCCATCGCCAAAAACCGCCTGGCCCACATTCTGAAAAAAAAAAAACACTAGAAAGACCATCCATCTGAACCTGATCTTCAGGTCTCCTGGTGTGATCATCAGGACCTTTACTGCTGGCCCCGGTGTTTGTTCCCTTTCAGGGTTGACCTACTATATTGCTTTTGGCATTCTCACTGCTGAGTTGGGCCCAAGTGAGGGCCTTACGGTTTATACATTTAGAATAAATATATTATGGATTTTACCTTAGTTCCCCTGTGCCTTTCTGTTGTTTTTTTTCAGTTTCATGTAGCACTTTATGTACCGTGGACTTTATTTATAAATCCTCTCCACAATGCACTCAGAAAAAAACACTATCAAGTTGCCCCTAGCAAACAAACAGAATTTTGTTCTTTGATTTGACTTTACTAAAGTGCACTCTAAACGGCTGACAGGAGTTACTGTTCTTTCTACACCATTATCCCTCTATTTCACAGAAAAAGCCTGAATAAGGTGAAAACTCACTTGTGCAATAGCAAACTCCCAAAAAGACAATGGTAAAAAAAAAAAATATATATACTTGAGCTCCACGGAGAGCCTCAAAAAAGATATTGTTACAACGTCTTAGCTGCTAGAGCAGTCAGTAATCTCTCATGCACACACGTACAAAACATCAAACTGTTCTTACTCCATAACATTTTGTGCATTTGGGGATATATGTGTCTTTGGTCTTGTTAATT
Organism: Pelophylax lessonae; assembly: GCF_965119305.1. Taxonomy (NCBI): domain Eukaryota; kingdom Metazoa; phylum Chordata; class Amphibia; order Anura; family Ranidae; genus Pelophylax; species Pelophylax lessonae. The sequence continues at coordinate 436,447,323 of NC_138770.1, read as the reverse complement.
ATAGCAACATAGCCCACGTATTCTGCTAAAAGTTTTGTCAGGAGTAATAGGGAGAAAAAAAAAGGCAAGTTATATAAGCTTGTACGTGATGTCAGCCACCCCAACCAGGCTGGATATGATTGAAAAAAAATATGAATTTCTTCCATCTGTTTCATCTATGACAGTAGAAGTAGCCTGTCCCATAAATCATTAATTATACGCCAAGTATGGAGATCAATAGTAGAATTTTTAGATGTTCAACGGAACACTGAGTTCACAGGCCTCCTCATATTCCCAATGTGAAATAAAGTACGTGCTGAGTAAAAATATTTGTCTTTTTCCTCCCATGTTATTTTAGAAATGGGGTGGAGCCCCCTTCACCATGTCTAATTCCTCCAACGCTCCTCAGAAGTGTCCCTGGTGCCTATCCCACAGACCCACCTTGACACACAGGTTGTGGTCATGCCCCTTAGTCTTGGATTTCTGGTCTAAGTTGGACTCCTTTGCTTATCAGATCATTGGGCTCAGACCCACAGGACACCCTCTACTGCTGCTCTTCGGTTACCTGGATGGCACCTCCATGGGCCTGGACAAAGCACAAAGATCCATCCTTGCCTCTCATAAGGCCTGGCTATCAACTCTCTACATGCTGGCAAGGAGAGCCATTCTGAAAAAATGGATCTTGCACTCTCTCCTCACTCTTCAAGATGTACAAATGGAACTAAGATCACTACTGAGCAAGGATCTTTTGGATGTCACCTTCTTTACAGGACCGACCCAGCGGTTCTCTTCCAAATGGGGCAAATATCTGTCTACGGACCACACCTCCTCGCCTCTACCGTCGGGGATGCTGACCCCCTCCGGTTACACCACCAATACTGACCTCTCTCGATTCATGTTTGCCCGTCTCTCGACCTCGTTTACCTCTAGCCCAACCTTTCACGAAGGATCCCTCTACTCCAACCCTTGACGATATCCCTAATGCTTCAACCTTTAAAGACATCTCGTGATTACCTACCCTACCCCTCAGAATGGAAGAATATCCTGAGATGGGAGCCTCACTACTAACTACACACAACCCTGGGGGCATGCCCATTGGCCCCTGGACCTGTCACCTGAAGCCTGTATTTCGTTTGGACTTCCTCACTTTAAATTAGTTCTGCTCCAGATTACTCAGCAATGACGAGTTCCATAAATGCACCTACCAATACTCTTTATCATTCCTTAAATTGACACTAGGTCTTTCTTCACCCTCTTCTTTTTTATTTTATTTTTCCTTACCTTTTTTTTTCTTCCCCTCCCTCTTACCTCTCCCCCCATGAGATCTACCCCCCCCCCCCTCCTATTCCCCCTAGGTACTTTCCTACATCCTGCTCACTGCTCCTTTAGTAATGTCCAGTGGTCTTTACTCCTTACCATTCTCGGTTTTCTCCCTACAAATGATGTCCACAGGACACTATGTGACTCACGTTTTTGTATATCTGCTGATGGCAAATCTTGATTGCTCACTTGTAATCTTCTTGCACTAATTTTGCATGGATGTTCTTTGGTTTATGTATTTGAAAAATTTCAAGAAAAATTTCAAAAAAAATTTACTTAAAAAAAAAAAGAAATGGGGTGGAAAATAAAATAATCAAAATGGAATGGGTAAAGTAGAGCTCCCCTAAATTATCCTTTTATGGGCTGAATAGGACAGGGTTTGATACAGATGTCCCTTGGACCTTGCAAGTTCCTTCTTTTTTTCTGACTACTATTGAGTACAATGTAGCAATATATTTGGGGAAAACTTTGTAAATAGAATAAGTGTGTGCTGCTGTGTGCTTCAAGTAAAAAATTTGAGGAATAATTACAATTTATCTAAATCAAAAACACATAAAATATGTACAAAAACCAAATATATAAACTAAATGTATTATGGTAATGGTTACCAGGGTGAACAGCTGCAACCATTTACTAGTGAACTCAAACCACTAAAAGCAAACAATATTGTGAAAGAATGGTGTGCTTGATCTAAGGAGAAATATTAGGAATATACAAAATCATAAGATCTATATTATAGATTGAAAAGGAAAAACAAATGTGCAGCGCTGATAATGATTGTTAGAGTTCAACAACAATGAAAAGTCCAATGTGAAAATTTCATGTAAATGGTGGTGATGAAAGAAATCCAAGTATAAATAATCAAAACTAGTTGTGCAGCAATTCCCAACACCAGTGAAGGTAAAAGTGAATTGCGCTCACCAGATGGATGGGACCCCAATACCGTATATTATGGGGGTCAAACAAGCTTGAGAGAGTAATGGAGTGTCCCGGCAGGATTCACCAACCTCGATGGATAACGTGTAGATCCTTGACAGGTATGATCAATCAGAATCTCCACTCCCAAACGATGGATGGTGTATCAAAAAGAAGGGGGACATACATAGCGTAATATTGCTAAAAACAGTTTATTTTAAAAATAGCTGGTACACTTACAAACATCCGTGATTAAAAGGCGTATCAAGTATAAACAGTTTGGCTGACTAAGGTCCTCTTAACATGTTTCTGCATATCTGCCTTTTTCAAAAGAAAATTTCACATTGGACTTTTCATTGTTGTTGGACTCGAACAATCATTATCAGCGCTGTGCATTTGTTTTTCCTTTTTGTATCATTTATCACTTTGTTGTCTAGTGATAGGTGTCAGCTGCTTTCACACGGTTTTAGTTAGCGCAGTAATTTTTGCTTTTGTATTTATATATTATAGATTGTAAATATAAAAAAAATGTCCAATTTAGCCCCGGTTCACACTACTGCGTGTGCGGGGTTCGCATGTCATGTCGGAGCGCACTGCTCCGACATGACATGCGATCAGCTGTGCGGTGCGAGTTTAGCCATACAGTTTGTATGGCTAAATTCGCATCGCACCCGCAGCAAAGACGCACAGGAGGCATTTTTGCTGCCGCATCAGGATCGGATCGCACAGCGGTTCACACTTGTGCGATCCGATCCTGTGCGAACTGCACGATCGCACTGCGATATGCGATCAAACTGGGGGTGTCGTTAAGATTACATTGACACCCCCAGCGGATCGCATATGGCAGTGTGAACTGCCGGGGGTGCGTGTGCGATGCGGGAACAGGCTGCGAATTCGCAGCCTTCCCGCATCGCATCAGTGTGAACCGAGCCTTAAGTTTGTAATTCACCAAAAATGTGTTTAAAAAAAAAAAACAATTTGGAAAAAAACAAAAAATTAAAAAAAAAAAAAAAAGTGAGTCCATTATTAAAAATACAAGTGCTCAGTCCACCACTCTGAAAAATATATATGGAAAAATTCATATAGGTGATGAAGGTTGTAGTTCACTGACTTCATCACCTACAGTATCTCACAAAAGTGAGTACACCCCTCACATTTTTGCTCTACATAAAGATGGCCTAGGCTATAAGAAGATTGCCAAGAACCTGAAACCGAGCTGCAGGATGGTGGCCATGACCATACAGCGGTTTAACAGGACAGGTTCCACTCAGAACAGGCCTCGCCATGGTGGACCAAAGAAGTTGAGTGCATATGCTCAGCGTCATATCCAGAAGTTGTCTTTAGGAAATAGACGTATGAGTGCTGCCAGCATTGCTGCAAAGATTGAAGGGGTGGTGGATCAGCCTGTCAGTGCTCAGACCATACGCCGCACACTGCATCAAAATAGTCTGCATGGCTGTCGTCCCAGAAGGAAGTCTGTTCTAAAGATGATGCACAAGAAAGCCCGCAAACAGTTTGCTGAAGACAAGGAGACTAAGGACATGGATTACTGCAACCATGTCCTGTGGTCTAATGAGACCAAGACAAACCTATTTTTAAGATGGTGTCAAGCGTGTGTGGCGGCAACCAGGTGAGGAGTACAAAGACAAGTGTGTCTTGCCTACAGTTAAGCATGATGGTGGGAGTGTCATGGTCTGGGGCTGCATGAGTGCTGCCGGCACTGGGGAGCTAGAGTTCATTGAGGGAACCATGAATGCCAACATGTACTGTGGCATACTGAAGCAGAGCATTATCCCCTCCCTTCGGAGACTGGGCTGCTGGGCAGTATTCCAACATGATAACGACCCCAAACACACCTCCAAGACAACCACTGCCTTGCTAAAGAAGCTGAGGGTAAAGGTGATGGACTGGCCAAGCATGTCTCCAGACCTAAACCCTATTAAGCATCTGGGGGACATCCTCAAACGGAAGGTGGAGGAGCGCAAGGTCTCTAACATCCACCAACTTTGTGATGTCGTCAGTGGCAACCTGTGAAGCTCTAGAGAACTCCGTGCGCAAGAGGGTTAAGGTAGTGATGGAAAATAATGGTGGCCACACAAAATATTGACACTTTGGTCCCAATCAGGGCATTCTAACTTAAGGGTGTACTCACTTTTGTTGCCAGCGGTTTAGACATTAATGGCTGTGTGTTGAGTTATTTTGAGGGGACAGCAAATTTACACTGTTATACAAACTGTACACTCACTACTTTACCGTGTAGCACAAGCAGGGCCGGATTAACATAGGGGCTATTGGAGCTGCAGCACCAGGCCCCCTCCCTTGAGATAGGCCCATCCAGCCAGCAGCATGAGCCTGATTTCTCCTGTAACATAAACGTCTATGGGACAGGAGAAGCTGTTTGTAAATGTAGGGGTGGCTGGCTGCACCTGTGTTGGCTCAGTGTGATTATTACAGTGTCACAGAGCACAGTTCCCCCTGCACAAATGGATTGGCTCTGCCTTCTCCCCCCTCTCTCCCTCTGTGCCCGCCCCCCACACCAGTCCGTACAGTGAAGTGAAGGAGCTGTGTGGGCGGGAATTTATACACAGAGCAGCCGACAGATCCAACATGAGCATGATATGTGTGAGTGATAAGCCTCCAGAACCATCCAAATGTGAGCTCAGTGACTGGACTCTTCCCCTGCCTCCTTTCTTCTCTCCCTCCCCCTCTTTTTTCTCCAGCTTTAGCTGTTAAAATTGCAGCAAAAGTGTTTAGACGTGTCATCAGCCTATGGTAGTACTTGGTCATCATTTGTGCTTATAAGTTGGTTCACACTGGTTTGCTATGGTTTGTCCCATTGCATGTGTATCCACAGTTTTCCTGTGTTTAAGCCACAGTCTTATTGATTCCTATTCGGTTGCATGTTTTTTCTGTATTTTCTGAAAGCGCAACAAAATTCCTGCATGCTGCATCTTTGATACACTTTCAGAAAATGCTGCAAAAACTTGCAACCTAATAGAAATCAATAGGATCGCAGCTAAAACTGCAGGTAAAACGCAGGAAACTTCGGATACACAATCAATGCGGCCAAACTGCAGCACACTAGTGTGAACCCAAAGGCTTGTACACACTTGCAGCAGGCACTGTCACTAAACTGAAAAGTGACAGGCAGTGAGGAGGTGATATCATACCTCTTCACTGCATGTTTTTACCCCCCAAATTCATGCAGGTAATAGAATGGTTCACTTTGAACTCCACCTTATTTCTGTCGCTCTCTTTAGGTATTCAATCTGCTCTCATCTTATTTTCTATACATGCAATACCTTAAAAAAAAAGAGAAATTGAAATAAGGTGCAATGTGAATTTCTACACTTAAAATGTTCTGTGAAGTGCTCCGCTTAAGACATTGTTAAAGTATAACTAAATGCAATTTTTTTTCTAGTTTGTTGATAGAGTGGAGAGGGATTAGATCCTCTGTCAGGTTTCCATCACTGCCTGTGTCCCTGTTAGGGAGATTTACCCTCTGTTCGTCTCTATTTGTCCTGTTTACTGTTATCATCAAATGTGGAAGTAAATGAAAACCCTAAACTTTGGGTGTCCCCAGAGCAGGAATAGAGGGGAAATCATCCAATGGTGACACTAGTTCTGGTGACAACCAGGGATTCCCTTACTTTGGAGGGATTTTCTCTCACTTCCTGTTTGGCTATGGGACAGGAAGTGAAGAGAAATCTCCTCAATGGGACACAGATTGGAAAAAAAAGCTGACAGGGGTATGACCCTTGTTTCAGACTATTGCAAACACAGACATCGCATGCGATTTGCACCTCATTGCTATGCAGATCACATGTCATGTCTGTGCAATGCGAATTCAGCCATACATTTTCTATAGCTAAACTCCCATTGCATTCCCAAGAAAATGCTGCAGGAACCTTTTTTTTCCCCGCACTGGAATCGGATCCCATGCGATCCAATTCCTGTCCGAATTCACAGTTTGCACTGCGATCTGCAAACCAATCTGGGGGTGTCATTACCTTTGTTTTGACACCAGCAGCTGTTCGCAGAGTGGAGTGTGAACTGCCTGCGGGGAGATGCAATGCGGGAACTCACATAGGAATGGCGGTGGCTCCCGTATCGCAGTAGTGTGAACCCAGGCTAACCCCTCCTTACTCTATCCAAAAAAATAAAAAATAAAAGCTCTTTGGTTACACTTTAAGCCCAGAGACTGGTGGCCTTTTAATATTAGTAGAAATAGTATTGCACATAATATCAGATATACAGAACTTCAGTTTTGGGTGGAGTAACATTTTCTTTTTGGTGCCACACTATATTGCATTATTGTTTGATACACAGGATTTAAAATGTCCTTTTATTAGGGTTTACATCCCCCCCCCTCCCTGTCTCTCTCCCATCTTCTCCCTTATGGCACAATAATAATGAGTATTATGTGGGTACAACGACTTTGGCAGGAGTGTCCAGTGTATATAGTGACTTATGCCCCATACACACATGCAGATTATCTGCAGACTTTTGTCTGCAGACTTACCAAAACCATATAATATGAGGTCAAACCTAAACACTTTCAATATGTATGCAATCCGGCAGGCCCTTGCACTACATAGAAAAGGTAAGTCTGCAGACAAAAGTCTGCAGATAATCTGCACGTGTGTATGGGGCATTAGGCTGGCCATACATGTTCAATTTTTGTTGTACAATTTTCTGTTAGATTTACCACAAACCACATAATGTGAGGTCAAAGCTAAACAACACATTCACTTGTATCTAATTAGGCAGGCCTTTGTACTACATAGTTGAAGGTAAATTTCAAGAAAATTGGACAGAAAATTGTATGGTGTATGGCGAGCCTAAGATTCTGTTTAAAGTGGAGTTCCACCCAAAAGTGGAACTTCTGCTTTAAGGCCTCCTGACCCCCTGATATGCCACATTTGGCATGTCCTTTTTTTGGAGGAAGCGGGTACCTAGATTTGACAGGTACCCATTCTCCCTTCCTTAGCAAAAAAATTGTTTGCTTTTTATTTTATTTATTTCCATAAAAAGGCCCACCAAAATCTTCAGCACCAGGCCCATGATGCTCTTAATCCGGCCCTGAGCACAAGTGTAATTTCTTCAGTGCTGTCACGAAAAGATATAATAAAATATTTACAAAAATGTGAGGGGTGTACTCACTTTTGTAAGATACTGTATATACAGTATTCATTGGTTGTATTTAGCATTTCAACAACTCTCCATTTCAAAACTGTTTCCTGCTTTTCAGAGTCTATGGGGAAAATCTATGAGTTGGTAAAGGTGTCCTTTGCACAACCTACCAGGTGACTGAGGAGGCTTTTTAGCTGTTCAGCAAGTAGTTCAGTATTAAAGTAACAAGCAAACTTTTTTTTTTCTTTTTTTTTTCTTTTACAAAGCAGCATACTGTTGCAGCTAAAAAGCTAAAAAAAAAAATAAAATGCATATACAGTACTATTTAATATGAGTATCTTGGAATCATACTGTACTGTCAATCCTGCAACAGAAACACATAAAGAATAAAAATCTGATTTCTAGCCTTCCCCTAATATACTAAAGAAAATTATTTTTAATTCTGTGTTGCTGTTGGAGTTACCCCCCCCCCCCCCCCATTCCTGTAAAGAAAAGCACAGAAAAAAACCTGGCATGGGTTCTAACCCTTTCACACGCTATATAAAACTATCAAAATCTTCTGGCTGGACATACACTATAAGCAAACAACTAAAAAATACATTTAAGAAAATAAAACAAAAAAAAATACTGAAGTACTATTTGCTATAAAACGTGTATATACTTTTTAATATAAAGTATTTTACAATCATTGTCCTTAAAGTATAACTAAAGATAAAACTTCTATTTTCATTTTGGATAGAGTTAAGAGGGATTAGAACCTCCCCCCCCCCCCCCCCCCCGTTAAGGAGATTCACCCTCTCCACCCTCTCCATTTGTCCTGTTTATCATTATCATTGAAAGTGAAAGCATAAGAAAATCCCAAATTTTGGGTTGTACCCATACAAGTAATAGAGGGTAAATCTTCCAATGGGAAAACTAGTTCTGGTGATCTGGGGGTCCCCAAGGAATTCCCTAAATTTGTAGGGATTTCCTCTCACTTCCTGTTTGGTTATGGGACAGGAAGTGAAGGGAAATCTCCGCAATGGGACACAGTTGGCGGAAAAAAAAAAATCTTACAGGGGTTATAACCCTCCCTTGCTCTATCCAAAATGAACAAAAACATTTTGCCTATAGTTCTGTTCTATTGTTGATTATTGCTGTTTGATCGTTTTAATCATATGTTAAAGCGAAATGATCTCTTAAGTCAGCTAATGCCTCATTCAATATATTAATCAGATTAATATGCTGACCGGTATGTTTTATTGAGTGGCGGATCTGAATTAGATGAATTATTATATGACTTTTGTGTATGAGCTGTTAGGTATTGGAAGGATTTGTAGAAATGACAGTAGGCAGCTGGAAATACAATGCCCAGTTCTCCATCTACTGGTGTCAAACAACATTACACAGTCACCTCTATAGCACTAAGAACTAAGGTCACAATACAAATCATCAGTAAAGTATGACATCAGGTCATTTGTACTTGCAGGTTCTTGTTGTGATTCTGGGATACACTACTTAAGACATATTTGGAATGTTTGATTCTGAAAAGGTTTACTGCAGGAAGAGACTGTAGTGTATATAATGCCTGTCTAAGACAATGAGAGACAATAATAACCCCCCTCCAGCAGTTATGGAATATTATGTTTCCAAAACTACATGTTCAGAATCAAATAATTAAAAAAAAAAAAAGAAGGGAAATGTAATTTCACTTAAAGCCTTGATAACTAAAGTTTGTTTTTGCCTTTACTTTCCCTGAACCCTGTCTTTCTAGAGCAGTGGTCTCCAAACTGCGGCCCTGGGGTCGGGTGCGGCCCTTTTGCGTGGCTTTATCTGGCCCTTGAGCAGGGCCGATGCTAGACTGTTTTACGCCCTAGGCAAGATCAGCTACTTGCACCCCCCCAAAAAAAAAAAAAAAAAAAGGGAAGGGGTTAAAAACTGCTTGATGTCATATCCAGTGACCCTGATCTGATGGTTCCTCCATGTAATGCTGTCATACCCAGTGATCCCAATGTTCCTCTGTCACATCAGGGGTCCCTGATATTCCTCCATGTCATACCCGGAGACCCTGATGTTTTCCATGTCACACCTGGGGACCCTGATGTTCCTCCATGTCACACCTGGGGATCTTAATCCCCCATGGCACACCCAGGGATCCCAATTCCTCATGGCACACCTGGTGACCCTGAACCCCTGTTATACTTGTGACCCCTCTCCCCCATGTCACACCTGGTGACTCCGATTCCCCATGGCACACCTTGTGACCGCAATTCTCTTTCACCCCAGGGATACTCCTTGTCACACCCTGGGACCCTGATTCCCTGTTCTGGGGACACTTAATGGGCAATATGAAGAGAGTGGCCTGCACTCTGCCCTCCTTCACCATGATCCTGCTTATTCCTTCTCCCAAGACGCTCCTCTCCTGGACCACAGTGCTCACCACAGCTCCAACCGGCTCCTGGTGGAGGGAGGAGCAGCAGTCAGAGAGTTCTGCACCTCCTTCATCACCAACATCCTCAGACCATTCCGTTGCCTCGTCGCTTCTGCTCCAGTAAAGGTGCCACCCTTGGGTGCCGAGCTCCGGCTCAGGTTCAGCTCTCCTCCACTCCCTGCTTAATACCGACCCAGGGAAATGAACGGCTGCCCACCAGCTCAGATTAGAGAGTCACTTCCCGCCCAGGGATTAGGCCGCTCAGCTCCAGATGAAGAGGATCATTATGCAGCTAGCACTCCAGTGGGCTCCTTTCCTGCCCCTTGGGGCTCCCCCAACAATGGTGGAAAGCCAGGGCCTAGTAGTTCTGCCACTGCCCCAGACACCTGGCATCTTCCTCTGTCCCTTCTTCCTCCCCCACTGCCGCCCCTCCCCTCAGCTCACAAGGATCATTCATGACGGAGAGTGAGTGCTGACTCGTGGCTGCGCCCCTAGGTGGCAATGCGCCCTAGGCGGCTGCCTAGTTTGCCTAGTGGAAGCACTGGCCCTGCCCTTAAGGCATAATTCCTGTCATTTACACCAACAATGGGGCACTATTCCTTCCACTGACACCAACAAAAGTGCATAATTCCTTCCACTGACACCAGCAATGGGGCATAATTCCTTCCACTGACACCAACAATGGGGCATAATTCCTTCCACTGACAACAACAATGGGGCATAATTTCTTCCACTGACACCTACAAAATGTCATCATTCCTGTCACTGACACCAACAATGGGGTATAATTCCTTCCACTAACACCAAAAATTGGCCATAATTCCATCCACTGAAACCTACAATGGGGCATAATTCCTCTCACTAATGCAAACAATGGGGCATAATTCCTTCCACTGACACCTACAATGGGGCATAATTCCTGTCACTGACACCAGCAATGGGGCATAATTCCTTCCATTTACTCCAACAATGGGGCATAATTCCTTCCAAAAACACCAACAATGGGGCATAATTCCTTCCACTAACACCTACAAAAGGGCATAATCCCTGTCACTGACACCAACAATGGGGCAGTATTCCTTCCACTGACACCAAAAATGGGGTGTAATTTCTTCCACTGACACCAAAAATGGGGCAAAATTCCTTCCACTGACACCAAAAATGGGGCATAATTCCTTCCACTGACACCTACAAAAGGGCATAATTCCTGTTACTGACACCAACAATGGGCTATAATTCCTTTCATTGACACAAAAAATGGGGCACGATTCCTTCCACTGACACCTACAACGGGGCATAATTTCTTCCACTGACACCTACAATGGGGCATAATTCCTTCCACTGACACCTACAACGGGGCATAATTTCTTCCACTGACATTTACAATGGGGCATAATTCTTTCCACTGACACCTACAATAGGGCATAATTTCTGTCACTGAAACCAACAATGGGACATAATTCCTTCCACTGACACCTACAATGGGGCATAATTCCTTCCACTGACACCTACAAAAGGGCATAATTCCTGTCACTGACACCAATAATGGGGTATAATTCCTTCCACTGACACCAACAATGGGGCACTATTCCTTCCACTGACACCAACAAAAGGGCATAATTCCTGTCACTGACACCAACAATGGGGCATAATTCCTTCCACTGACACCAACAATGGGGCATAATTCCTTCCACTGACAACAACAATGGGGCATAATTCCTTCCACTGACACCAACAATGGGGCATAATTCCTTCCACTGACAACAATGGGGCATAATTTCTTCCACTGACACCTACAATGGGGCATAATTCCTTCCACTGACACCTACAAAATGGCATCATTCCTGTCACTAACACCAACAATGAGGTATAATTCCTTCCACTGACACCTAAAATTGGCCATAATTCCTTCCACTGAAACCTACAATTGGGCATAATTCCTGTCCCTAACGCAAACAATGGGGCATAATTGCTTCCACTGACACCTACAATAGGGCATAATTCCTGTCACTGACACCAACAATGGGGCATCATTCCTTCCACTGACACCTACAATGGGGCATAATTCCTTCCAAAAACACCAACAATGGGGCATAATTCCTGTCACTGACACCTACAATGGGGCATAATTCCTGTCACTGACACCAACAATGGGGCATAATTCCTGTCACTGACACCAACAATGGGGCATACTGTAATTCCTTCCACTGACACCTACAATGGGTCATAATTCCTGTCACTGACACCAACAATGGGGCACCATTCCTTCCACTGACACCTACAATGGGGCATAATTCCTGTCACTGACACCAACAATGGGGCATAATTCCTTCCATTTACTCCAACAATGGGGCGTAATTCTTTCCAAAAACACCAACAATGGGGCATAATTCCTGTCACTGACACCTACAATGGGGCATAATTCCTGTCACTGACACCAATGATGGGGCATAATTCCTGTCACTGACACCAACAATGCGGCATAATTCCTGTCACTGACACCAACAATGGGGCATAATTCCTGTCACTGACACCAACAATGGGGCATAATTCCTTCCACTGACACCAACAATGGGGCATAATTTCTTCCACTGACAACAAAAATGGGGCACTGTTCATGTCGCAGAGCCTCATGTTGCATCAATTATGAAAAAGGTTCCTGCACTCCTTTTTTTTCAGATTTCATTGCGACTTGCATAGTCTTCTGTTAAAATGAAATCAGCAGTGCAAATCGCACTGATCTGCGGCTTTTAAATTGCACCAGTGTGAGCTAGGGCTTAAGGCACAGATGTCAGCACACAGATTAAAAAATCAGCACACAGATATTCTCTTCTTCAGGGAGACTGAAAAAAAAAAAAACAGGTAAACCAAATAGATCACATATTATGTAACTGTTACAGAGAAACAGGGTGGCACAGGCAGGCTGAATCACACATGTGGCCTCCAACGGACACAGTGGAATGTGCATCCCGCTACCTGCAGCTCGGTGATCATGTGATTGCTATGTAATCAAATAATCACAATGTCCATGAAGCCATTATGAATGAATTCATTCATAACAGCTATGTATCCAATGCTGTGATTGGCCCACAGCTATCACATGGTATTTGGGCCAATCACAACACCTTGAACTATGTGATTAACTGTAGGCAATCAAAGATCACTAGTAATTACAGATTTCATGAATGTAACCTGTTCTTGACAGTTGAAAACATTGCAGTTACAATGGTCATCATTGTAACAGCAATTAAAGTGTAAAAAAAAAAAATATCCCAGTCATTACTAAACTACTCTGCATAAAGTATGTAAAAAAATAGTAAAAAAAGGAAAAAATGAAAAAAGAAATTTAATTAAAAGTATTTACATTTTTTTTAACATACTGTCACCAGTCAGTATCCCTGGTTGCCACCACACCAGTCATATGATGACCCTGCACTGCACTCGTGACAGTAGGTAGAAAAAAAAAGTTGTTCATAAAAAGAGATTTTATTCAATTTCCTCATTTAAGGGCCTCGAGTAATGAGATGAAAAATTTGATCAATTTTCAAATATATACAGTATATATATGTAGCCGCTATAACTTTAATGCAAACCAATTAATATATACTTTTTGAGATTTTTTTTTACCAAAAACATGTAGCAGAATACATTTCGGCCTAAATTTATAAAGACATTTGATTTTATTGAATATGTTACGTAACAGAAAGTGGAAAATATCGCTTTTTTAATCATTTTCAGTCTTTTTTCTTTTATATCGCAAAAAAATAAAAAATCCAGTGTTAATCAAATACCATCAAATGAAAGCTCTTCTGGTGTGAAAAAAATATATAAAGTTAATTTGCATAGAGTATTGCATGACAAAGCAATTGCCAGCTAAAGTAGCACAGTGCTGAATAACAAAAAATTGCCTGGTGATGAAGAGGGTAAAACCTTTCTGGAGGTGGTTAAATAAAAAACATCAAAAACATCCATTCTTTCTGGATTACAACAGCCTGCTCTTCCATTTAGCCTTTGCATTTTATTGAGCTCACCATAACTCCAGTATATACACTATATTACCAAAAGAATTGGGATGCCTACCTTTACACACACATGAACTTTAATTAGCATCCCAGTCTTAGTCCATAGGGTTCAATATTGATTTGGCCCACTCTTTTCAGCTCTAACAGCTTCAGCTCTTCTGGGAAGGCTGTCCACAAGGTTTAGGAGTGTGTCTATGGGAATGTTTGACCATGTATCTGGTGCCTTATTGGTCCATGGCAGTTTGTTACTGAAATAATCGGATAAACAGCGCCCTCTGGTGGATGAAGAGTGAGACGTATATATAAATGATGTTACAAGTTTTCACCGCTACACCGTTATCCCTGGAAGATGTCCTGTAAAGTGAAACGCGTGGGGCGGAGATTAGTGGTGACAGCATCACGTCTGTTGGTTTTGCGATCTATTTTCTTTCTTGTTTGTAAATATATGTCTTTTTTTTTTAATAAAGCAACTTGGGAATTGCTACACTATGGAGTTCTGTTTGCTCTTTCTTTATGTATGAGGTATATTGTGTCGTATGCAGTTACTACCATTTCAAATGATGGTGAGAGCCATCCATCTATCTGAGATCTGAGTATTTGGTGTATGAAGAGCTATAAGACCTCTTGTGTGTTGAGGTCTAGGCTTTTGGGAAGCAACGGCGTGTGTTGGTGGTTGGAGAACTGGAGTGGTGATGGCACTGAAGAAGCAGTTTGGTTTACAGTAGAATCTTATTACAAGGTACTTTATGTAATTTCTCGCACATTTTTTTATATATTTTTATATTTTGGGAAGTGTATGTACTGTTAATTATGTGGTGGATTTGAGGAAACCGCGGAACACATTTTTTTGCATATATGCACTTAGATATTTTTTTTGTCTTGTAGTATCGGCGAGTGCTGCTGTTTTTTGTTTTAATTTTTAATGATATTTTAAACACTTCGAATGAGTTTAAACATAATTCAATCAAGGTTGTAATTATTGCCTGTGTCCTTTTAGGCTGTTTTCCTCACACTTTCTGTCAGGACAGGAAGTGAGGGAAAATCTCGCCAACAGGAAAACAGGCAGAAAACAAAACTTTTTTAGCAGAGTGAGCAGTGTTAAAACTTTTAAACAGTGAGCAGCGCAAATTGTTACGCTAGCATTACTCAGTCCAGTTTGTGTAAAGGGTGGTTCCTCCTGCAATAATAAAGTAGGCAACCTGATGTCTTTGACTATATTATTTGTGTCATACACTACATAAATCTCAGAAATACCACTAGGCAAGGGGGTAAAAGAAGGGAGGACGAATTAGGGTTACAGTAACTAAGGGTTAATAACTGGTTAAACAGAATCAAATGTATATATATATTTGTCTATTTTTATAAAAAGCAGGTTTGTTGAAGCAAATATTGTGTAAAGTTTAGTTAGCCCGAGTACCACTAACCAAAATTGAATGTAAAAATTGTGATATTTTATTTATGAATGAAGTCGTTTGCAGGCTCCATTCATACAGGCACAGCTTTCTGCAGTCCTGACGCGCAGAACAGGATCTAGCTGTCATATTGACAGCTGACCCCACAAAATGATGCTGGGAGACCAGGCAAGATCATGCATGGTTGGGTAGACATGTCTTGTGCCTCTGTGTTGGCCCAATCCTATTCCCACTGATTTGTACACTGGGCTTGACTAATCACACATGACTGCAGAATCTAAATTGGGTGACTACAGGATGATTGCAGCAAAATGTCAGCAGCCACAGAACAAAGCTATGGAGATGTAGTACGTGTGGCTGTCTGTGGATGACGTCATTTATGACGAAACACGTAGGGCAGGGCTGCTTGCTGATATCATCACATCCATACAGATCCCGGGAGTACGGGTGAATTGTTTGTTGGCAAAGGCTGTACAGTTTGGTGTTTTTATTATTTATATTGTAAGTGCAATTTTATCCATTTTTAAATAAATGGTTGAAAGATTTTACTCTATTGGAGCATCTTTTTCATTTTATACCCTGATCCACTGTATCTGATGTGGCTGGTTGGGAGACAAGCAGTGGCGATCATTCTCTAGAAGAGTAAAAAAGAGGTTTGGGGTGCACCCGCGCTATGGATAGCAACACAAGCACTGAATCAACAGTTTTAAATGCAGAGTGTGGGGATCAGATGGTTATGCTGCCTCCAACTTACCACAAGGGTAAAGAAATGTGGGGGTTTATGGGAGGTGTTGGTATGGGGCGCTACCACCTTGCACAGCGAATTACTTCGTTGTATATGATCCAAAAGAAAGTGCACAGTGCTTATTGGTGAAATATTAAATGTGCAATATAGTGCAGATTTAAAATTAGATTAAATTAAAATTATAAAATTATAAACGGTAGTAATCGTGTATCAATTGGATTGTACCGTGTATGTGTCACTCATCGGATGTAAACAATCATATAGTGACCAGTGCAAAAAAAGTGCTATGTGCAATATAGGTGATCAATAGATACTTTATTGTGGCCTCCTTTGAAAGAGGAAACTGACATCCGTGGTGAATATTACAGAACACTATGCAGTGTAAAGTGAGAGAGTAAAAACGCCTGTGGCGCGTGTTAGGGGTGAGAAGTGCTAATACCGTGGGTAAAGCACTTACCAAAAAGTCCTCTCCCTTCTCACTCTAATATACTGTGTCTCCCTTCTCCTGATGCCTGTGAGAGCTGGTTGTTCCGTGCATACAGTTGCGCTTGCATCTAGGGAGTCAGTATACAAAAGACCAAGAGAGCTTCCATTGCGTAGTATAGTACATTATTGAGGGAAAAAATAGCATCGACTCACTGTTAGGAAGTTCACCGTCAGCTTGTTTGGTGTGTCTCCAGTGTTCGGCCGCGCGGTACTTCCGCGTTCCACCGGCCGGAGCCACCTAACCGGAAGTGACGTTGACGCTGCTTTGCCGCTCTACGCGTTTCGTCACTGCGACGTCATCTGGGGCGGTACTAGGCCACGTACTCCCGGAGCTTATATCGGCCTGCGTATCCTAGCGACCATTATGTGTACCTCCGCCATCTTGGTACCCTCACGCGAGTCATACCGGCGGCCATCTTGGTATCTTTGGATATAATGGCCCGCAAATACCGGATACCAGGTTATTTGTTTACATCACGTGAACTTCCTTATACAGCGGTCCCCACATATTAATGCATACATCTCATAAACATAAAGTGACAGTGTTTAGTGAAAAAACGTGCCTTAAGAGTGCTGAGATGAGCCGCGTGGGTGATCCGCTTTTTTTATAGAGAGATTGTAAAATGTTAAACTTTTATTGTGAACACATTAAATTTAAAAATTAAAAATTAAAATGAGGATAAAAATTAAAATATATATATAAAAATATATAAAATTATATAAAAAATATATATAGGAATACTCGATGGGAGGGACATATCGAGTATGTAAATTCCAAATAGATCCATAGAGGGTATAAAAACCATACTATCTAAATTGGACTGGGCCCAACATCATGGCCTCAAGTTCCATTAATGGAGGAGAGGAGTTAGGTAATATGTGTGGAGGAGGAGCCATAATGTTTGAGTTGGGGGAAAGAATTACAGACTTATTATTGTGTTGGAGCAACCATTGCGGAGGGATAAAAAATCAGCATAAAATTAGAAAAACAAGAGAAAAAAACCGGTGTATACGCTTGAGTTCGGATGCTTTAACATACCTTAGACTGTGAAACCCATAAAAACCCAAATTTAAAAATTGTGGTGAAGATGTAAAAATATATAAAAAAATATATAAAAATGCATGGGGTCACATGTCTAAAACTGCATAAACTGCATAAAACGCATAAACTGCATGGGAACCATGTCCCTTCTAGAACTTTAAAAATTGTAAGGTCACAAAAACAGGAGGATCATAAACGAAGGAGGGTCATAAAAGAAGTGCTGGATATTAGATGTTCCTAAAAATACTAAAAGCCATAAAAGACCATGGTGTTAAAAGTCAGTGATAAAACAGTTTAGATCGATGTCTATATTAAGGCCTTCAGGCTGAAGTGATTGCAATAAATATATCCACTTTGTCTCATTGCGGGATACATTGATTTTCTTGTTGCTGCCCCTCCAGTCATTCTTGATTTTGTCAATTGCATAAAAAGTCATGACTGAGGGGTCTTTTGCATGGGCTATCTTAAAGTGACGTGACAAGCTATGTTTGTCGAAGCCCTTCTTTATATTTTTCACATGTTCCCTTATCCTTACAAACAATGGACGGGTGGTTCGACCCACATACTGCAGTTTGCACGGACATTCCACCACATATGTCACATGTGTGCTAGTGCATGTGATGGTTTCATTAATTTTGTATTGCCTTCCTGTTGATGTGGACTGGAAAACGGTTTTTCTTCTTTCTTGCGCTCTGTTTGTTCTGCATGGTAAACATTTCCTACACCGAAAAAAGCCTTTTAGATTTGTTGGAAGTTGTACTTGTTTGGGGGGGTCTATCACATTATGCACCAGTCTATTTCTGAGCGTGGGTGCTCTTCTGTATATGAAGTTTGGCTGGTTTGGTAATATTTTCTTCAATGTCTTGTCTGCTTTCAAAATAGGCCAGTGCTTTTTTATTATCTTCTCTAGTGCTTTATGTTGCCTGTTGTATCCTGTAAAAAAAGGAAATTCCATGTTCTTATATTTGTCTCTTTTTGGACCATTCTCTTGTATCATTTCCTCTCTCTTCATGCTCATTACTTTTTTCTTTATATTAAGCAGTTCTTTTTTCTTGTACCCCTTTTCCATAAATCTTTCAATAAGCATGTCTGCTTGTATGTTGAAGTCCTCGGGGTTGCTACAATTCCTTCTTATTCGCATTAGTTGGCCCTTTGGAATGTTGCCAAGCCATTTTGGGTGGTGGCAGCTTGTTTTTGGTATGTATCCATTTCTGTCTGTCGTTTTGAAAAAAGTCTTGCTTGCCAATATTCCATCCTGTTTGAAGACCTCAATATCAAGAAATGCGATTTTTTGTGCATGCCAACTTCCCGAGAAGGTAATACCATAGGCATTGTTGTTAATTTCATTGAAAAAATGCTGTAGAGACTCAATATCCCCTTTCCAGATGAGTACAATATCATCTATATACCTCCGGTAGTATCCAATATTAGGCCTTGGTATACTGTAGATTTGTTCTTCTTCCCATTTTTGCATGAAAATGTTCGCCACGCTCGGTGCATATTTTGCCCCCATGGCCACGCCTTTAA
The DNA here is from genome assembly GCF_965119305.1 of Pelophylax lessonae. NCBI lineage: Eukaryota > Metazoa > Chordata > Amphibia > Anura > Ranidae > Pelophylax > Pelophylax lessonae. The sequence goes on along the minus strand of NC_138770.1, from coordinate 436,428,332 downwards.
CTTGTGTATAGTACTTTCCTTTGTGCCAAAAGTAGTTGGAGTTCATGGCTATCCCTAGTCCTTCCAAGATGAAATTGATCTGTTCCTCCCTCATTTCCGTACTGCTATGTAGTGCCCACTCTACTGCTTCTAGACCATCCTTCTGGACAATATTTGTATAGAGTGAATTCACATCGATAGTGACTAATAAATCCTCTTCTGCAATCTCAATGTTTTGAATCTCTGATAGAAACTGTTTGCTGTCCCTTAGGTAGGACTTCCCCAAGGGCACTAAAGGTTGCAGATACTTGTCCAGGTATTCACCAAGTCTGGAATGCAGGGAATTGATGCCGCTGATTATGGGCCTACCTGGTGGTTTCTTATCATCTTTATGGACTTTGGGTACATAGTACATGACCGGGGTCCTAGGTGCTTCTGGACAGAGGTATTTTGCTTCTTTCTTGTTCAGAATACCCATTTCTTTGCCTTTTTCCACGTATTTATGTAGTGTTTTCTCATAGTTTTTCTTGGGGTTTCCTCTCATTTTGATGTAGGTGTCTTCTTTGCTTAATAGGTTTTCCATTTCCTCCTCATAGTCTTTCTTGTTTAAAATCACTAGTCCTCCTCCTTTATCTGCTGGTCTGATGACCACACCTTTTTTCTTTTCCAGCTTTTTTATGGTTTCCCAAATATTTTTCTCTTTCTTGTTTTTTATCTTGAGTGCTCTTATTTCCTCTTCTACCATTCGTTTGAATACTTCCAGATTTTCATTCTGGATATTCTTAGGGTTAGTGGTTGAGCGATTCTTCAAGTTAGTGTGTCTGTATGGTGTGTCATTTACACTTGTTTGTTGATTTTTCTTAAGGGCAAAGAATTTCTTAATGTTGAGCTTCCTTACGTATTTTTGAAGGTCAATATATGCCTCGAATTTGTCCAGATTCTTATCTGGTGCGTACTTAAGACCTAGGTCCAATATTTTCAACTCCTCCTCATCAAAAACTGTGTTGCTTAGATTAAAAATTCCTGCTCCTAATGTTGTCTTCTTCTTTTTCTTTGTCCCTCCTCGTTTTCCTCTTGGTTTCCGTTTCTGTTTTCTTGATATCCCTGTGTGTCTTCTCTCCTCGTTCCATTGTTCCAAAAAAGCACTGGCCTATTTTGAAAGCAGACAAGACATTGAAGAAAATATTACCAAACCAGCCAAACTTCATATACAGAAGAGCACCCACGCTCAGAAATAGACTGGTGCATAATGTGATAGACCCCCCCAAACAAGTACAACTTCCAACAAATCTAAAAGGCTTTTTTCGGTGTAGGAAATGTTTACCATGCAGAACAAACAGAGCGCAAGAAAGAAGAAAAACCGTTTTCCAGTCCACATCAACAGGAAGGCAATACAAAATTAATGAAACCATCACATGCACTAGCACACATGTGACATATGTGGTGGAATGTCCGTGCAAACTGCAGTATGTGGGTCGAACCACCCGTCCATTGTTTGTAAGGATAAGGGAACATGTGAAAAATATAAAGAAGGGCTTCGACAAACATAGCTTGTCACGTCACTTTAAGATAGCCCATGCAAAAGACCCCTCAGTCATGACTTTTTATGCAATTGACAAAATCAAGAATGACTGGAGGGGCAGCAACAAGAAAATCAATGTATCCCGCAATGAGACAAAGTGGATATATTTATTGCAATCACTTCAGCCTGAAGGCCTTAATATAGACATCGATCTAAACTGTTTTATCACTGACTTTTAACACCATGGTCTTTTATGGCTTTTAGTATTTTTAGGAACATCTAATATCCAGCACTTCTTTTATGACCCTCCTTCGTTTATGATCCTCCTGTTTTTGTGACCTTACAATTTTTAAAGTTCTAGAAGGGACATGGTTCCCATGCAGTTTATGCGTTTTATGCAGTTTATGCAGTTTTAGACATGTGACCCCATGCATTTTTATATATTTTTTTATATATTTTTACATCTTCACCACAATTTTTAAATTTGGGTTTTTATGGGTTTCACAGTCTAAGGTATGTTAAAGCATCCGAACTCAAGCGTATACACCGGTTTTTTTCTCTTGTTTTTCTAATTTTATGCTGATTTTTTATCCCTCCGCAATGGTTGCTCCAACACAATAATAAGTCTGTAATTCTTTCCCCCAACTCAAACATTATGGCTCCTCCTCCACACATATTACCTAACTCCTCTCCTCCATTAATGGAACTTGAGGCCATGATGTTGGGCCCAGTCCAATTTAGATAGTATGGTTTTTATACCCTCTATGGATCTATTTGGAATTTACATACTCGATATGTCCCTCCCATCGAGTATTCCTATATATATTTTTTATATAATTTTATATATTTTTATATATATATTTTAATTTTTATCCTCATTTTAATTTTTAATTTTTAAATTTAATGTGTTCACAATAAAAGTTTAACATTTTACAATCTCTCTATAAAAAAAGCGGATCACCCACGCGGCTCATCTCAGCACTCTTAAGGCACGTTTTTTCACTAAACACTGTCACTTTATGTTTATGAGATGTATGCATTAATATGTGGGGACCGCTGTATAAGGAAGTTCACGTGATGTAAACAAATAACCTGGTATCCGGTATTTGCGGGCCATTATATCCAAAGATACCAAGATGGCCGCCGGTATGACTCGCGTGAGGGTACCAAGATGGCGGAGGTACACATAATGGTCGCTAGGATACGCAGGCCGATATAAGCTCCGGGAGTACGTGGCCTAGTACCGCCCCAGATGACGTCGCAGTGACGAAACGCGTAGAGCGGCAAAGCAGCGTCAACGTCACTTCCGGTTAGGTGGCTCCGGCCGGTGGAACGCGGAAGTACCGCGCGGCCGAACACTGGAGACACACCAAACAAGCTGACGGTGAACTTCCTAACAGTGAGTCGATGCTATTTTTTCCCTCAATAATGTACTATACTACGCAATGGAAGCTCTCTTGGTCTTTTGTATACTGACTCCCTAGATGCAAGCGCAACTGTATGCACGGAACAACCAGCTCTCACAGGCATCAGGAGAAGGGAGACACAGTATATTAGAGTGAGAAGGGAGAGGACTTTTTGGTAAGTGCTTTACCCACGGTATTAGCACTTCTCACCCCTAACACGCGCCACAGGCGTTTTTACTCTCTCACTTTACACTGCATAGTGTTCTGTAATATTCACCACGGATGTCAGTTTCCTCTTTCAAAGGAGGCCACAATAAAGTATCTATTGATCACCTATATTGCACATAGCACTTTTTTTGCACTGGTCACTATATGATTGTTTACATCCGATGAGTGACACATACACGGTACAATCCAATTGATACACGATTACTACCGTTTATAATTTTATAATTTTAATTTAATCTAATTTTAAATCTGCACTATATTGCACATTTAATATTTCACCAATAAGCACTGTGCACTTTCTTTTGGATCATATACAACGAAGTAATTCGCTGTGCAAGGTGGTAGCGCCCCATACCAACACCTCCCATAAACCCCCACATTCTCTAGAAGAGTGTACCATGATCTGCAATATCCCACATATGGTTATGATTACTGCTTGATTGACCTCCCTAGAGATAGAGGGTCAATAGGATCTGGTAAGCGCCCCTACTTTCAGAGGTGGAGGTTTTCACTGATAGTGTTAGATCCCTTTCAGTGAGTCCTTAAGGAGATTTCTTCATTCACTTAGGGCCAGTTCACACCACATGCAGTCCAGTGCGTTTTTTTTCTGCCTTACAAAGCGCATTGAAAGTAGATTACATTGTTTCCAATGGCATAGTTCACACCAGTGCAGTCAGTTCCAGGGCTTTCCAGTTCCATAAAAAAAGTAGAGAATACTGCATTGTTCCTGCACTGGACTGTACTGTAGTGTAGAAAAAAGCATCAAAAATGCACCAAAATTCACTTAAATGCATCAAAAATGCATCAAAAAATGCACCGGATGCCAGTACAGTGAAAAACATATGGAATGCCTCCAGAAACACATCAAAAACACACTGGAACACACCAAAAACGCCAAAATAATTACCATATCTCAGATCTCTCACATGACCTCTGGCTGCTCTCTTCCTCCGCTCTTAGGGCTACAGCAGGAGGGGCCGAGCTCCCCCTCTGATGTAAGCTGTGGAGGTCACATGACTGATGTGGTAGCCAATTAGCCTTTTCCGCTGTAGCCCTTAGATGGGGAGGAGAGCTGGAGGTCAGGTGACCGGCCAGAAGAGATACGAGATAAGGTAATTACATGCATTGTTTTAAACTAACATGTACACAGTGTGTTATAGCATGATAAAAGAGGGGGGCTGGCAGTGATCTTTATTTAACTTTACTGTCAGCTACTAATAGCGGCAGGAGGAGATGGCTCACACACAAAGCTGACAAGCAGGGAGGGGTAGAGAGGAGAGCTGCCGATGATGGAGGCACGTAAAATGACCACAGTAATCAGGGATCAGAAGCCATGATTACTGGGGTCAGCACATAGGTGGGCACAGGAATGGGCAGGATCAACCAGTTTTTTTACAGCTTAGAAAAGGGCAGTTTTTAGGGTTACAACTACTTTAAAGTGATTGTAAAGTCTGTTTTTTTAAAAATAACAAACATGTTATACCTACCTCCTCTGTGCAGTTGGTTTTGCACAGAGCAGCAGCTTGGGTCCCTCTTCGGCTCTCCTGGCCCCTCCCTCCTGTTGCGTGCTCCCATAGTAAGCAGCTTGCTATGGGGGCACCTGAGCTGAGTCACAGCTCCCTGTGTCCATTCAGACACGGAGCCATGGCCTGGCCTCACCCCCTCTTTCTCCTGATTAGCTGAATGATTTTGATTGACAGCAGCGGTAGACTATTATCACTGCTGTCTCAGCCAATGAGGAGGGGACTACCAGGCAGCTTAGACACTCCTGCAACATTGCTGGATAAAGATGGGCTCAGGTAAGTATAAGGGGCGCTAAGGGGGGCTGCTGCACACAGAAGGTGGTTTTATCTTCATGCATAGAATGCACGAGGATGAAAAAAAAAAAACTTTCTGCCTTTACAATCTCTTTAAGTAGGAAGATAAAGACAGACACCACTAGTTGCCAGGGGAACATTGGGAAAGGAATTAAAGGAAAAACTCCTCAACTCAAACAAGGATGACATTACAACCTGTCAAAGGCTCTAATCTTCCAACTCTGTTAACCCCTTTACGCTGATGGAAAGCAAATATACGGCCTCGGCTTCAGAGGGTTGTACCGGGGTGATGCCTGCAGCTAGAGGCATCACCCTGGTACCGTTGTTTAGAGCTGACAGTCAGCTTTCTTGTAATAACAAGCCACTTGGTTGTCATTAAAAGGATTAGGAGGGGTCCCCCCCCCCCTTCTGCCACCTTCCGCAGCTCACCCAGGTCTTTTGTCCCAGCAGGAGACCCGAGCAACCAGCCGACACTTCCGCCGCATTCGGATCTGATCGGATCTTCAATGTAAAAACCCTGAAGCGATGTTATGACATCACTTCTGGGTACTGGGGCCTTAAAGGCTCCAGATTAAAAAAAAAGACAGCATTCAAAACAGCCAAACTTTGTGTTGTGCATGCTTTTAAGTGCAGAGGAGATTTTTGGGGTCTTTTAGACCCCCAGATCCCTCCATAAAGAGGACCTGTCACTGCCTATTATTGTCACAAGGGATGTTTACATTCCTTGTGACAGCAATAAAAGTGGTCAAAACATTTTTTTTAAATAGACAGTGTAAAAATAAAAGAAAATAATTAAGAAAAAAAAATGTAAAGCTCCCTGTCCCACCGTGCTCCCGCACAGAAGCAAGCGCATACGCAAGTCGCACCCGCATATGTAAACGGCGTTCAAACCACATGTGTGGGGTATTGCCGCGATTGTTAAAGTGAGAGCAATAATTCTAGCACAAAAAGTCCTCTGTAACTCTAAACAGGTAACCGTTACATTTTTTTAAAGCATCGCCTATGGAAATTTGTAGGTACTGTAGTTTATCGCCATTCCACGAGTCTGCACAATTTTAAAGCATGACATGTTAGATATCTATTTACTCGACATAACATCATATTTCACATTATTCCAAAAAATTGGGCTAATGTTACTGTTTTTTTTTTTTATTTAAAAAATTGTATTTCTGCCCACTAAATTTCAATTCCAAGTGATATAAAATATTTAAATGATTGCCATTTTATTCTCTAGGGTCTCTGCTTGAAAAATATATATAATGTTTGGGGGTCCTAAGTAATTTTCCAGCAAAAAATACAAATTTTAACTTGTAAGCAACATATGTCAGAAAAAGGCTTAGGCTCCAAGGGGTTTGAAAAAGCTCTAATTCTAATTTACAGTACTATGAAGATTAGTAGCATGACGGCTTCACTCTATGTAAAGTAATGATGCCCCACATTTTAAAAAAATATGATTATTCTGGCTCAGACATAAATCCTATAAAAACATAGTATGCAGTTTTACATGAGTTTAATACAACCCCTAACCCTAACCCACAAATGGCATCCCTGGAGAGAGAGCAAAGAGGATTTTACAGAGAAAAAAGCTGGCTCTCCACTCTACAATATTGCAGATGTTTGTAAAAGGATCCTTTCAGGTTACATTTTATGCAAAATCTCAACACAGGATAATAGATCATTTCTGGCCGTACTTCTAATCCTTTTCCTGCTTTTTCTAATAGTTCTAACAGACTGCCATATTATACTATAAGTATACAGTATGTTCGTATTAAAAAAAGAACTTCTCTCAAGCCAATAAAATTGTTCAGGGAGTATTTAGCATCTATTCAATGAAAAAGAGCAATGAAACATGATAACCAGTTTGAAATCAATCAAAAATATGAAGTGACTCCAGAAAAATGAAACATGAATGGATATTGCAGTCTTTGCTTTTTTATGCAGCTTTCCTGAAAAAGGGGATGTACTGTAAATATTTTTTACAACAGATTTTTTATTCTTATTAGATGTAGATTTTTAATCCATGCTTAACCACTTCAACACAGTCCTGTCGCACTTTGAATGACAATTGCACGGTCGTGCAACACTGTACCCAAACTGAATTTTTATAATTTTGTTCACACAACTAGAGCTTTCTTTTGGTGGCATTTAATCAACACTGGGTTTTTTATTTTTTTGCCAAATAAACAAAAAAAAAGGCTGAACATTTAGAAACAATGTCTCTTTCTCTGTTAAAAATTTGGCAAATATATCATTGTTTTTCATAAATGTAGGCCAAAATGTATTCTGCTACATTTCTTTGGTGAAAATAACCCAAATAAGTGTTTATTATTTAGTCTGTAGGAAAGTTATAGAGTCCAAAAACTATTGTCTATAGAGTATCTGAAAATGTATCAATCCTGATGTACTGATGGCCTATCTCATTTCATGAGGCCCTAAAATGCCAGGATAGTGCAAATACCCTCCAAATTACCCCTTTTTGGAAAGTAGACAATCCAAGGTATTTAGTAAGAGAAATGGTGGGTTTTTTGAAGTTGTAGTTTTTTATATTTTTGGAAAATGGAGAAAAAAATAAAATAAATAAATTCACAATTTCTTTTTTTAATATACTGTCACCAGTGCAGTACAGTGTCATCATATACCTGGTGTGGCGGTGATCAGGGACACTGACTGGTGACAGTATGAAAAAAAGTTATTATTCATTTTTTTCTCAATTTCTTTTTCATTTTTTTTTACAATTTTTTTTTAAACACACTGGGACCAGAGCAATCCTATGTTACCATAGTAACACTGTACTACTCTTGGGAGATGACCAGGATTTATTTTTACACATTATGATTGCTTATAGCAGTGAATTGCATTGCTATAAGCAAGCATTTTACTGAATGAAACTGACATTGCATTTGATTTGCAGAGCAATGTGAACTGACATTTAATACGTCATTTTTTAGATTCCAGTGCTGTGATTTTTGGCTGACGGCTACTCCATCATGCAACAGTGTAGTCAAATAATTTTATATAATTTTTGAGACAGAGCTTTCTTTTGGTGATATTTATTAACTATATTTTTTTGTCTTTGTGCTGTATCAAAAAAAGACCAAACATTTTGGAAAAAATAAAAAAGTTTTCCTTATTTTCTATTAAAATAAAAATGCTAATACAAAAACGAAAAAGCAGCAAATGAACTAACTTTTGTAAAGTAGACACCACAAGGTGATCTAATTTTTTCGAAGTGAAGAAACCTGCTGATACTGAGGGTTTTAAAACATGGAGCTTGGTAATGGTGCCTTAGATACAGCACATACAGGTCTTATGCAGCGGGAGGAGGAGATGAAGCTAATAATGTACAGGTTACATACAGTGGGAGGATGGCGCTGAAGAGGTTAAAATACAGATGTGAAGGATAAGGGAGCTAAAGAGTTAATGTACGGGTTATTTAAGAGATGGGCTATAGATCAGATGTATAGGAGAGAAGGGGGGTAAACGGGTTAAACTTTACTGCTGCTGAACTCTACTGTGTTCAGGTACTAATATAAATGATGATAATAGAAATGATTCTTTCTCTTTCCCCACTTTCTCTGTTATAAGGAGAAGGGGCGGACTTACAGATGTAAACACAGAATGTTTACACCATGTGATCACTGTGATTGGTACCAATGCTGAGAGCACATAAAGCATGCTGTTCTGCCTATACTTCAGGGTTTCTCAACCTGGGCTCCATGGAACCCTAGGGTTCCTCCAGAGGTAGCTAGGGGTTCCTAGAGCAATGAGCAGTTTCTGCCTCTCAGATAATTTCCCACTGAAACCATTGATCTTTTTAGCTATCTGTAAGAGGGAAATTATTTCCAATGACCACATGTGTAAGGATGATTCCCCCCATTGACCATCACACTGATGTATCATTAGATGTAGATATAGTCATTTTTATCAGGGGTTCCCTGAGACCGTAAATTTATTTCAGGGGTTCCTCTGTGTTGAAAAGGTTGAGAAAGGCTGCTATACTTATATAGGAAAGTTGACAGTGACTCTTGTATAAGAAAAGCCTACTATACAAAACAGGAAAGGTAAGTTGTCAATACTGCATGACCTCCAGTAGTTAGATCTTGAAAATCCCAATTGAACTTGCAGTTAAATACATTTCAGATGCATCAAAACCAAATGTGTTCAAAATCCTACAGTTTGTTTCTTTAGAAAACAGCCACAGCCTGAATAGGAAAGTCTGTCACCTGCCAGCATGATGTAGAGAAGGACCCATGCTATCTGTGTGTAAGCAGTGGACTCTCTGCTAAGGTCCGACTCGCCCCCTGATAAGTCAGACTTATATGTCTGTAATCAGCAAATCTCATGCTTCTGGCTGATTGGAGAGTTTTAGCTCTGATTCAGTAGCTGGCGTTTCAGCCTGCTACAGGAAAAGAACACCGCTTTCACACAGAGAGCTAGAATACATTTCTACAACAATCTGGAAGGGGACAGGCTTTTCTATTTAGATTGTATGTGTTTTCCAAATACAAAAAAATTAAGACTTTGCACATTTCTTGTCTTGAAGCATCTGAAATGCATATATCTGATTTAACCACTTGCTGACCGCGCACATTGAGCGTACTGCGGCAAAGCGGCTCGATTTCGCCCAGCGACGTAGACCTACGTCGCTGGACTCCTCCCCTTCTGGGCAGCGCGCGTGCGCCGCCGGAGGCTCGCTCCTGCTGTATTCAGACACAGCGGGAGTCGGGCCAGGGGAGGAGAGGCGGTGATAACCGCCGCTCTTCCCCGATCGTTGGGGATCGAGTGAGGAAATCCACCCGCTTGTGTAAACAAAGCGGACGGATCTCCTATGTGACAGGCAGGGACAGATTACAGCAGTGGTCCTCAACTCCGGTCCTCAGGGCACACTAACAGGCCAGATTTTAAGTATTACCTTGGGGAGATGCAGACTAGAGTACTGCAATCACTGAACAGCAAATTATATCACCTGGGATGTATTTTCCCCTGGCCTGTTAGTGGGCCCTGTAGGCCAGGGTTGAGGACCACTGGATTACAGGATTTAGCATAGCTGAACCTGCGATCTGTCCCTGTGTCACACAATCCCCTCCCCCCACACACGTCAGTAAGCACCAGGCATACATTTAATCCCTTGATCACCAATAAAGTTTACCCCTTCCCTTCCAGTGTCATTATTACAGTAACAGTGCGTATTTATAGCACTGATTACTGTAGTAATGTCACTGGTCCCCCCAAAAGTGTAAAAAATGTCAGTCAAGGGTCCGATCTGTCTGCTGCAATGTCGCAGTCCCGCAAAAAAAAAAGCAGATCACTGCCATTACTAGTTAATAAAAAAAAAAAACAATAAAAATGACATTAATCTTTCCCGTAGTTAGTAGCTGCGATAACTTTGCGCAAACCAATCAAAATACGCTTATTGCGATTTTAAAAAATTTTAAAAAATTTTGATTTTTACATTTTTTTGGGGGAATTTCATATAAAAAAAAATGTGAAAAATATTGTTATTTTTTCAAAATTGTCACTATTTTTTTGTTTATAGCGCAAAAAGTAAACATCGCACAGGTGATCAAATACCACCAAAAGGAAGCTCTATTTGTGGGGAAAAAAAGACATAAATTTAATTTGGGTACAGCATTGCTCGACTGCGCAATTGTCCGTTAAAGTAACGCAGTGCCGAATCGCAAAATATGGCCTGGTCAGGAATGGGGTAAAATCTTCTGGTCTTAAAGCGGTTAAAAATTCGCTCATTGAGAATTTTTTTTGTCAAAGACATGTAGCTAAATACATTTTGGCCTAAATATATGACAAAAATTGAATATATTGGATATATTTTAACTGTCAAAGTAGAAAATATTGTTATTTTTTCAAAATCGTCGCTCTTTTTTTATTAATATCGCAAAAAATGAAAAGCGCAGAGGTGATCAAATACCACCAAAAGAAAGCTCTGTTTGTGGGAAAAAAAGGACGTAAATTTTGTTTGGGTACGGCGTTGCATGACCGCGCAATTGTCAGTTAAAGTCGCATAGTGCCAAGTTGCAAAAAGTGGCCTGGACGTAAAGCAGGAAAATCCTCCGGTGGTAAAGTGGTTAAAGGAATAGTTCACCTTTACCAAAAAACTGCATATGCAGATAAGGGATGTCTGTAGATGAAAACATGCTCCTCATTTCACCAAAATTAAATATTGCCCCTGCTATAGGTGTAGGCCATTTACGTATCTCCAGAAGCCTGACTGAAGAACTCATTACATTGCTAAAGGCCCAGCTATAACTGTTCAACTCCACCATTACAGGAGTGAGTTTTTTCTCTGATTCAGACCTCCACACATGCACTTTTTCTTTCCTGACGCAGTAGCTCTGAGCTCGGAGTTTGAGCGCTCATACCTGTGATGGTGAAGATGAACAGTAATAGCTGGACCACTTAGCAATGTCCTGGGAGTTTTCAGGTCAGGAAGCATAAAGACTTTTTGCTTCCAAAAAAGGAGGCCTGGAAGTGATTTAATCACCGTGGGACCAGGAAGTGATGTAATCACCATAGGACCCAAAAGTGACATCAACAACATGGAACCCAGGGTAAGGTATTCACTGGCTAGCTGGAGATATCTCAACCATAGGGGAGGGAAGTAAAAAAAAAAAAAATGGAGAAACTGTAACAAAAACAGGGATTGGAAGTGCTAGGAGCCATCCACCCCAACAGTTATTGCAACTTGATTGTTGTAATGAACAATTTGAGTACAATAAATGTATTAATGTAGACAGTTTTTATGAATTGAAAGATTATAAAATCAGGGCTTAGGAAACTCCCCAGAAATCAAAGTACTCAAGCAGCTGGAATAATACTTTGCCCCAAATAAGTCCCCAAATGTATACAATGTATTCCCAGCGCTTAGAGCCACAATCTCCTATCATCTACAAATTGTCCATGTTAATAAACAAAAAAAAAAGACTAGATGGAGCGTTGGGATTTATATGAGTTTTTTTATAGGCAAGAGTGTTATTTGTTTTAAAATTTGAGATCCCTGTTTTATAGAAGAGTTTTATTATTTAGCTACAAAAATGTGTTAGATGTAAGAGCGGTTATTGATAAATCAATATTGGGACAATATAACAATATATAGTATCCAGTAAGAACAGAACATTAAGGGCAGAAGTGGTCTAAAAAAGAGCTTCCTGGGTGACACCACCTCTTTTTGAAGAAATGCGTCGGAAGTGACGTGATCACATCAGAACCAGAAGTTGAGTCAGCACAACCTGAAGTCGCTGTTCCACCATTTTTGATGTTCTAAAGTTGCCATTGGAATTGTCTTTTTACATGTATGCATATTTTAAACAATAAAATTAGTGGTTTTAAACAGTAGTATACTATGGAGGTGTCTCTTTTATGAGGTATATTGGATGCCTGAAGGAAGTGGTTTTCATGACTAAAGAAGATTGGAGGGCATGTTGTATTTGACCAAATAGGTATTTTATCTAGTAAGTATCCATTGCATGGGGAGCATACATGGTGGTGAATAGGAAGATTGGGCATAACAATGGTGATTTGGAGATTAAATTTGCACATTTCATGTGAGCACAACTAACAATGTTTTTTTTTGTATATACATATAATACTACACTGTTTTTATTTATTTTTTATACAATGTTGAGTGGAATTGAGAATTGAAGAGTCTTGGACACTTTTTCCGCTGAAGGAGGAGTGTGACACCTGGTAGTTTTTTTTCTTTTTTCTTATTGCACAAGCTTAATATGTCCCATTGGTACATAGGGTCTAACTTTCTGTTGAACGTTTAATGAAATTCCTTAAGAAGCACTGTATGGAAGAAAAAACTTAAGATTTTGTTTATTAACATGGACAATTTGTAGCTGTTAGGAGGTTGTGGCTTTAAGTGCTGGGGATACATTGTATACTCGTTATGAATTCCCCATAATGTTTTATGTATTTGGTTTACTGGCCTGGGTCTTTACCATCCAGGGATCTGACTAAAGGCCTGTACACACGAGTGGAAATTCGGCCGGGAATTTTCGTCCGACACCGATCTGCCGATTTTCGGCTTGTTAGTATGATGCTTCCAACAACCGTCTCCGACTTTTCGGCCGAAAAAATCCTGGTGCGCAGGCTATAAAATTTTTGTGGACCGTCAAAACACGTCTGATTTTTGTCTCGTTAGTACAGATTTCGATGGGGAAAAATCTTATGAGCAAGACTAGGCATGCTCAGAGATGAAAGAACACATACAAAGCAATCCATTCCCCATAATGTTTTATGCATTTGGTTTACTGGCCTGGGTCTTTACCATCCAGGGATCTGACTAAAGCCCCGTACACAGGAGTGGAAATTCGGCCGGGAATTGTCGTCCGACGACCGATCTGCCGATTTTCGGCTTGTTAGTATGATGCTTCCGACAACCGACTCCGACTTTTCGGCCGAAAAAATCCTTGTGTGCAGGCTATAAAATTTTTGTCGACCGTCAAAACATGTCCGATTTTCGTCTCATTAGTACAGATTTCGATGGGGAAAAATCTTATGAGCAAGACTAGGCATGCTCAGAGATGAAAGAACACATACAAAGCAATCCATTCCCCATAATGTTTTATGCATTTGGTTTACTGGCCTGGGTCTTTACCATCCAGGGATCTGACTAAAGCCCCGTACACAGGAGTGGAAATTCGGCCGGGAATTGTCGTCCGACGACCGATCTGCCGATTTTCGGCTTGTTAGTATGATGCTTCCGACAACCGACTCCGACTTTTCGGCCGAAAAAATCCTTGTGTGCAGGCTATAAAATTTTTGTCGACCGTCAAAACATGTCCGATTTTCGTCTCATTAGTACAGATTTCGATGGGGAAAAATCTTATGAGCAAGACTAGGCATGCTCAGAGATGAATGAACACATACAAAGCAATCCAACACATGACATCACTTCTGAAGTAGAATTCTGTCGTGCGGGAAAATTTGTGTGCAGTCTAGAGCACATTCCAACCAACAGACACGACTCTGGACAAAAGACGGACGACCGGTCGGCGGAAATTCGTTGTGTGTGTACGGGGCTTTAGTCCTCTTATAGATGATAACACCATATAGGGACTGGTGTATTGACACTCTTTTTTGGAATTGTTAGTATGTTTTTATTTGTTCTCTGTGTGTTATATCTGTACGGTGGTTTACATTTGTGCAGTGTTATAGAATTTATAATACAGTTGTGTTTTCATTTTTAATTCATATTTTGTGGTGCAGGTTTGTTTCAGGGGGTACTTTTTCATGTGGGTTTTGTATTCTGTTTTGGTTTCCCTTGTCTGCACACTTGGCGGTGCTGGTTTGTTTTTTGAATAAATTATTGAAATTATGAACAGTCACACATGGCAGAAAGTAGAACAAACAGCCTTTTGTGGTGTCTCAAATTATCCATTGCTATTAAAATTAAATAGAATAAGTAAGTCATAAAACATTTCTAAACTACTTCTTGAACAGTGGCATTCTACACTCAAAAACTGGTTCTAAATGATAAATGCAGCACTGTTTCATGTTAGCCTCACGTAAGAGTAATCAAGTGTCTATTTACAAAAAGCCAATGTTCTAATCCCTATCCCATCTAGCAAACACCTCTTGAAAGAAGATTCATACTGTTCACTTACATCATAAATTCTTCTCACTGATTGATGAAAGGTTTCCTTAGTAGGACACCTTGACAAATATGCCCATACCTCATTTTTTAAACTCTTTACGACTGAACACTCATAATAAAGTTTCTGTCTAACAATAAAGAAGTGAACATTAAGAAACTGTACGTTTTCAAAACAGGGTACCTGATATTCTTATTGACCAGAACAGAACCCGTTGTGTACTTTTTCACTCTAAACACTCCAAACTTGGTTTTCAGAGTAATAATGTTGTGAAAATATCTTACCAAAACTTACTTCTGTTAACGTACTGTACAATAAAACGAACACTAGGAAGACCTCAACATGTGGCTTTTTAAAACTTCTCACTTGTTAAAACTTGTAGAACATTAGAGTTAAAAAATCAGAAATCAGTGTTAAAATTGTGATTTTTTTTTTAAACTAAGATGCATTTTACTCTTCAGTTTATTGATATAAAATAGATTGTGGAAAAAAAAGCAACATCTACTATTTTGAAAAACATTGTAAAGTTTGAAAGAATTTCTGCAATAGATATACTAGGCCATCTGACTAAGTGATACACCAAACTTCAAAAACAAATTGGTTTTAGCTAACTATTACACAAAATATGATGCACATTGATGGGTAAGGGCCACAGATATAATACTGTTTTATCCTCTGTGCCTAACTCTCCCTGCACCTTGGCATAAAATATATAAATCATATCAATACATATCATTTTATTTGTACTTCAAAACATATTTGAGATCAGATTGGACATACAGTATGTAAATGAAGTAGCTGAGGCTGTGGTATGCCATAGTGTCTGATTCATTTTTTTTTTTTTTTTGTTACATAGTGGTTTATTTACTAAAGGTAGATAGGGAAAAATTAGACATAACTCTGCAGAGAAACTAATAAGCTTCCAGGTTGTATTGGTAAAGCTTAAAGCGTAACTCCATTTTTATAAAATTGAAAAGCAGCGCTATATAAAAAGTCCAGGTATAGGTAGGGTCCAGCTGATTGGTCTCCTTGAAGTGGCACCACCAGAGAGAGAGCAACCCCAAACACACTGCCGCTTACCGTCCCACTAATAAAAGAAGGCTCAAAGGTTCCACCAAACTGCTCCTCCAGAAATCCTCAGCGATTTTTAGGATCAAGCCAATTAGGTGCGACTCCATACAGATGGTACAAGGCAGACTGATCACTCATATATACAGGTAATAAGAGGAAAAAGAGCTTATCTGCCAGAAATGTTTGACCGCCAACATGATGATCGCTGCTTCACTCTCTTCACCGGCTACCCCGGAAGAAGTCTAACATTGGATGAAACGCCGCGTCGGGCGGGACCTGTGATGTGGGACATCACTACGGAGTGAAGCAGCGGTCATCTTGTATGGAGTCGCACCTAATTGGCTTGATCCTAAAAATCGCTGAGGATTTCTGGAGGAGCAGTTTGGTGGAACCTTTGAGCCTTCTTTTATTAGTGGGATGGTAAGCGGCAGTGTGATTGGGGTTGCTCTCTCTCTCTCTGGTGGTGGCACTTCAAGGAGACCAATCAGCTGGACCCTACCTATACCTGGACTTTTTATATAGCGCTGCTTTTCAATTTTATTATGTTTTATCCAGCATATGTGCAGCACCTGTTTTTTATTTAATAGACCCAAGCGCAGTCTTTTGTTTCATTTTTTTAACTCCATTTTTGTTGAGAAAAAAACATTCCCCTCTAAGTGATCTCTGTACATTACAAGGATTTTAACAAACTTTGTTGCAGATTCCTACCTTTTGTTATTCTGAAGAAATCCCTGTTTGTTCCTCTGTGCCTCTGTGCTGAGTGGGCAAATGGGAGTGGTTTCATAATGATCTATCAGCTGTGGCAGCTGCGGAGCTCTAATGAGGAAAGCTGATGTGCCTACATCCCTTTAGATGTGTTCCTATTGGGCGTATCTCACCAAAAATGAAATTTTTGTTGCAGGAAATGCCAGAAATCTGAGTTGTATCTTAGGCAGACTTTTGGGAAAATTGGTGAGCCAATCACACAAGCAGGAAATGAGGTTTCTGGGGTGTGGTCAGTACACATTCTGTGTACAGAACACCTCCAGGTAGCCATATTTCATTGCATTTTCAGAAAATTACAACAACTGCAGATTAAAAAGGAAAGGTAATTTCTAATACATTCAATGACAATATGATCTGTGTCGCAATTGCATACGCTATATTGTTTTTTCTTTATTTGCTGGTTTTTTCCCCACGAAAGTGGAGTTACCCTTTAGTTAAAAAGGCTGAGGTTAGAAGCTGATTGGTTTCCCTGAATTCTGACTAATTTTCCCTCTCCAACTTTAGTAAGTCCATCTAGTTTAACCAATTCCAGTTCAATCCATCCAGTTATTTGTTACAGAATAGGGGTTTTTGGATCAATATTGTTTGCATTAAAATTGACTACACTGAATATAACACTGTCCACTCTGTCAACAAATATAAAGGGACAGCAGTAATGTTGCCCATAGTAATTAACCAGATATTCCCATTTTCTAACATACTTTGAAAGTACAAAAGTATATGATTTGTACAGTTAACACCAGAATTTTCAAGTAGCTACCAGCTCTAACCTTTCCGATCTTAGTATTTGTAACGACACCCCAAGTATGAAAGGAGTTACAGTCGTCTAGGATAATCCGCTCCCGAACGCCAGGACAGCTATCGACCACTCCAATCCACCATACATGAAGCCCATCATTAATTCCCCCCCAAGTACGAGACAAGGCTCTGTAGTGAGGTTCGATCAAGAGTAACTCTCTTCTCCTTCATTGAAAGAAACACAGCATTTATATATACTTTGAGAATACCACATGAACAATGACTGTGTAATTACCTCCCTTAGTAGACAGCCAGGTGAGCTCATTAACATGCTTATCAATAGTCTCAGACCCAATTAACATACTGTCCTATTTTAGACAAAAGCACATTCTTTAGGAGGGGCTGCTGGAAACAACCCCCCCCCTCTCTCTGCAGGTAATACACATGGATTAGCAGACAGGATGTCTCTCCTATTTCCTGGACGCCCAAATTAGGAGTTGCACTTCCTGTGCCTTACAGTGTACAGGAATAAGGTAGATCTCCATATTTCCTGAGAGATATGGATAATGCATATACTGTCCCATTTGAAATAGTCCAAACCATATTCTCAGTGTACACCACCCTCCCGGTCACCCTGCATCCATAAAAGATGCAGGGTGACTTAAACATAAGAAAGCCACACAAGGCTGGACATGGTGTCTCCCAGCCTCTTTAAAGAAATTTGGGGTCCACAACCCCCATGCCCAAAGTGACTCCTGTCACAGTATTGATCCTTGAAAAACCATAATCTTCTCCCCTGGCACCATGGGTAGGTTGGTGCACAACACATGGGCAGGCTGGTAGCTAACACGTGCCTTCTCTAATCTGGATTATCAAGGAGTGTTCTGTATCTGCAATGCATATGCAGTATGTACCTGCTCCTGGCTCCACACTGAGAGTCACAATGATCAACACAGATTCCCCCGAATAGGCTCTGATCAATACAGACACAGAGGAAAGCTATGTAAACATTCCCTGTCACCTGCTGAAGATGTCAAGTCCAGTGCTTTCATGTAAGAATTGGGGACAGGTTTGGGTTCCAAGAAACATTTGCCCTTTATATACTTGTACCTCTACTCACCAGTGTCTGTGTTGAATTATAAATCCACTCTGCATATTCAAAGTCACTTGATTGTTAATTTACTGATTTACTGATTACTAATCTGTTTTTCCATACTCAAATGCTCTTTTTATTTTTTTCACTCTTAGTAGTTGATGCATTATGACCCAAATTTACAAGCAGTAGTAAACAAGCAATGACAAAGCTATACTGGGTACAAAGCAGGTATTTTGCAAATAACAGTGATATAACCACTCTTATATACTTTGAGTGGTACACTTTTTTTCTCATAAAATATAAGAAAAAAAAAAAAAATGAATGTATTGCCTATTAAAACATTCAAAATGTAATAAACCTCTTCCATTAAGCACATTTTTGAGGTGTAATTCCTTTAGTAAATTCTTCATTACTCCTTAAGGACGCCATATAGTCAGTTTATTGGTTGAACCAGATGGACTTTTTTTAAACCTGACTATGTAAATATATAGGCTTTAGATGTTTCACTATTGTGCAGAACATCCCCACATATAAAACTGAATGCTCTCCAATAATTTCTCCACCCATGATACCCACATTTCCATCCTAAAAGGACGTGTCAGAACTTTCTAGATAAACGTCACTACTAACTCCTCTTTGTGAATGTCAAGAAACCAACTGGGCAGGTCTTGATGCTTTATAACAATATGTAATGTTGAAATCACTATCACAAACCTCATTTCTGTCAAGGATCTTTTCCCATTGTTGAATTTTAATCATGGGAAAGCACAAAGGAGCTATAAACAAGAATAAACACATCACACACAGTGAATTTAAATTTAACAGCAGTTTATTGGAATCGTTTTGGCCACGGTGCTATTTAACCACTTCTGGATCGGAAGGATTTACCCCCTTAATGACCAGGCCATTTTTGCGATACGCAACTGCATTATTTTAACTGACAATTCACGCGATCGCGTGCTGCTGTACCCAAATCAAATTGATGTCCTTTTTTCCCACAAATAGAGCTATCTTTTGGTGGTATTTGATCACCCTGCCATTTTTATTTCTTGCGCTATAAACAAAAAAAGAGCGACAATTGTGAAAAAAAAAAACCAATATTTTTTACTTTCTGCTATAAAACACAGCCAATATAAAAAATTTAGAAAATCTATTTTTTTTTCATCAATTTAGGCCAGGGATCCTCAAACTACGGCCCTCCAGCTGTTGCGGAACTACATATCCCATGAGGAATCGTAAAACTCTGACATTCACAGACATAACTGTGAATGGGAATTGTAGTTCCTGAACAGCTGGAGGGCCATAGTTTGAAGACCCTTGATTTAGGCCAATATGTATTCTGCTACATATTTTTGGTAAAAAAAATCCCAATAAGTGTATATTGATTGGTTTGCTCAAAAGTTATAGTGTCTACAAATTATGGGATATTTTTATGGAATTTGTATTTATTTATTTTTTACTAATAATGGCGGCGATCAGCAATTTTAAGCAAGACTGTGACGTTACGGCGGACATATCGGACATCTAACTGACACTTTTCACACTTTGTGGGGACGGTTGACACTAATACAGTGATCAGTGCTAAAAAAAAATGCACTGTCATTGTATTAATGACACTGGCAGGGAAGGGGTTAACATCAAGGGTGATCAAAGAGTTAATTGTGCCCCTAGGTGTTCTTACTAACTGTTGGGGGGTTGCACTGATTGATGAAAGACAGAGATCCTGGTTTGTGTTTAGCAGGAACACTAGATCTCTATCTTGTCCCCTTGCAGAATGGTGATCTGCCTTGTTTACATAAGCAGATTGCCGTTCCGCCTCTCCTGGGGATGATTGCGGATGACCCGATGTCCACCAAACCCATTGATTGACATCCCCGCTAGCCAATTACGGCAGGATGGCGCCTCCGGCAGCACAATGGCTCCATCTAGTGGCTATTGAATGAAACGGCATACAGGTGCGTCATTTCGCGCAATTGCGTCACTTTTCCGCAGTATATACACAGTGGCTGGTCGGCAAGTGGTTAAGGGGTAACCCTAATTAAACCAAACAATAACAATTTAATTATATATATATATATAAGTAATTTTAAGTAATTTTTACTTAAAAAGAGTACTCTGTGTTTAAGTTTTCTTGGGGTGCTCTATAAGATATATGGCAATATATACAGTTAATATGTTGTATGTCTGCTGTCACTTTATTAGTTTTAAAATGCCCATTGATTCCCAATGAATGGGTGCTGTAAAAACTAATTTGCTTAATCTTGTGCAGTAAAGGGTTGTACTATAAAATATGATTACACTATGATAACCATACAACTATACTATCTACATATATATGTTTACACTGGTGTCATATTGTATTATTCTTTGTATTATCTAATGCAAACATCCAGAGATGGAGACATTCATACAGTGATGGAGACAGTTACTTGCTTATACTGTACACGCAGTATTATATACTCTTTTGTATTTATTGTAAAACTCCACTTCCCAGTGCTTTGCATGTATTCCCCAGTAGATCAAATGTAGCCAAAGAAACTAGCAGTGCTCAGGATTAAATTTGTTGTGGCAACAATAAAATTGCACTGTATTCCTTCTTTATAAAATCAGTGAGACAGTATAACACAAACATGCTTTATGTGTTCTTGCTGCCGTTGCTAGAAAAAGACTGTCGATGCACACAATGAATCCATAGACGGTTTTCATTTTAAGGTGGAATTGCAGGACTTGTTTAACCTTCTTAGCGGTATTCCCGAGCGTGGCTCGGGGTTAAATTTCAGAGCCAAAAGCGGTAACCCCGAGCCACACTCAGGGTACCGCCAGAAGCATCGCTGGATCCTGTAAAAGAAGTTTCTTACCTTGTCACCAGGATCCAGCGATGTGTCTCGGCGGTGTCTCGCGGCGGATCTTCCTCCCGATCGTCTCCGTGCCCCGGTGTTCCGTGAAAAAACCTACCCGTGAGAAATGCCTACCCTTGTCACTTCCGGTGCACGGCAGTGTGTGTAACGCGGCGGTTACAATAAAACAGCTCGGCTGAAATATGAGTCATCTCCACTCCTATCCCTATCACTTCCCTGATCTGGGCTAGTAAATATAAAAGGGGCGGCGGGTGTATGAAAAGATAAATCACGGAGCCGAGAGCCGCTTTTATATTTACTAGCCAAGATCAGGGTAGTGACAGGAGCGGAGATGACTCATATTGCTGCACAGCTGTTTTAATGTAACCGCCGCGTTACACACACTGCCGTGATCATTTCATACCCTCCGTGCATGCGCACTAGTCAGCTCCTCAGCTGTTCCATTACGTATCCGGGGCTGTGAGCATGCGCACTGCTACGCTGCTCAGCTGTTCCTCACAGGAAGTGACGAGGGTAGGCATTTCTCACGGGGTAGGTTATTCTCACGGAACACCGGCTTCCGTCTCCTGCAATGTGACGTTCGCAGGGGGGTGGAACCGGCAGCAAATTCAAATGTAAAAACACACCAAACACACTGATACCATTCAAAATAAATACGTAATTCTTGTGAATGAGCAGCCCAAACCAACTGTATACATTATATATATATATATATATATATATATATATATATATATATATATATATATATATGTATACATAATATATGTATACATACATATATATATATATATAATATATATAATAAATGTATACAGTTGGTTTGGGCTGCTCATTCACAAGAATTACATGCAAAATAATGGTACCGCTTTCAGCACCTAAAATCCAAAAGAATCATACCGCCAGGGAGGTTAAGGTACAGCTCTTTTTTTTTCTTTGCTTTAAATTTATTATAGTTTTTAGAGTTTTTATCAGAGCAGGGAAATTATAAGCCTATCTCTGGAACAAAACTTTACCCCTTCTCATCCCCCTCTAACTGAGGCAGTAAAAAGAAACCTAAACCTAAATATCCTCTTCTGGTATCCATGTCACTGCCTTCATTAGGTGGACACTTCCTATTGGCTCTCCAGTGGCGGGGTCCTATCAGAGTTCAGAAGAGGAGTGGTATCTTAGGGGACTGGCTAGAGAGAGTCCTGGATGGGGGGACTTGGATGAGTATACAGTCAGGTCCATAAATATTGGGACATCGACACCATTCTAATCTTTTTGGCTCTATACACCACCAAAATTGATTTGAAATGAAAAAAATCAGGTGAACGGTGTAGGAATTACAACAGTTTGTATATGTGCTTCCCACTTTTTAAGGGACCAAAAGTAATGGGACAGATTAACAATCATAAATCAAACTTTCACTTTTTAATACTTGGTTGCAAATCCTTTGCAGTCAATTACAGTCTGAAGTCTGGAACGTATAGACATCACCAGACGCTGGGTTTCATCCCTGGTGATGCTCTGCCAGGCCTCTACTGCAACTGTCTTCAGTTCCTGCTTCTTCTTGGGACATTTTCCCTTCAGTTTTCTCTTCAGCAAGTGAAATGCATGCTCAATCGTATTCAGGTCAGGTGAGTGACTTGGCCATTGCATAACATTCCACTTCTTTCCCTTAAAAAAATCTTTGGTTGCTTTCGCAGTATGCTTCGGGTCATTGTCCATCTGCACTGTGAAGTGCCGTCCAATGGGTTCTGAAGCATTTGGCTGAATATGAGCAGATAATATTGCCAGGAACACTTCAGAATCCATCCTGCTGCTTTTGTCAGCAGTCACATCATCAATAAATACAAGAGAACCAGTTCCATTGGCAGCCATACATGCCCACGCCATGATACTACCACCACCATGCTTCACTGATGAGGTGGTATGCTTTGGATCATGGGCAGTTCCTTTCCTTCTCCATACTCTTCTCTTCCCATTACTCTGGTATAAGTTGATCTTGGTCTCATCTGTCCATAGGATGTTGTTCCAGAACTGTGAAGGCTTTTTTAGATGTTGTTTGGCAAACTCTAATCTGGCCTTCCTGTTTTTGAGGCTCACCAATGGTTTACATCTTGTGGTGAACCCTCTGTATTCACTCTGGTGAAGTCTTCTGTTGATTGTTGACTTTGACACACATAAACCTACCTCCTAGAGAGTGTTACTGATCTGGCCAACTGTTGTGAAGGGTGTTTTCTTCACCAGGGAAAGAATTCTTCGGTCATCCACCACAGTGGTTTTCCGTGGTCTTCCGGGTCTTTTGCTGTTGCTGAGCTCACTGGTGCGTTCTTTCTTTTTAAGGATGTTCCAAACAGTTGATTTGGCCACACCTAATGTTTTTGCTATCTCTCTGATGGGTTTGTTTTGTTTTTTCAGCCTAATAATGGCTTGCTTCACTGATAGTGACAGCTCTTTGGATCTCATATTGAGAGTTGACAGCAACAGATTCCAAATGCAAATAGCACACTTTAAATTAACTCTGGACCTTTTATCTGCTCCTTGTAAATGGGATAATGATGAAATAACACACACCTGGCCATGGAACAGCTGAGCAGCCAATTGTCCCATTACTTTTGGTCCCTTAAAAAGTGGGAGCCAAACTGTTGTAATTCCTACACCTTTCACTCGATTTGGATGTAAATACCCTCAAATTAAAGCTGAAAGTCTGCAGTTAAAGCACATCTTGTTTTTTCATTTCAAATCCATTGTGGTGGTGTATAGAGCCAAAAAGATTAGAATTGTGTTTATGTCCCAATATTTATGGACCTGACTATAACTTATTTCATCAGGTAAGGAAAAATAAAATACATACAGGATGGGTTAGAGGGGGGTGGGAGAGAGGTATGGAAGGAGTATCATATTTTGCTCAGAGTGGGGCTAAAAGCTGTCAGTTTTATTCCAATCTTATTAGTAGGGTGGGTACTGGCCAAAATCTCTGCTTTTTATCATTGGCCAGGTACAGTATACCTCTACAGTGACAAAATAGTCAGGAGAGGAAGTAAAGTGAAATCCAGTGTTGCCAACCGTCCGTATTTTCACGGACAGCCCGTAAAATCAGGGCACTTTTCTCCTGCCCGTAAATGCCCGTAGCAGGAGAAAAGTGCCCGTTAAAATGGTGGCTGCGGCGAGAGAATGTGACTGCGCATGCGCGGCGTGCGCCTCGGTCATCTCCGGACTTGTCATATTCTCGAGTCCTGCTCCGATTGTCCTCCCCACCTGACGTGACCGCCTCCGGCTCCGCCTGTGTGTGCCCTCTGCCCTGGGCGGGCCCGCCCAGAATCTTGAACCTCGATCTTCCCGCCACTGCCGCCGCGGCTGCTACCTACCTCCCCCAGCCTGAGGAGCCTGTTGCCGGACCGGGGACCGTGTGTGGAGAGACCCGACCAGCCCAGGACAGGACAGGACTGTCTGCAGCAGCACCACCAGCCAGCTGAGCTCCAGCCTCCAGTCCCACCACCCCGAGGACAAGCCAAGGATCCATCCATCTCTGCCTGGGCTTGGGCTGGCCTGGCACAGACACCACCACCATCGGCCATTCACTGTCTCCACTCAGTCTCCAGGGAGATCTTCTTCACTTCTCCAGAGACCGTGAGTAGTACTCCTCCTAGGGCTAGGCTCCTACTTATCTTCTCGCTCCCAGACCCAGTCCCCCCCCAGCCTCAGGCCCCACCTGCAACCTCTCTGACTGACCCCCAGGCCCCAGCCCTGGATTGAGCCCTGAAACAGGATCCATCCATGAGGAATTGAGGATTCCATCCATCCATGGCCTCTCCTCGACCTCGCTCCCAGTCCCAGTCCCCCCCAGGCCCCACCACCTGCTGCCACCTCTGACCCCCTCAGCCCTGGCCCTGGCCCTGGCCTGAGCCCAGGGCAGGGCTGCTGAAGGATCCATCCATCCAGGAAACAGGATTCAATTTCCATCCATGGCCTCTCCTCGCTCCCAGTCCCCCTCTAGTCCCCACCTGCATTCTCTGACCCCGGTCACCCCCTGGCCTGAGCCTAGGGCAGGGCTGCTGAAGAATCCATCCATCCATCCAGGATTCCATCCATGGCCTCTCATTGCTCCCAGTCCCCCCCAGGCCCCACATGCCACCTCTGACCACCTCCTGTACCATGTCCGCAGTCTCTGACCACCTCCTGTACCATGTCCGCAGTCTCTGACCACCTCCTGTACCATGTCCGCAGTCTCTGACCACCTCCTGTACCATGTCCGCAGTCTCTGACCACCTCCTGTACCATGTCCGCAGTCTCTGACCACCTCCTGTACCATGTCAGCAGTCTCTGACCACCTCCTGTACCATGTCCGCAGTCTCTGACCACCTCCTGTACCATGTCTGCAGTCTCTGACCACCTCCTGTACCATGTCCGCAGTGTCTGACCATCTCTTGTATCATGTCCGCAGTGTCTGACCATCTCTTGTATCATGTCCGCAGTGTCTGACCATCTCTTGTATCATGTCCGCAGTGTCTGACCATCTCTTGTATCATGTCCGCAGTGTCTGACCATCTCTTGTATCATGTCCGCAGTCTCTGACCATCTCTTGTATCATGTCCGCAGTCTCTGACCATCTCTTGTATCATGTCCGCAGTCTCTGACCATCTCTTGTATCATGTCCGCAGTCTCTGACCATCTCTTGTATCATGTCCGCAGTCTCTGACCACCTCCTGTACCAAGTCCGCAGTCTCTGACCATCTCTTGTCTTTTATCACGTCTGCAGGGGAGTCTGGACTCTGGAGAGGAGTCAAGAGTGAGAGCGCCGCCGGGATGGGGGTCACAGGAGAAGTCAGATGTGTGGGGCCTGCAGAGTGGAGACCAGAGCCGTCTGACTGAGCCCTGCACAGTGCACCTGAGAGGAGGTCAGTGACAGTGCCGCCAGACCAGTCTGATGGGGGGGGGGGTCACTGATGTAAGGGCCAGGGGGCACTGATATAAAGATCCCTCTATATTAGTAACCCCCCCCCCATATCTTAATGTATTCACTCTGTGGAAGGTGGTCTCTTGTCACCAGATTGCCCCCCACATCAGAGTTCCTGGCGTTCCCCTTTACATCAGAGTCTGCAGGATTCTCCCCTTACAGTGCGAAGGGGGAACTCTGCGGACCCTGATGTAAAAAGGAACTCTGATGTAAAGGGGAATGCAGTGGACTCTGATATAAGGCGGTTTCTGGTCACCAGAGCACCCACTTAAATCAGAGTTCCCCCTTAAATCAAGATCTGCAGCATTCCTCTTTTTGTCAGAGTTACACTGTAAGGGGGAATCCTGCACACTGATATATGGGGGAACGCTGTGCTGGCTGGGTTATATTAATCTGATCTTCATGTAAATGGAGAAATATGTTTTTTGACTTTTGTTTAACCTAAACACATTGCTAATAGCACCATCTACATGTTTATAGTTTAAGTATTGATATTTGCACGGTTTAACACTGAAAACAGCCTGTTTATGTGCATTTTTGCCATGTCAGTAAAAAATCGGTGCCGTCCGTAAATTTTGGACGTTCTGCCAGTAAATTTCCCTCCGGGGGGTTGGCAACACTGGTGAAATCTCCCCAACAGGACACTGCCAATACCAACAAAAATAAAGAGCACCTTACAGGTATGTTACCTATTCTCCACTCCATAAAAAAAAAAAAAAAAAAACATTTTGACTAAGGACACACTTTATGGTTTAAAATGCACAAGGCATCTCAGTCCTAATGGGGCTGTGAGAGGCTGAAAACAATTTTATTTTTAATTTTCACTGTTATATAATGTTAGAAATAAACAGGGAGTATAAGGCATACCCAACATAAACAAACATTTTCAACTGACATTTGCTGATGCTTCTTCATAACTGCTAAACTCAAAATAAACAGGATGCATGACCTAGCAGCCCTCTATGTGGCTGACCACTGCTGGAGTGTCATGCTCCCTATTTTTTCCCCATATGGTTGACTTGCGCAACAATAGTAATTGATGGACATGTATATACTGTACAAACAAGCTCATGGCAATCTCCTGAGAGTGGTATCACAATTTGCTGCTTGTAAAAAAATACAAAGCGGGGGGGGGGGGGGTAGGGGGGGTCCTGTAGCTATAGCGCCCCTCAATTTAGAATAAAGTCTTAGGTATCCTGCTATGCAAATAGGTATTTGGACTTATTTAGCCATTACATTTCCAGAATAGGCAAAGCCTGCTGTACATAAGCGTACAAAAACCTAAAATGAAAGGAGCATTATGTAAACATCAATTTATTTAATAAATTGTGTTTTATTATTTTGCTTGAAATTCTGGTTTTGTGTAATAACCCCAAGAGCAAGAATTCTGCAAACATTAATCTCCTTTTATAAACCCCCCAGTCACACCTGAATGATTTGACGCACATTATTAGAAGCACTTACATGTGCAACACCAGATTTCCATGTTTTTCTATTGTGGCTGTTAACATCTGCATGATATTCTGTCACTCAACGCTTAGAAAAAAACACAAGTTACTTAGGGGAATAATTGCACATTTGCTACTCCAATGGACCTCAATGTCAGCAGCTGAAGAAAAATGCATAATTTATGTTTTTCGTGAGATTTGGACCCTAGCAACCATACTTTTCTCCTAGTAACAAGCTTTCCATTGGCTAAAACAAAACCGCTTAAAGTGGTTGTAAACCCTCTCCTATACCCTGTAAAGTGAGTAGTCTCAGATGATATACAGAGATGAAACAAATCATAAGTTTTACATGTATATCTGCAGTCTTTCCCCTTCTACATTCTTTAGAAAGTGCACATCGTGTTACAAATCTTTCTTCCTCATTCAGGAGTGAGTGTGGAGTCTGGGCATACACTGTGTGAGAGCTGATTGGAGAAAAGGCACATACTCCACCTCCACATAGACAGAGGAATGAAGAAACTTGCAGAGCTGTATTCTAAAGAGACAAGCTCTCTGTTTATCTATCTCTAAGTTTCCTCCTCGACACAAATTTTCAGCTGCTTTTATCTCTTGTGTGGTAGAACTTGTCAGAGGTTATCAAGCTGATAACAGAGGAACGGAGCAGCAGAAAGACACGACACTTAGAGCTTTGGAGAGAGATAAGTAAACATTACATATGTACATATAACATTACATATATACATATTATATATATTTATATATATATATATGCCAAAGTCAGATTTCATGAATGGGGTTTACAACCACTTTAAGCCTAAAAATGCCTAAAACTGTCTATAAACCGAGAAAAAAAAAAAAAACCCGAAATCAGAAAAACAACAATCTTCAGTGGGAATCCAGGCAAAAGTAAATTTTTTATTAAACTACTAAAAGCTGAAAAATCATTGGTCACCTCTTGCACAGCATTACTGTGCATGTCAAAAAGCCCTTCTCCAGGGAAAGGAAAAATGTTTCCTTGCATCCTCTTGCAGGAGGTTTTGGGGCCATTTCACATGGGTTTCATTTGTTCAGTCAATTCAGCCTAATTACGTTTTTACATCAGTTTTCAGTTCATTTTACATTTGTTTATACATCCCTCCACTGATGTCCTCAACAACCATGACTTATCCCTGCCGTCAGCCAAAAATAATAAAAAGGTGTGAGGTTCCCCTAGTCCATACCCAGACCCTTTGTGTGAGCCAGTTGTTACGACCACGCAGCCTGGTAGGTCAGGAATGGGGGGGGGGGACAAGGGTGTGGCCACCCCCCTCCTCCAGCAAAGCACCTTGTCCCCAAGTTGATGAGGACAATGGTCTATTCCCTGCAACCCTGGCCTGGTGGTTGAGGGGGTGCAGGGGTTGATGAGGTTTTTTTGCCGTGGGGAGAGATTCCCATTCATTTCACCACTCCACACTGTATGGCCTGGCTCATACAATATTTTTTTATTTTTTACATCGCACACATAAAACTTTTTTATTTTCTTTTTGGAAAAAAAAAAAAACATTTTTATTTTTAAAATAAACTTGTTTGTATGAAGGAAATTAAACTAATACAATTAAAAAGAAAAATGATTTAGCTCTCCCAACATTTCATTTTAATGGTTTATTACACAGCAATAAAACTGAAGAACTTTCGTAGTCTTTCAACAGTCCTTCATTTCAATCATAATGGACATGTTATGTTAATGCAAAGTCCACATAATTATTTATATTTTGTAAGCTGTAAGCTGTGTGCCTGGAGAATACTGAAAATCCTGAACACACATTAGGGACATTTGAACCTTTGTATTTTTAGTTTTATATTAATTATATAATTAATTATATTTTTGCAATACATGCTGTTCAATATGTTATTAGTAGCAATTTGATGCTTAACCTGCCTAGCGGTATCCCCGAGCGTGACTCGGGGTGGATTTTCTATGCTGTTATCGGTATCCCCGAGTCACGCTCGGGGTGGATGGGCAGAGCGCGCAGCGGTCTCTTACCTTCTCCTGGCGATCCAGCGATGATCTCCCATTGCTGAGATCGCCAGCCGCCTGAGATCCCCGCCGCTCGTCCGTCCTCCGTCGGTGTGATGACTTCCTAGTTCCGTTCCCCGCAGCAGCAATGCTGCATGGGAGCGGAACTAGGGAGGGAAATTCAAACATTGAACGTTGCACAAAACACAAACACACACATAACATTATATATATATATATATATATATATATATATATATATATATATATATATATATATATATATATGTATGTATGTATGTATATATATATATATATATATATGTATGTATATATATATATATATATATATATATATATATATATATATATATATATGTATATATATATATATATACACACACACACACATATATATATATATATATATATATATATATATATATATATATATATACATATACACATATACATGTATATACACGTATGTATATATATGCACACACACACACATATATATATATATACATACATATATATGTATATATATATATATATATATAACGCATGAATTATAATCAAATCAATAATATAATTTTATTATATAATATAATATATATATATATATATATATTATATTATATATTATATAATAAAATTATATTATTGATTAGATTATAATTCATGCGTTTGTGTTTCAAATTTATCACATCTGGGATGTCTACTAGAGTCTTGTTTTGGTCAGGTTTAAGTCAGTAATTACTAAGAATTGTAGGCCTATAATACATAACGCCAAATTTCCATGAAAAAAATTGTACCGCTTTTGGTACAGAATTCCTGACATAATCATACCGCCAGGGAGGTTAAGAAACACAGGCAACAGTTTCTTTGGTCATGCACAGACATCACTTCTTTACTGAGTTATATTGCAATCACCAATTTTCATGTGCAGGGCCAGATTTCAAATCATAAAAGATACATTGGTCATTGGACTCATCCAAAATATAATATAATTGGTACACATGATTTTAAATTTATTGATAAAAATAAATGGACATACTAGAGTCATAAATACATATGATAACAAATGTCATACACATTAAAATTCAGATGAGCTGAATCATAACGGATTGACATGATAACACTATGAATTCCTATATGATACTGGTATTCGTATACATGATGTTATTAAACAGATAGTGATACATGATTACATAACATATAGCAACCAAAATGTCTTTACGTTCTATGTGAGTTTCGTGGATTCCTGTCCACTTCATCAGGAGTTGATGCAATAAAAATATCTGAGGGAACCGTGGATCAGATATCTGAATGGTGTATATGGGCACGATTTTACTTTCAAAGGAATTGATATTATTGACCATAAAGTTCCAAGATTTACACAGCTCTGCCACACAGCACAGCCCTATCTGGCAGGGCAAGGGATCTGATTTTTCTTTGCTGCCATTAAGTAACATTTATATGTCTTGTACCTCCCCCAGCTTGTGACTGGATAGTGAAAACATCAGACTATTGAGCTCCTCTCTTCGTCACTTTCCCCTACCCTCCTATCTGCATGTGCCTTTTTAACACTTGAGATCCAAACGCAATATTCCCCACACACATATATAAGATAACCGGCTGTTCAATAATACTGGGTGGTGTAATGACCATAGGTTGGAGACCGTGGATACTCAAAGTGAAAAAATGTCATCAACACACCAAGGATTCCTCAGAAGGGTCCAAGAACTTTATTCTGTGGTCACATAATATACAGCACCATTTCGGAGCCTGGCAGGGCCCCTTCGTCAGGCAAGTGCCGTAGCAGCCATCAGCTTGTGTGGGTTTTGTTTAGCCGGCTCCCAGTTTGAAACTGGTGCAGCAGCTCCATAGCTTCCGATCACTTTCACAGAACTGGCAGTGTGGAACCCCCTCCCTCACCCTTCCGCTTGTGCCCCCCCCCTTTGGTTCCTGGGCTTTCCCCCTCTTACCCCCTCTTACTGGAGCCTGTGAACACAACTGCCAGCTAGGGGAGGGAGATCGCTGTAGGACTGAGGCAAATCCATGCCTCGATCTCAAATGCAAACAATGAAACCAGAAGTAATGTCACTTCCGGTCTCAGATCCACCATTTCCTGATCAGTACAGCCAAGGGACACATCCAACCAAGCCGATCTGTTCTTGGTTAGATGGTATGAAGGGCAGGGAAGACACTGAGGTCTATTAGACCCCTAATGCCTCCATAAAGAGTACCTGTTACCTGCCCAGTGCTAACACATAGGGGTTTATTAACCCCTTGTGATAGCAATTAAGTAAAAATAAATACAAAAATAAGCAAATTATAATAAAGTATATTACATTTAAAAAAAAAAATGCCAAAAACCCTGTTGCTCCGTAACCTGTGCAAACGCAAACACAAGCCCAGAGTGTGCACGCGTATGTAAAGATATCGCCGCAAACATCAGAATACGAATATTAATTCTAGCACCAGAGCTCCTAGTTAACGCTAAACTGATGGGCTGAAAAGGCTTCTAAAATGTCCCCTATGGTGATTTTTGGGCACCATAATTTTTGGCGATATTGCGGGCACATGCAATTTAAGACATGGAATGTTTGGTAACGATTTACTCAGTGAAACATCATCTTTTATATTTTAACCAAAAACAGGTATTAGATTGTGTGTTTTTGCACTAAAATTCACTTTAATATATTTTTTCCTAATGATGTGCGTTTTAAGAGAAATTGCGCAAATATCATGGGACATAAAAATTTGCAACTATCAACTTTTTATTCTACAGGGTCTCCGCTTTCAGAAAATATATAATATTCTGGGGGCTTAGGTAATTTTATAGGCAAAAGTAAGATTTTTTCATGTATGCGCAAAAATAAAAAAAATTGTTCAGGAGCCGAACTGGATAAAGGACTTCCCCTCCAGTAAAACCATCCTTTAAGTTCCCTTCTCCCCTTTCCTTCCTATTAACAGTGCACATCCAGTAACTCTAAGTCATGGGTGTCCAACCTTTTGGCTTCTCTGCCCCCCCCCCCCCATTAATTTAACACAACTAAAGGATGATCAAATGAAATGCAATCAGTATACAGAGGTTTACTTCTTCTGAGAGATATTAAAGGAAAACTCTAACCACCATGACCACTTCAGTGATTTGATGATTGTTGAGATGGTTAGAGGTTGTGGAAATGGTACAGGAGCTGGTCAGAGACTGTGGTCATGGTACAGGGGCTGGTCAGAGAATGCGGTCAAGGTACAGGAGACGGTCAGACTGCGGTCATGGTACAGGAACTGGTCAGAGACTGCGGTCATGGTACAGGAGCTGGTCAGAGACTGCAGTCATGGTACAGGAGCTGGTCAGAGACTGCGGTCATGGTACAGGAGCTGGTCAGAGACTGCAGTCATGGTACAGGAACTGGTCAGAGACTGCGGTCATGGTACAGGAGCTGGTCAGAGACTGCGGTCATGGTACAGGAGCTGGTCAGAGACTGCGGTCATGGTACAGGAGCTGGTCAGAGACTGCAGTCATGGTACAGGAGCTGGTCAGAGACTGCAGTCATGGTACAGGAGCTGTTCAGAGACTGCGGTCATGGTACAGGAGCTGGTGAGAGACTGCGGTCATGGTACAGGAGCTGGTGAGAGACTGCGGTCATGGTACAGGAGCTGGTCAGAGGCTGCGGTCATGGTACAGGAGCTGGTCAGAGGCTGCGGTCATTGTACGGGAGCTGGTCAGAGACTGCAGTCATGGTACAGGAACTGATCAGAGACTGGGGTCATGGTACAGGAGCTGGTCAGAGACTGCAGACATGGTACAGGAGCTGGTCAGAGACTGTGGTCATGGTACAGGAGCTGGTGAGAGACTGCGGTCATGGTACAGGAGCTGGTCAGAGGCTGCGGTCATGGTACAGGAGCTGGACAGAGGCTGCGGTCATGGTACAGGAGCTGCTCAGAGGCTGCGGTCATGGTACAGATGCTGGTCAGAGGCTGTGCAGACATGGTAGTTTCCTCCTCCTCTGTCCCCCTAGACATCAGTCTCCTCCTGTGCTGTGCCCCTTTCACCCCTCCACAGGGCACATCAGTGTGTCCTCCGACCTCTGCCCCCTTTATGGCTGCAATATTGTCCCCCTCACTCAGATGAGTGTCTGTCCTCCTTGCTCCTTCTCTGCTGTGGCGGTGAGGCGCCATCGAGAACGATTATGTGCCTTTCATTTAAAAATGGCGCCAGGCAGTGCCATTACGCGACTGCATACTCCGCCCGGCAGAGCTTGTACGAGCTTTCCCGAGCCCGGCAGGCATCAGAATAGCGCATGCGCAGTTACGATGGCGGCCCGTAACCATCTTTTTTACGGGCACCGCTGCCCGTAACAGTCATTTACAGGCGGCCGAAAGTGAGCTGAGGTTGGACATGTCTGCTCTAAGTCTAGCATAGTCACCATTGATGCAGTTTGGCAGTATAGTTCCTGTGTTCAGTAAATCAAGTGTTATTACTGCTCACTGGTGCTGTTCAGGTGACCGTACTACTGTTTATGCTGAACTGGATGCCAAGTGTCATCTTATGCCTAGTCCTTATCGCTAATTACTCTATATAATAAATTGATTTATTACTGCTGTTAACCCATTTCTATGCTTAGTTCATTACCAAACCACATCCTAATCAGCAGCTCCCCAGGGGGGCAGCTCTACAAATGGAATGTGTACATAATTGGTACATCATTTCTTTATTATGGTCAGAAATAAAAGATTAAAGTGTGAAATATGTGGAGAGTTTTAGGCCCCTTTTCCATGTATGTACAGTATCTCTTTATATTAACAGGTCCAAGTTGTACTTTAGAAGTGGATGATTTATCAGTAGCAACTTATGTGTTATCATAGAGCTGAGTGTGAAGTTTCCATCAAACAGAGCCATAAGGCAGGCAATCCCTGATATGCTGTCTATTTAGCTATCTCATAGTCTAATAGGAATCCCTTGTCATGAATTTAAGCCTAAAATTAGTCAAAAATGAAAAAAAAAAAAAAAAAAAACCCAGGAGGGACATTAATTAACCACTTGTCGATCGCACTATAGCCGAATGACGGCTACAGCATAGACAGCTAGTTCTGGGAGGCCGTCATATGATGCTGGGTGCAGCACAGTGTCTGAAGGACAGTGCTGATCACAGATCAGGGTAAAAAGCCAATCAGCAGCTCATTACCTTGTGATCAGGTGTGTCCAATCACAGCTGATCATGGATATAAATAGAAGCCGGGTAGCGGAGAGGAGAAGAGAGTTGATAACCGGCTTCTCTAAAAGGGACATGTACACTTATGATCAGGGCACTGATTATGAATGCAGTCCAAACAGTGCCCACCAGTGCTGCCAATCAGTGCCCACCAGTGCTGCCAATCAGGGCCCACCAGTGCTGCCAATAAGTGTCCATCAGTGCTGCCTACCAGAGCCATCCATCAGTGCCACCCTTCAGTGCCCATCAGTACCACCTATCAATGCCCTTTAGTGCAGCCTCTTTAGTGCCTACCAGTGCCTCCTCATCGGTGATCACCAGTGCCGCCTGTCAGTGCTCATCAATGTCTATCAGTGCCTCCTCATCAGTGCCCATCAGTGCAGCCTATCAGTGCCCATCAGTGCAGCCACATCAGCGCACATCAGTGAAGAAGAAAACTTACCTGTTTCCAAAATTTTATAACAAACTATGAAAAAGATTTTTTTTTTTTCATTTTTTTTTTGCAAAAAAAAAAACCTAGTGGTAGTTAAATGCCACCAAAAGAAATCTCTATTTGTGTGAAAAAAAATTATAATATTTGTGTTTGGGTACAGTGTTGCATGACCGCGCAATTGTCATTCAAGGTACGGCAGCCATAGGAAAGGGATGAAAGTGTCCAGTAGGCAAGTGGTTAAAATCAATGCAATGTGTCCCTTATGCTGCTGGCTTCTGCTTTATTTTACATCTTTTGTTCTCCGATCCCCTCCCCACCCCCACCATCGTAATCTTCCAATGTGACTGGGGTTAATAAAGCCAAGGGACGTATTACCAGGGACCAAGTCATATGAACTTATGAAGACTGTTGACTATGCAAACCCTTTGCGCCCCCCTCCTCCATTCATAGAAGCTGAACTATAGCTTGTTCTACTGCAATTAAAGTTGTAGTAAAGTCTGCTATATTATTTTCTTTTTTAGGGGCCCCCAGGTGGGTTATGCTGTAAATTCACCACATATTAACACATTATGCCAGACTTATCTGCCAAAGAAGCCCTCCACGCTGCGGTTTAATCGGTCCAGAGGGCTGCAGGCGCTTCTATCTTCGCCCAGTCTTCCTTCCAAGTTCCGTGTATTCGTCCACTTGAATGGCTGAACCGCACAGGTGTCACTCTCACACACGAGCACGGGAGTCACATCGTCATGGCACAGATCTGGGGCCATAAATATACGCTGAGCTGTGTATGCGTGGCTATGTTTAAAATACAACTGTTGCGCATGCAACCTCCAGTGCATGATAACATCACAAGGACCTGACTCCCAACGTGTCTCATAATCCCTACTTCGCCAGGAGCAGGGTGTGACCCTCCACACACTGTATATAACCTAATTACAATTAACAATTGGGCCTTAGAATCACCACTGTAAGCACATAGTGTGTCATTAGCTGGGTGGAGGTTTTGCACGCTGACGTCCCTCAGCCAGTCCAGACTCTGCAAAGATCCCAACTTTACAGTCAAGATCCACCTAGACGTCTTGACCGGCAGCTGGCTCAGCCTCTCAGCGAGCCACTGGGAAACTGAGCCAGCAGCAACCTCCCCATGCACAGCCCAGGACCACAGTGAGATGGACCCAAAATCCAAGGAGCACCTTTAGGATTTCTAGGGACATACAGTGCTTTGCGAAAGTATGCGGCCCCCTTGAACTTTTTGACTTTTTGACCTTTTGCCACATTTCAGGCTTCAAACATAAAGATATAAAACTGTATCTTTTTTGTGAAGAATCAACAACAAGTGGGACACAATCATGCAGTGGAACGAAATTTATTGGATATTTCAAACTTTTTTAACAAATGAAAAACTGAAAAATTGGGCGTGCAAAATTATTCAGCCCCCTTAAGTTAATACTTTGTAGCGCCACCTTTTGCTGCGATTACAGCTGTAAGTCACTTGGGGTATGTCTCTATCAGTTTTGCACATCGAGAGACTGAAATTTTTGCCCATTCCTCCTTGAAAAACAGCTCGAGCTCAGTGAGCTTGGATGGAGAGCGTTTCTGAACAGCAGTTTTCAGTTTTTTCCACAGATTCTCGATTGGATTCAGGTCTGGACTTTGACTTGGCCATTCTAACACCTGGATATGTTTATTTGTGAACCATTCCATTGTAGATTTTGCTTTATGTTTTGGATCATTGTCTTGTTGGAAGACAAATCTCCGTCCCAGTCTCAGGTCTTTTGCAGACTCCATCAGGTCTTCCAGAATGGTCCTGTATTTGGCTCCATCCATCTTCCCATCAATTTTAACCATCTTCCCTGTCCCTGCTGAAGAAAAGCAGGCCCAAACCATGATGCTGCCACCACCATGTTTGACAGTGGGGATGGGGTGTTCAGGGTGATGAGCTGTGCTGCTTTTATGCCAAACATAACGTTTTGCATTGTTGCCTAAGGCCCCGTTCACATTGCAGCGACCCGACTTTGCCGGGCGACCTCACAGGTCGCGGCGCGCTGCTCGCCCCGCGACCTCGGAGCGGCCGGCATGGACTTCATAACATTGAAGTCTATGCAGGTCGCTCCGGGTCACCCCAAAGAAGCTCCGGACCCTTTTTCTAAGTCAGAGCGACTTGTGTCACTCCTATTAGAATGGGTCCATAGCTTCTGTATGGCAGGCGACCTACGGCGACCTGTGAGGCGACCAGGCCGCCTCACAGGTCGCCCCAGTGTGAACGGGGGCAAAAAGTTCAATTTTGGTTTCATCTGACCAGAGCACCTTCTTCCACATGTTTGGTGTATCTCCCGGGTGGCTTGTGGCAAACTTTAAACTACACTTTTTATGGATATCTTTAAGAAATGGCTTTCTTCTTGCCACTCTTCCATAAAGGCCAGATTTGTGCAGTATACGACTGATTGTTGTCCTATGGACAGAGTCTCCCACCTCAGCTGTAGATCTCTGCAGTTCATCCAGAGTGATCATGGGCCTCTTGGCTGCATCTCTGATCAGTCTTCTCCTTATATGACCTCTGAGACTATCACAGTGCAGGTGTGATATGGAGACTTGATTACACAGGTGGATTATTTTTATCATCATTAGTCATTTAGGTCAACATTGGATCATTCAGAGATCCTCACTGAACTTCTGGAGAGAGTTTGCTGCACTGAAAGTAAAAGGGCTGAATAATTTTGCATGCCCAATTTTTCAGTTTTTTATTTGTTAACAAAGTTTGAAATATCCAATAAATTTCGTTCCACTTCATGATTAAGTCCCACTTGTTGTTTATTCTTCACAAAAAAATTACAGTTTTATATCTTTATGTTTGAAGCCTGAAATGTGGCAAAAGGTCGCAAAGTTCAAGGGGGCCGAATACTTTTGCAAGGCACTGTAAATTCTGCATCTAATTTCCTGACTACATTTTACATTTTTAGAGGCCCTGGAGCATTGGGCTGTAGAAACACCCACAATAGTACCACGTTTTAGAGAATGAACACGCCAAGGTAGATTTTAAAAGGTATGGCGGTGATTAGGGACCCTGTTGCGGGCTTACTCCTTGTCTGGGACAAAGGGACTTGTGTGATGGTGATCAGAAACTGTTGCTGGCATACACCAGTCTGGTGACACTGAGACTGGTGTGGTGGTGATCAGGAAAACTGCTGCTGACTGTACTGGTCTGGTGTGGGTGTAATCAAGAACATTCTTTCTACAGTAGATGCACTGGTCCAGCAACACTGTGACAGGTGTCATGGTGATCAAAGACATTGACTGGCTGCACTATTTGCACTATTTGCCTGCGCCCTAGCAATCCGTGACATCCCAGATTGCTAGAGTGCAGGCAGCCAGCTTGCACAGCATACTTGGTTGCTAGGACAGAGGGAATCACCTGCATCCTAGCACCTAAGGGGCAGGAAGCTGTCATTTAATGGTCATAGTGATACCGTGATATTGATATATCGCCCGTTTGGCAAATGGACCTGAACTCAATTTCCAATACTTTGCAATAATTCATGGAGGTATGCATTTTAGGGCTTGTCCTCACCAGATGCTTTCAGGTGCAGGTGGTTTGAAAGCCTTTTTTTCTTCTTCTTTAAAATAATAAACACATCCTACTTACCTGCTCTGTGCAATGGTTTTGCATAGATCAGCCATGATCCTCCTCTTCTCTGGTCCCCCACCGGTGCTCCTGGCCCCTCCCCCTTGCCAAGCTGCTTGCTCTTGGGGCACTAGTGTATGCTAGTGCTGCCTCTGTGTGTTTATGTGTCCGCCTCTCCCCTGCTCCCTTCTCACTGGCTGTGATTGACAATGGTTCCTGCTGCGTCTCAGCCAATCAGAAAAAAGAGTCCTGAGAGAGTCTCGGCTCTTCTGCACATTGCTGGATCATAAGTAAGTATTGGAGGGGTCTGCAGGGTGAGCTGGTAAAAAAATCTTCAGCCTTTACAACCACACAAATGCATTCTGAACATATGCTCAGTAAAATCAATGTTTTCCAATCTTCCTAGTTCACACCGCGTCAAAGGCGGCACACACTTTTTTTGCAATGAAACGCATATAAATGTGTTTAAACACACTGGAATCTATTACAAACGCACTACAAATGCATTAAAACGTGTGTAAACGTGCATGTGGGGTAGGGGCAACTCAATGGCAAGAAGGCATTTTTCCTTTCCCTGGAGTTCAGCTTTAAATAAGCCTCTATATCAGTGATGGCGAACCTTGGCACTCCAGATGTTTTGGAACTACATTTCCCATGATGCTCACCTACACTGCAGAGTGCATGAGCACCATGGCAAATGTAGTTCCAAAACATCTAGGGTGCCAAGGTTCGCCATCACTGCTCTATATGTATAGAAAAATGGAAGCACTGTATCTCAATGCAGTTTTTTCTAATTTCACAGCTAGCAACGTTGTTCTTCCTAAAGTATCAGAATACTGTAAATGTGCGGAAACTGTACAATGATCACAGACTGCCTGAGCACTTAATGAATGGTTTACAGATTTCAGAGTGAGCATGGTAATGCATAAAAACCTATATATTGCTATGAGCCAGTCCTTTATATAAACTGCTGCAGGAAGCGGAGTGGTGCTGTGGTTACAACTGGAGTACCTTTGATGGTGGTGGAGTGCCACAGTCACATGATCATTAACAAAGCACACAGCAAAGAAAAACAGCTTCAAAAGTGTAAAGAAAAAAGAAAACACATATATGGACTAAATTTAATGTAATAACATAATTTTACTATTAATAGTTAGATTTGCAGATTTCCCTGTTCCAGTGTTTGTCTAGTGTCCAACAAGGCAAGGCAACCCCCCCCCCCCCCCCCCCCATCTCTTATTATTATTTAAAACTTTACAAATTAGGAGTATCTGACAACCCCAAACACGGGATATTTACACAATGAGGGCGTCATGCTAAAATGCGGCGCCTGAGCACAAGATTAAAAAAAACGTCCGGCTAAGGTCATCTGAAGTCTGATATTAAAGAGTTTATTATGTGCTCAGTGAGACAGCGCACATATTTAAAGCCAAGGAAATGTAAGGTTGCCATTGGCGTACTGTATAAGCAACACACAAAGTCCCTGTTTTCCAAGCAGCCACTGCAGAATAGCAATTGTCCATTCACAGCACATACCACATCCTCTGCATTTTTCCCTGATAATATATGTAGTCCTGAACTCCAGGGCTGCTTGGGAGACTGCAGTACATTTCAAAGCAACACCTTCCATCCAAGCCAACCATTGGGCAAACTTTTAGGCTGCCAACCTAGCCAGCATACATAGATTTATACATTCTGATGTAAGAGCTGTCATCCTATTTTATATATATATATATATATATATATATATATATATATATATATATATATAAAATAATTACTATTGTTTCACAATATATACGTATATCATGAATTTACCTGTTTCTTTTGTTAATTATCAGTAAAAAAAGACATAATTTAGCTAAAATGTATTATTATATAAATATAGGTTTTCTCTTACACATAGCCATAGTAAGTGATTATCTTATTATGTAGCTGTACAGAGTCAGCAGGCCTCTTCCTACATAGAACTGTAGATGTTGTTTACCTAGGTCTGCTCCTGGAAATGCTATGCTTCTATGATTGTCAAGAGATGGCTTTTTTTTTAAATGCATATCTTAAAAGACAGAGAGAACCGATGCAGTAAGTGATGTCATGATTCATATGATATTTTCAGTGCGGGAAAAGACAAAACATTAAGGCCAGCTACTGTTTCAACATGCAAACAAGTTATATAATGAATTATCTAGCAATGACAATTACTCTACCTATCCATCCATCCATCCATTTATCCATCCATCCATCCACTATCTGTCTATCCATTCATCTATAGCCAGCTGCAGTGTCAACATGCAAACAAGTTATAAGGTGAATTATGTAGCAATGGAAATTACTCTATCTATCTATCTATCTATCTATCTATCTATCTATCTATCTATCTATCTATCTATCTATCCATCCATAGCCAGCTGCTGTTTCAACATGCACACAAGTTATAAAACAAATTATCTAGCAATGCGAATTCATCGATCTATCTATCTATCTATCTATCTATCTATCTATCTATCTATCTATCTATCTATCTATCTATCTAAACATCCATTATATATCTATTTATTTATCTATCCGTTCATCCAAACATCCATTTTATAAGCATCTATCTGCTCATCCATTATATATCTATTTATCTATCTTTCTATCCATTCATCCAAACATCCATTATCTATCTATCTATCTATCTATCTATCTATCTATCTATCTATCTATCTATCTATCTATCTATCTATCTATCTATCTATCTATCTATCTATCTATCTATCTATCTGTCACCAGGTGCTGTTTTAACATGCAAACAGTTTACAAAGTGAATTATCCGGCAATGTCAATCTATCCATCTATCTATCCATCTATCTATCTATCCATCTATCTATCCAAACATCCATTATCTATCTATCTATCTATCTATCTATCTATCTATCTATCTATCTATCTATCTATCTATCTATCTATCTATCTATCTATCTATCTATCTATCCATCCAAACATCCATGATCTATCTATCTATATCTATCTATCTATCTCTCTATCCAAACATCCATTATATATCTATTTATCTATCTATCCAAACATCCATTATATAAGCATATATCTGAACATCCATTATAGATCTATTTATCTATCTTTCTTTCTATCCATCCATCCAAACATCTATCTATCTATCTATCTATCTATCTATCTATCTATCTATCTATCTATCTATCTATCTATCTATCTATCTATCTATCTATCTATCTATCTATCTATCTATCTATCTATCTATCTATCTATCTATCTATCTACCTGTTGTACTCATTCACGCTCTGCAGTGTCTTGTACACTCACACACTGCAGCAATCTCCCAACAAGCTCTGCATCGCTTGAAGAGGAATGCTGCATTTCTGCTAAGGCCACAAAGGCTTCATTATTCGATTTACAAATGAATTTGACCAACAGTAGGTTCTCTTGCAGGCTGGTAAAACAGTGTTTCGAGGGAATAAATCCCCCAAAATCTTTGCTTTAATTCAGAGAAAATGAAACTTTAGAACTCGATCTAAAAAAAGCATCCTAAATTTGTATATTAGGGGGAAATGTTGTTATGTTAAGGAAAAACAAACTTTTTTTTTTTTTCCAATTTCAAAAAGTTGAATTGGCTGAATGAAAACTGCGGCTGTGAATGAAGTGTGTGTTGCTTATGTTTTAGTGCCCAGGAATATCCAAGACTTTTCTATCGGTAATTGTGCCTGCAGTAAATACTAATTATGATTTTCGGAGAACACTTTGAGACATGGGATACACAGATAATTCACCCACACCTTGCCACTGTGTTATCTGCTAATAAATTGGGCAGTGCATGCTTGTTGTCATAGGCAGACGTGACCACTTAAAGGAATATAAAAATAGAGACGTTATCGGTATAAAATACGCAGGCCAATAAAGTCATTGTTATTTTGTACAGGAGGGCACAAGACAAATCCACCATTCTATCCTATGGTGCTTGTAGCTGGTTACTTGGCAGGTACACAGTGTGCACCAGAAGTGAGTTCTAGTAAAAACAACATATATAGCATAACAGCGCTAGTAAATTTGGAGCGCATTTTATTTACCATCTGGGGAGTTTGATGAATCTTTGAGAAACATCACCAATAAACAAATCAAAGCTTGTCAGCGAGGCCAGTACACGACAGATGAAGACGGCAAATACTAGAAACATGTTACCATGGAAACATAATTGTATCACCAAAACAAAAACACAGAGACGAAAGGGTAAAAAGGCAAATAAAAAAAAAATTAATAAAAAAAAAATGACATTGTTTTCCTAGCTTGCGTAGCAGTCCTGACTGTGTACGGCTAAGATGTAAATGAATAAAAAGTGCTACCTACCTCAACCATTAAACAAGACATTTAACCATAGCTGCAGCTCAGTGACCTCCGAATGCCTTGAAACCTCTGGTCGATGCTGCTTGTACATGTAGACTCGTGCTGCGAAGTCCAGCAACAGCATCCAGGAGAAGAGAGAAGAGCAAAAAAGAAAAAGGAGGGGGAATCACAACCCAAGTCATTCACCTTTTTTTTTTTTTTTTTTTTTATCCCAGAGAGCTTGTGTGTTTTGAAGGAATTCTAGTATAGTTTTGGATCTGCTGCAGTGTGACTGAGTGTAAGACTGGTGTTGCAAACAGCAGCAGCTATTCCTGAAGGCAGTGGAGCTGGGAGGTGCTGGAGTCAGTTGCCACTGGCAGGCAGCAAGTAAACCAATAGGCTTCTGTACTGTCAGCTCATAGGAGTGAGCAGCTCTTTCTGTGCATGTTTCCTCATTTCCAAAGTGACGTCAAACGCTCAGACTTTTCCCCTTTCTGCCTTGCTGCATGCACAATTCATTTCAGAGAGCAGCTATGAGAGGAATGTGCCACTGGACTTGTACTCTCACAAAAGCTACACGGACCCAAGGCATGGCTCTCAACTGTCCTTCTTTTCTATTTGTGCTCATCGGTCACATACAGTATCTCACAAAAGTGAATACACCCCTCACATTTTTTAAATATTTTATTATATCTTTTTATGTGACAACACTGAAGAAATGACACTTTGCTACAATGGAAAGTAATGAGTGTATAGCTTGTATACCAGTGTACATTTGCTGTCCCCTAAAAACAACTCAACACACAGCCATTAGGGCTGAACGATATACATCGAATATCGTGCTGCGGGCATGGGCGATAGTCACATCACCGGATCATGCGATATTGGGGACTCACAGTGAAGGTAGAAGAATACAGCCCGACATCCGTCCCACATGTTAA
This sequence comes from Pelophylax lessonae, assembly GCF_965119305.1. NCBI lineage: Eukaryota > Metazoa > Chordata > Amphibia > Anura > Ranidae > Pelophylax > Pelophylax lessonae. Next base: position 436,384,296 of record NC_138770.1, on the reverse strand, counting down.
GTCTGGCGTCCTGCAGCTCTCCTGACTGAGCGGTGATCAGCGGCACAGGGAACCAATCACGCGTGCCTGCACACCTGATTGGTTCGCTGTGCCGGTACTCACGACGTGATTGGTTCGCTATGCTGGGGGGCGGAAGTGTATTGTGGGGACTGGGAGTGTGCTTCTGGTGTGAAGGAGCTGCCTGGTGGAGAGGACTACAACTCCCAGCGTTACCCCCACTTCCCCCGTTTCCGTCTGCCCCCAGCCAGAGAGATTCCCCCTCCCTCCGGGAGAACCGACTTCACAGCCCGATCATGAGGGACAAACAGAAGAGGCGGAGGGAGCGCACGTGGGCTGGGCCGAGGCTGCCAAGAAGGTACCAAATACGGAGGGAAGGCGACTGTACCATGTACACCAGGAAGAGGCGGGTAATATCGCAATATATATAGTTGGGGAAAAAATATCGCAATGTGATTTTAATATCGTGCAGCCCTAACAGCCATTAATGTCTAAACCGCCGGCAACAAAAGTCAGAAAACCCCTGTAATTAAAAGGAAGGTGACCAGCGCTATGGAGTGTATGGGATGAATAAATAATGTTAACGTACAGGTGTGAGCTGCCACCAACCAACCCCTGAGGTACAAGGGTCAAGTGTAAAGTGAAGGTAAGAACGGTTGGTAAAAGGCGCTACCTATTTGAGAAGTATATGTTGGGAAGATCTTATGGATGCATACTCATCATAAAAGGTTCAAACCATATGAATACATGAAAGTAATCCACTGGTGATAATAAAAGTGCAAGTGCAGAGTGGAAGCTGTAAATGGGCTACTTATCCAAGCCCCTAGAAAGTGCTCAGTGCCCAAAATATTGATTGTGGTGAACCATAAATAAATAAAGCAAAAGTCCACAAATTGTAATAAAATGTATTAATACAGTGCCGGTAGTGAATGATTCAGTGCAGGAATACATACATCAGTGTATGGATAATCAATAGATAATTATTTCTCAATTAAATAAATAAATAAAAAAAATAAAAATTACAATTAAAAGAAGGGATAAAGAGAAACCCCTTATATAAAGTGCTGGGTGCAGTGCCCGTGAAGGAATAAAGAAGTTTACAAATAAATAAAATTGGTGAATAAAGTGCCTATACCTGTGATGCCCACTAGGTATCACACTCACCCTTCATAGCCCTTTAGTAAGGGGTGTTGGCTCTTGTTAAAATCTCCAAATCAAGCAAAGTCATCCAAGGGTCCTCTCTGTTTTAGGGTGAGCAAACACAGGTGGATATCCAAAGGAAGTCCGTCCAATCTGGGTGCTCAAACAGAAAAAAACCCCATGGTGTAGTACAAAATGCCAGATAAGTGAAAGTAAAACAGACTCACTATTCAGGCTGATCGAGATCAGCCGGGATACTACCGCGTTCCACGGCTCAGACTTAAAAAAAACGGAAGTGATGTTGACGTATGAAACTCCACCCTACGCGTTTCCTCATAGGACATCTACTGGACGTCCTATGACGAGCACCCAGATCGGACGGACTTCCTTTGGATATCCACCTGTGTTTGCTCACCCAGCACTTTATATAAGAAAAGGGGTTTCTCTTTATCCCTTCTTCATTTTAATTTTTTTTATTTAATTGAGAAATAATTATCTATTGATTATCCATACACTGATTTATTTATTCCTGCACTGAATCATTCACTACCGGCACTGTATTAATACATTTTATTACAATTTGTGGACTTTTGCTTTATTTATTTATGGTTCACCACAATCAATATTTTTAGGCACTGAGCACTTTCTAGGGGCTTGGATAAGTAGCCCATTTACAGCTTCCACTCTGCACTTTCACTTTTATTATCACCAGTGGATTACTTTCATGTATTCATATGGTTTGAACCTTTTATGATAAGTATGCATCCATAAGATCTTCCCAACATATACTTCTCAAATAGGTAGCGCCTTTTACCAACCTTTCTTACCTTCACTTTACACCCCTGTAATGTCCAAATTGGGCCCAATTAGCCATTTTCCCTCCCCAGTGCCATGTGACTCGTTAGTGTTACAAGGTCTCAGGTGTAAATGGGGAGCAGGTGTGTTAAATTTGGGGTTATTGCTCTCTCTCTCTCATACTGGTCACAAGATGACACCTCATGGCAAAGAACTCTCTGAGGATCTGAAAAAAGAACTGTTCAGTGGCGGCTGGTGCTCAAATTTTTTTTTGGGGGGGGGGGGCGCAAAAAGAAAAATGTAATAGGTATTGAGTATTGATTCACGGTAAAAAATTGCGTGACTTTGACGTCATACAAGTGTGAAAGGGGCCTTCAGTAAACAAGGAACAGTGGAAGGGGGGTTGTTTAGGGTGGAGATGCAGGGGAGTGGGTTTGTTTAGGGTGGAGAGGCAGAGAGGGGGGGTTGTTTAGGGTGGAGAGGCAGGGAGGGGCGTTTGTTTATGGTGGAGAGGCAGGGAAGGGGGGTTGTTTAGGGTGGAGAGGCAGGGAAGGGGGGTTGTTTAGGGTGGAGAGGCAGGGGGTGGGTTTGTTTAGGGTGGAGAGGCAGGGAGGTGGGGTTTGTTTAGAGTGGAGAGGCAGGGAGGGGGGTTTGTTTAGGGTGAAGAGGCAGGGAGGGGGGTTTGTTTATGGTGGAGAGGCAGGGAAGGGGGTTGTTTATGGTGGAGAGGCAGGGAAGGGGGGTTGTTTAGGGTGGAGAGGCAGGGAGGGGGGTTGTTTACGGTGGAGAGGCAGGGAGGGGGGGTTGTTTAGGGTGGAGAGGCAGGGAAGGGGGTTGTTTAGAGTGGAGTGGCAGGGAAGGGGGGTTTGTTTAGGGTGTAGAGGCGGGAAGGGGGCTTTGTTTGGAGTGGAGGGGAGGCGAGGAGGGATTTGTTTGGGGTGAAGAGGTAGGGAGGGGGGAGGAATTTGGGGTTTGGGAACCCCAGAGCTGCCACTTCCCAGCACCACAACACCCAGCAGCCCCCACCCCCCCTCCATGAAGCCCTGCAGCAGCTGAAAGTTGGGAATGTTAAGGTGGAGAGACAGGGATGTAGGTTTGTTTAGGGTGGAGAGGCAGTGAGGGGGGAGATTGTTTAGAGTGGAGAGGCAGGGAAGGGGGGTTTGTTTAGGGTAGAGAGGTGGGGGGGGGCTTTGTTTGGGATGAAGAGGTAGAGAGAAGGGAGGAATTTGGGATTTGGGAACTCCATAGCTGCCAATCACTGCCCAGCACCACAACACCCAGCAGCCCCACCCTCTCCCCTTCATGAAGCCCTGCAGAAGCTGAAAGTTGGGAAAGTTATTAGAGGTGGGGGGAGGGAGAGCCTGGACAGAGTTATATAAAGTACTCGAAACCCATACTTGAGTAAAAGTACAAGTGCTCGATCAAAAAGTGACTTGAGTAGAAGTGGAAGTGCTCGATCAAAAAGTGACTTGAGTAGAAGTACTTAAGTATTCAACATTTTTTGTACTTAAGTATTGCAAGTAGTTTTTTTTTTAAATTTTGCTACTCAAGTACTGAAAGTAAAAGTACCAGTAGTTTTGAAAAAAAAAATTGCTACTCAAGTACTGAAAGTAAAAGTACAAGTACTGTGTTATGTAGTTACATAGTTACATAGTTACATAGTAGGTGAGGTTGAATAAAGACAATAGTCCATCCAGTTCAACCTGTGTAGGTGTGTGTGGCTGTAATCATCTCGCATATCCCTGAATGTTCTGATCATTGAGATGTACGTCTAGAAGTCTTTTGAGAGCCACCAGTTATTAAAGAAAGAAGAATTAGTTATTAAAGAAAGAAGTCAAAAGTTTGAACATCATATTGTTTTTTATTTTTTCAAATGCAGCTTTTATTTATGCATACAGTAGCATTTATTTTCGTATGCGCTGATAATACACATGTTTTGAGCTTCATGAAACCTGCCATCTACTGTTCTGGCAGTGGTCATTTTTATAATAGTAACGAGTAACTATGCAGCACAAAAAAAAAATATCGGAGTAGAAGTATTGAAATCATTGAAAAAATGTAGTGAAGTAAAAGTGGAAGTAGGAGAAAAAAAATTCTACTCTAGGAAAGTACAGATACCGCCTTTCGGTACTTAAGTACAGTAGCGAAGAAGTTCTACTGAGTTACTATACATCTCTGAGCCTGGATCATGGCAGAACACACTACTCACTGAGTAGAGCAGTCACTTGGCAGCCGCCTGCAGAAGAGCCTGAGGAGGGGAAGCGTGTTGCTGGGAAGGGTCACCAACTGAGCTAAGGGGGAGAGGTGGGGCCAGCGGGGGGGGGGGGCAATGTATGTGGAGACACTTAACCCTCACGCTGTAGCACGACACCTATCATCATCAACCTGTGCAGTGTCAGAAGAGGGGAGACAGTGAGCAAGAGCCAGAGTCAACAGGCAGACTGGGCACCTACAAACTACGTCATCGGTTGCTATGACGCTGGCGTTTGTAGCAACAAGAGACTAATAGAAACCTTGAAATGGAAAGGAAGAATCGGAATCGGACTGGCATGTAGGAATCTTCACTTGGTGCAATATGTGAGAGTACACATTGCATTCATTGAGGATATTCCACTGAGTGCAGCCCAATGCTCCAGCAGTGGGCTCTGGGACTTCAGCTAAGATCAGCGGGACCCCGGGACTTATGTGGCAGCCCAGGACGGTTGAGAGGTATGCTGCTGATGGCTGGGAGAGGAGGAAGAGGTGTCCTGGCCTGGTCAGACTCTGAGTCTGCAAAGTTCCCCACGGACTCCGCAGTACCGCACACAGGAGAGAGAGGAGGCACTGAGGCAGTGCCTGCTTCAATTATCACTTACCTGCTCTTGGGCTGGCTCTCTCACGACCGGACCGACTGCAGTGTCACTGGCGTCTGCTGCTGCTCTCTGCTGCTAAAGAGTGAGGATGGAACTCGGGAGTCAGGAGAGACGTCTCCACCGACCACGCGGCTGCTGCTCCTCCTCGCTCTGCCGGGAAGGTGACGGGACGGTGAGTGACTGACGCACGCACCGCCCCAACGCGACGTCAGCCGGGATGTCCTGTATGATTGGTCCAGGCTGGAGCCTGGACCAATCACAGCCAGGACAGGACTACAGTGGGGAGTGTCGGGGCGCATTGCTCTGCGCCCCGATGACACCCAGAAAACCGCCAATCGGCGCCTCTGCGTGGCAGCACATGGGATGCAAAACCCCACCCCCCCATAGCCAGCAGTAGATCCGGCGCCCCTAGTTGGGTTCAAATGGTAATTTTTTTTTCTTTGCACTGATTGGGGGGGGCAGCACCCCTGTGCCCCCTATAAACCGGCCGCCACTGGAACTGTTTCTCTACATAAAGATGGCCTAGGCTATAAAAAGATTGGCAAGACCCTGAAACTGAGCTGCAGCACAGTGGCCAAGACTATACAGTTCTTTAACAGGACAGGTTCCACTCAGAACAGGTCGACCAAAGAAGCAGAGTGCACGTGCTCAGCGTCGTATCCAGAGGTTGTCATTGGGAAATAGATGTATGAGTGCTGCCAGCATTGCTGCAGAGGTTGAAGGGGTGGGGGGCCAGCCTGTCAGTGCTCAGACCAAACACCACACACTGCATCAAGTTGGTCTACTTGTCTGTTGTCCCAGAAGAAAGCCTCTTCTAAAGATGATGCACAGGAAAGCCCGCAAACAGTTTACTGAAGACAAGCAAACTAAGCACATGGATTACTGGAATCATGTCCTATGGCCCGATGAGACTAAGATAAACTTATTTGGTTCAGATGGTATCAAGCATGTGTGGCGGCAACCAAGTGAGGAGTACAAAGACAAGTGTGTCTTGCCTACAGTCAAGCATGGTTGTGGGAGTGTCATGGTCTGGGGCTGCAGGAGTACTGCCGGCAAGCTGGGAAGCTACAGTTCACTGAGGGTACCATGAATGTCAACATGTGCTGTGACATACTGAAGCATGATCCCCTCCCTACGGAGACTGGGCCACAGGGCAGTATTCCAACATGATAACAACCCCAAACACACCTCCAAGATGACCACTGCCTTGCTAAAGAAGCTGAGGGTAAAGGTGATGGACTGGCCAAGCATGTCTCCAGACCTAAACCCTATTGAGCATCTGTGGGGCACCCTCAAACAGAAGGTGGAGGAGCGCAAGGTCTTTAATAGGAACAGACCGATTATCGGTGGCCGATATGCACTTTCCCCGATATATCGGTATCGGCCCCGGAACTGGCCGATATTGCTGATATTTATGTGACATCATTCTGCCTTCTTAGGCTGCCTCCCTCGCCTTGGATAGCCTCGCCTGGAGTCGAGACTAGTCTCATGGGAGTGTATCACAGCCATACACACACCCACAGCAGCCCAGTTCCAGCCAGCCACCCACATCCACAGGCCCTGTACCAGCCAGCCACAGGCACTGTACCAGTGAGCCAGCCAGCCACAGGCCCTGTACCTGCCAGCCACAGGCACTGTACCAGCCACCCACCCACAGGCCCTGTACCAGCCAGCCAGCCACCCACAGGCACTGTACCAGCCAGCCACCCGCAGCCCCTGTGCCAGCCACCCACCACAGGGTGCGAGCCAGTCAGCCACCCACCAAAGGGTGCCAGAAAGCCAGCCACCCACCACAGAGTGCCAGACAGCCAGTCAACTACAGACAGGGTGCCAGACAGTCAGCCACCCACAAGCCCTGTACCAGCCAGCCACAGGCACTGTACCAGCCAGCCGCCCACAGGCCCTGTACTAGCCAGCCACCCACAGCCCATGTGCCAGCCATCCACTTACCACAGGGTGCCAGCCAGCCACCTACCACAAGGTGCCAGCCTTCCACCACAGGGTGCCAGTCAGCCAGCCAGCCAGCCACCCACCACAGGGTGCCAGCAAGCCAGCCATTAAGCATTAAACAAAAATTAACATGTTCAGTACCAGATTTGTGTCAAAAATTGTCTTTATTTTTCGAAACTTTAAATGTACAAAATATCGGCCCATATCAGCCGATACCAATATGTTGTGACCAAAATATCGGTATCGGCCCTGAAAAAAACATATCGGTTTATCCCTAGTCTCTAACATCCACCAGCTCCATGATGTGGTCATGGTGGATTGGAAGGGGACTCCAGTGGCAACCTGCGAAGCTCTGGTGAACTCCATGCCCGAGAGAGTTAAGGCAGTGCTTAGGGGTATACCCCCTTTTGTTGCCAGCGGTTTAGACATTACTGGATGTGTATTGAGCTGTTTTGAGGGGACAGCAAATTTACACTGTTATACAAGCTGTACACTCACTACTTTACATTGTAGCAAAGTGTCATTTCTTCAGTGTTGTCACATGAAAAGATATAAAAAAATATTTACAAAAATGTGAGGGGTGTACTCACTTTTGCGAGATACTGTAGCTCTATGGAAATCTATAAGAAAGTCCTGTACATCTTTAGGAAGAGGAAAAATGCTTCCTTGTAGTGGAGCTGCCAATGTACTGTAAGGGTTAAAGCGGTTGTAAAAAAATAAAAAAACTTTCCCCTGTAAGACAATTGCATAATGTGCTAGTATCCATCGCATTCGCATACTAGCACATTATGAAATACCATCTTAGAACAAAGCCCCCACTCCCCAGCAACACGCTTTCACCACTGACAGGGCTTTCACCTTCATCTGATCTTCCTTCTGGGTTTGCGGGCTCCGTCTGTGCGAGAGGCCAGAGCCATGATGACCTCACTCTCGTTTTACGCATGGTGCCCCGAAGGTGGGCACAATGAATGGGCTGGAATGGCACTGCACCCGGATTGCATGTGAATTGCATATTAACACACAGCGCGTTCCTGTACGATTCATGGTGTGAACCGGTGTGTTGGTTGTGGTCATGTAAACTACTCTATGCACACTACAAATCCCATAGTCCTTAGATCATCTCAGAAGCAAGCAAGAGAGGGTGGCTATGTCCCTACATACAGTGGGACCATGGAGAATCAACGTAACCACCTTCTAACAGTAAGTCATGTCACAGCAGCAAAGAAAGGAATTTGGAGGAGGCTTAGGCTGGCCATACAATTTTCTTGTACAATTTTCTGTTAGATTTACCACAAACCACATAATATGAGGTCAAAGCTAAACAACACTTTCACTTGTATCCAATTAGGCAGGCCTTTGTACTACATAGTTGAAGGTAAATTTCAAGAAAATTGTACAGAAAATTGTATCATCTATGGCCAGCTTAAGAGCAATAGAAGTTGTGTCATCAATGAATTCCAATATTTACTTGAATAGATAAAAAATAAAAAAAGTTTAATTTCACTTTAAATGCTGGGAGTCCACAAAAAGCAGTTTAAATTGCCCAATCCTCTGCTCCCCAGCAGCCAGTGCTCTCCTCTGTAACCCCCCCCCCCCCCCCCACACACACACACACACGCTCCAACAGTGGACTGTCCCTTTGTGTCCTCAAATCCAATGCAGGGCTATTGGCTCTGCAATGGACCTGATTATCTCAGAGAACCTGTGACTCCTAGAGTGTAGGGGAGAAGATTCAGAAGCTGAGCGGGCTGGTCTTACAACCTAGAGGGAGCCTGTGGGAGTGGAGGATTAGGTAAATAAAACTGCTTTTTATAAGGCCCCCTAGACCTAAGCAAGCATTTACCATAGTAGTGTGGAGACTGGCCCACTTGCAAACGAGGATTCAATGGTTTTCCTGTTCTAGCATCTCTTTCCACAACTTCCTGGATTCCCTGAATGCTTTGCAACTTCCCTCCTACTGATTCCCTGAATGCTTTGCAACTTCCCTCCTACTGTTTACCTTCAATCTCTAAGGACTACATATCCCATGGTACTTTGCTTGTTGCAAGCAGTGACTCCGCCTCCTGAAACTCCTCCTCTCACCACCTCTGTAGTTCTAAAGGCAGGCTCTGTGAAATGTGTGACACAGCAGTGCCTACTCACAGGACGTAGCGAATACATGTCACAGAATTCAAGAAGTAAATGTATGGGGAGCTTCATAAAGTAAGTTTACAAACTTGAAGATCATTCAGATTAATAGGAAAAAGGCTAGAAACAATTTAAATACAATGTAGAAATGAAAATATAATTTTACATTTTGACCATAGATAGATACACTTTAACTACTGAAAGTGCTATACTACACTAATCCTTTCTTCCAACCTCTAACGTAAAGCAGGATTAAACCCAAATCCCAAAATGTATCATATTGCAGTTTAGCAATACTTGGATGTGGTGGCTGCATTAGTTTTCTTTTTTTGGGCTTTTTCCCCTCTGTTTCCACCTAGTGATCTGGCCAGTAAACTCCGGATGAATTAACACAGGGGCACCATTGGACAGCAACATTGTTAATCTGGGGGGAGGAGAGGATTAAGCAGAGTATACACATTTTTTTCGTAAAAAAAAAAAAAAAAAAAAACTGGCAGATCCCCAGATTAACACAACGATGTGTGATGCAGGGATCTCTCCTCCTTTGCTATTGTATTCTGACAGGGGGAATACAGAATACACAGATCAGCACTATGTATCTTTCCAGCGAGACCATTTGACAGAAGCTGGTCATTAGAGCAGCTTCTGTTGAACAGACAGTGGTATAAATGTACTGAAAAACAACAACAAGAGAAGGGCGCACCAACCTCCTGCATTACCACTAAAAAAGTTTATTAAGATCCAAAAAGGTAACCTACATTGTACTCACAAATGCATAATAATTGCACGCATGTAAGAAAATTGGGACCAATCGCCTCCAGGACTGCCAGGATACTCCTATGGTGCTGGATGACGTGATGGCGTCCACACGTGCCTGGCTGACGCGTTTCGAGGGAGAACCCTCTTCTTCAGAGCCAAAAGCACTACTGACCCACAATCAATTCTAAAATGTTATATAGTCAATCTGCATCACCCACAGGGAGCAAAGGTCAGGATTGTGGATCATTGGGATGGGGTTTTGTTACTGAAGGTCTATTGCAATTAGGGACCACCCAGGGCAGGCTGTCATCCATTTGTGTAAGAACCTGCCATAAAAAAGTGCAAATGATGATGGTAGCAACAACAAAGGTAAAAAGATAAAAAGTAATAGAAAATGACACTAGAAAACAAGAAACCGAAGCAGACATAAAAAGAGTGATATTGGAAATCACTGACTGAGCTAGCAGACAACCAAAATAACCAAGATTTATGCAAAACCTCAAATTTGGCTATGAGGATTGTACACATAAACTGAAATGTAAAATGGCAATGTGTGCCCATATCCTTATAATATATTATAGATAGATATAGACTATATATTATATTATAGTAGTATAAATGTACCAAAACTCAGCTAGTTCTTGCTGGTGTATATCAGGCTTTAGCAGTACTAGCAGATTTATATACACTAACAAATGAAAGCTGAACTCCAGCTAATGCGTGGTATACACAATAAGAATATCAGACGACAGATCGTCCATTTTTTTTTTTTTTTTTTTTGCATGCTAGACTCAAGAGTTTACTAAAGTGACGAAAATTCTCGTACGACAGAATAAAAATTTGGAAGTGATGTAATGTGTTGTAGTGTATTGGTATTGTATTTTCAAATGCCAACTGTACTGTTTAACCACTTTCAGACCAGAAGATTTGCTCAATGACCAGGCCCTATTTTGTGATTTGGCACTGCGTGAATTTAATGGACAATTGCGCGGTCGCACGACGCTGTACCCAAACGAAATTGATGTCCTTTTTTTCCACAAATAGAGCTTTCTTTTGGTGGTATTTGATTACCTGTGCGATTTTTTATTTTTTGCGCTATAAACAAAAAAAGAGCGACAATTTTGAAAAAATAACAATATTTTTCACATTTTTTTATATGAAATTCTCCAAAAAAAATGTAAAAATCAAAATGTTTTAACATTTTAGGCCAATTTGTTTTCTGCTACATATTTTTGGTAAAAAAAATTGCAATAAGCGTATTTTGATTGGTTTGCGCAAAAGTTATTACGTTTACCAACGCAATTGTATTGTTTTTTTTTTTTTTTACTAGTAATGGCGGCGATCTGCGATTTTTTTTGTGGTACTGCGACATTGCGGCGGACAGATCGGACCCCCAACTGACATTTTTGACACTTTTGGGGGTACCAGTGACATTACTACAGTAATCAGTGCTATAAATATGCACTGCTACTGTACTAATGACACTGGCAGGGAAAGGGGTTAACATTACTGGTGATCAAGGGGTTAAGTGTGACCCTAGGGGCGTGATTCTAACTGTAGAGGGGCGTGGCTTGTGAGGTAATCACAGAGACATGTGATCCTATATAGCAGGATCACATAGCCTCTGTGATCATTTCAGGGATCCATTCAGGGATCATTTCTCCCTGAATGACAGACGGCTGTGTTTACATCAGCCGTCTGTCCTTCTCTCACTACTGCGGGAGATCGCGAGTGGCCGGTGGCCATCGGAGCCGCTGGTCACACGCACTGGCTCCCCAGGTAACGAGCGGGGGCGAGAGTGCGCCGGCAGCGGCGCTCGCTCGCCCCCTACAGTCTCTGGAGCAAGCGACGTAGGGCTACGTCGCTTTGCCCAGCAGCGGCAGAGTGCTGCGGTACATATACGGTGGGCGGGGCGCAAGTGGTTAAAGGAAAGTTTTACAATCTTGTGTCGTAGGAGAAATATTTTCGTGCTTGTCCCATCGGATAATATCGGATGAACAGTTGTGATCGGCTCTCGATAACTGTGTACTAAAGATCAGATTATCGTACGATTGTTTAGAAAGCAGAATTTTTCGTATCTGATCATGTGTACGGGCCATAATATGTAAGCAGTTACAGCAACAGTTTTTTTTGCCCTTTTGGTATAAAGGTTTTACATAAATAAATAAAATGTAATCATTGTAAGCAGCACCTCTGCCAGTGGTAAATGCTTTGTTTCAACCCTCGAAAGGCCCGTACATACGTAGCAATTGTCGGCCGTAAATATTCGGTCACCGACCGATCGGCCGATTGTCGGCTTGTTAGTATGATGCTTCTGACAACCGACTGCGACTTTTCGGCCGAACAGAATCTGGTGTTCAGGCTTTAAAATTTTTGTTGGCCAACACCAGAACGGCCGATTGTTCCTCAGTCAGTACAGAATTCGGCCGACAAACAGCAGATGAGCAAGACTGGGCATGCTCAGAGAAGAAAAAACACACGGAAAGTTAACCATCACATGACATCACTTCTGCAGTCGGCTGTTGTTGGCCGACAAAATTCGTGTGCAGTCTTTAGCACTTTTCAACCGACAGGACAGCACCGGACAAAAGATGGCCGATCGTTCGGCCGACAATCGGTACGTGTGTATGGGGCTTTACTGCTACATCTGCAGGACTTTCTGGTCGCATCACCATGTGAAAATAAAGGAAAGAACGCCTTAAAGAGAAAAATAATGCAGCCATCACATCTACCCAAATAGCAAGGATAATTTGCCACAATGTTGTGGCAATGTTGAATTGTAATGTCGGGACTATTGGGTGTAATTAACTAATAGAATAAAAATGATTTTAAAAGCCATGTATATACCATATTATGCATATAAGATTCTGAACAGGACAGGATCCATTTTGTTAGGAGTTCATGGGAAGTTCATGTTCTTTTACAAGATGCCTTTTTAGTCTTAAGTTCTACAGAAAATCCTTGTAAGTCTGTAGTCATAAATAAGACCCCTTTACACATCTCATCAGATAAGAATCAATTGGCGAGACATCGTACTAGTCACTCATGGCTAGTCTGGCCTGTTATCTTATCTGTATATAACAATGGACAATACCCCACTATATTCTAGCAGACATTTAAAGATGAACCATATAAGTTTTTATAGAAAACATCATCATATGTAAGATGTATATTAACGATAGTACATTGTATTCTTATTAATATAGAAGTGTGAACTTGATACTTATATAATATTAGATATATAATATATATATATATATATACATAAGTATACTTTTCTATGATGTGTAAGGACTTGTGCGTCTTAAAAACGTATTACTTCATTTCAAGGCATGTGGTAGGAGTGTTTATATAAGAATTACTTGGACTGATCAAGGTGTTGTAAATCCTAAAGGCCAGACATCTTAATTGACAGTGTAAGACACAGACAAGTGATTTAATGGGCTCTCACTAGTCAACAGGTCATCAAGGTCACTTTTAATAGTAGGCCATTGTATGTTATGACGTATGTTAAAACAAAATTTAATAAGTAATGCAACACTGCCCCTAGTGGATGTTTAATTTTAATTTCCAATAATTGATTATAGTAATTAGATGCTTTTAGTGACGTGGAGATTATATGGTAATGAGATCCCCGCCCATACTCCAGGGGGGGTTTAAAAATCCTAGTCTGCTAAGAGAGGGGGAGAGCTGAGGACTGAAAAGATCGTGAGGGAGTTCTGAAACTCAGGGGAGACCATTGATCCTATAACCAAGACAACGTGACTTCTCAGACAATAGAATTTGGCTGGTAAAGTATGTTCCTATTCTTCATATAGATATTTGATCTGCCTTATTTAGATGCACCTAACTGACCCATCACCTAACCTGTTAGCATCAAGATTTGAAGTTAAATCATTCTAACTGCAGTATGATTGGTTTAATTCTTTTATCTTGGGATTTAAGCTGATTCTGGCTTTTAGTAAAAGGGTTCAGTTGTGATGTATTCTTTATGGTAGGTTAAGAAAATAGAAACATATCTTATCAATACAATCTGGACTTTTTAAGGCATGGTCCAACAATGTTGATCCATGCAACTGTATTTAAAACATAGAAATTGAATATCTGTTGGATGAGAGAAGTCACATGTCAAACCTGTCATATTGGTTGCCATCTTTTATGTAGACTGTCACTCATATTTAAAAGTCTTTGGTTATGATCATTTTATTATTCTGAGATAATATTCTTTGATTTTATTCTCATATTACCTTTGTGATATATATTATTGCATTTTATTGAAACTGTGTGTTTATCACCAATTATATTTTTGACATTTATTTTGCACTGAAGTATTTAATAAATATATATATTTTTGCACAGAATTGTATCCTCTATCTTCAGTTTAGTGTCACTTAAAACGATCTTGCATTTTTATGATTTATAGAAATAAGTTGAGATTCTCCTAACTTACAGATCTTTGCTTATTTGTATAAATAGACACTGTTATATCAGAGCAGTATAAACATTCTGACATAATTGGAGGCCCCAGCGAGATAAGTACCTAGTGAAATAGGGGTTATAATTGTGCAAAATATATATTTTATTGCCATTCACATTAATTGATTGTTGCTATTGTTGGTTACAATATTGAACATGGCTGAATCTGTAGGTGTGTCAGATGAATTACTTCCCCTTGGCACAGATACAGAACCAGAACCAGAATCAGAAATGGGTCTGCACAATGAACAGACTAGAGAAACGGTCAAATTTAATGTGATGTCTTATGTCAAAGATAGATTGGATGTTAAAGGTGAACTCAATAGTTGGGTAGTTGAAATGAAACGAGGAATTGCAGGATATGTAAATGATATCTGGAGTGAAGGATCATGGGTAGCTTCATTTCTTTGTGAAATTGCTGTTGCTAAACATAAGAAAGATAAAGATGGACTGATATATAGATCATGGCCAGTATTTCTTTACACAATTGATGCATTAGCTGCTCAATTGAACAAAATTCAAAATGAACTGAGATCCCAGGCTAAGCTTGTTGAACAATCACAACAAATAATTAGTGACTGTAGAAATCAAGTTAAAAATTTGTTTGATGAAAATAAGAAACTGGTTGATCATATATCAGGTCATCAGGAGCAAAGCAATCAGACCAAAGAAATAATTGATTCCCTAAGAAAAGAACTGAGTCAAAAACATAGTGAATTGGTAACATGTGACAGACAGAGGGCTGCTTTAGAAATCAAATGTGACCAGTTGCAATTTGCTAAAGAATTAATGCAACAGGAGTTAGAGGATTCGGCTTATCTGTATCCAGTGCTGGAAAAACATACCAGCAGTGAAAAGGTTACACCTTCTATTTGGAAGGGAGAAAATGTCCCTGAATTTTTGAGCCGAACCTCTGCTGAACATAATGTTTTTAAACATCCCACAAAAACTCAAATGTCAGATTCTGAGAGTGATTCCAATAACACATTTGAGGAAGAGATTTTTAGACCCAAAAGACATTCTCTTCCCAAAGCGAGTTCAACCTTATCTCATAAACAGTCTCAAAGAAGTGAAAGAAGGACTTCTCAGCCTGTATGTGATAGCCCAAAGGTGATAAAATTCTTAAAAGAAACAGTAGGTCTGTTTACCAAGAAAGGTTCTCCTTCTATAATTAATCATTTGGAGGCCTACGAGGAGGCTATGCTGACCCTGAATTTAAATAGTGACAGGCAGAAGATCCAATTCATTTCATGGGTGTTTGAATCAAAATACAGGTTTTTCTTTAATTCCCTACGAGATATGGGCAAAAATACCTGGTCTGAAGTTGTTTCAGAAGTGAAAACTGAATTCGGTCCCTATCAAACAGCCACAGCTGCTAGAAAGGCCATGTTTACTTTGAAATGTCGGCCAAATCAAAGCCCTAGGGAATTTTTGTCCATTCTCAAAAATGCCTATAGCCTGACTGAGGAAAAGCCCCACTTTGAAAACCCTGAATTTATCCAATTGTTCTACGATGCTCTGCCAAATAAAATCAAAATTATTCTGGCCCGGGAATATAATCCCAAATGGGGTCTAGATTGGTTACTATCAGAAAGTACAACCCTTTTTGCTGTATTGCAAAATAGCGAGGAGACTCAGGATAGGAGGTTTAAAAAGCTGAATAATGAAATTTCTGAGGTTCATCATAAAAGAGATGAGGGACACTTTGAAGCCCCAAAAAGGAGTTATGCAGATGTGGTTAAAGACCCCAATACTCCCAAATTAAATAAGGCTAAACCACATCCAGATGATAAAAAGGGTCCAGTTGTTGATAGTGCACCAGATAAAAAGCATCAATGGGTAAAAAGACGCAATCCTCCATTTAAAAGATACCCGAGAGGGAAGTTTAGGAATTATCAAAATGGCCCTGAAGAAAATCAAAATAATTGTTCTGGATCAGAAGGTTCTGACAAGTCTCAGACTGCTAATCCCAAAAATCCAGCCACCAGAGTTCACTGGAAAAATAGAAATAATCTCTATGATAGAATGGATCAGATGCAGAACCAAGTGGGAGTTATGGCAGAACAGATGGACAAAATATCCCAGCTTCTCAGTAACAAATCCAACAATCCTTTTTTAGGACCGAATGCTGCAGAAAGCAACCCCCAATAACAGAAGTTTCCAGTCATGTAAATACCTGTACTGTATCAATGTCTAAAAGTGAAATCATTGAACCTGTTGTTTGTATGCCTGAAAAGAATTTAACCCTTCCAATGCCAGATGGCAAGGAGGAGGGGCGACTTGTCTGTGACTCTATTTTGCAGACTTCCAAAACTTCCTCTGTGAAACTGACAGGCACGCAATCCTGTGTGAAAAAGGAAGGGGGGTCGAGGGGTAAGAGACAGCATGACATTCTATTCACTGAGCATTCTAAATACTTGTGTTCACTACAGGAAATTGATGACAGGTATTATCTGGAAATTAAATTGCATAATGATTTACCACAAATAATGGCTTTATTAGATACAGGTAGCCATGCAACTATATTATCTCAGAAATATTTTCAACAAATTCAGGATTTATCTTCTGAGAAATACAAGCTGAAAAGTGTTAAAGCTAACCTCATAAGTGTTTCAGGCACTGCTTTAAAGGTCAGAGGAGAAGCTTGGTTGCCCATCAACTTGGGAAATAAAATAATTTGCCATCCCATATTGATAGTTGATTTGCCCTATGATCGTTTGATTATTGGCATAGATCTCCTTAAGAGATTGAATCCCATTGTGGATTTCATTAATAAGGTTATTTGGTCCCAAGCAAAAATGCCGATTAATTATGAGCACTCCCAGTCCTATCGCAGTAAACGTAACTGCCATGTAATTGAAGAAAGACCGGACTCCATTGAGATCCATTTCAGGAATTCCCAAATTCCAGACATCTCATTCCTACAAGCCACTCCCACCTGTACAGTTGGTGGACGGGAGGATAACACCATATGTGTGTCCCCTGAAAGAGTTAAAAATGTTTGCTTGGAAAGTGATGTTCTGACCATTCACCTTCATCCCGAAGATCCTGTCCCTACTGGGTTTAGTGATCATACACAATTCTTAGCAGGAATTGAAAGGGTGAATGATGACATGTTCTTTTCCCTACAGGTTAATGACCTGGGAAGAACTAAAAGGGCTAAACTGGATCTGCGCCAGGAACACAGTTACATTAGTAGGGATCTGCTAAAACAAGTGGCCACTCCTAAAGTAATTAAGTATCCTAACCCTCAAGATAACTGGGTCCATGAATTGGATGATAACTCTGAAAGTCACAATGTCATTGCAAGATGCATGTTATCTATTTCCATAGGGGGTAAAACAGCCACTCATTTATTCCTGGTACTCAATGAGCCAAGGTGTCAAATGTACATTGGCAATGATATATTACATCGGTTTGCCATACACGTGGATGTGGTGAATTCCATATTGTGGACTAGATTAAAAGAGGATCCATGTGCTTTCATGAATGAATATGAGGCCCTCAGATCATCCCAGATACTGCCATATGCAGTAAAGGTATTAGTACCACAAAATGTTGTCATTCCTCCAGGTTCCAATAATTTCCTATTACCTGTTCAGGTACCAAAAGGCCAAAAATTAAAGAACCTTGATGCATTAATATGCCTCTCAAATAGGATGCAACAACTGGGAATTTCAGTAAGTCCTATCCCCATGGTAAATATTCACCAATCCAAAACTCAAATAATTGTCAACAACAGTACTCCCAATGAAATCCATTTGTCAAAAGACACTGTAATTGGTCTGGCCTTAGATTCAGATTATTATACTTTTGGATTTCAAAATGTAGTCATCGGACTAATTCCTGAACAATATCTCACCGAGGAACAGATGGTCGAACAAACATTTAATTCTTCTCCTGAAGGATTGTTCACCATTAATTCAATTTATCCTTTTGATCCTGAAAGAGGTACCTGCCAGGTGGAGGAATCTTCCCTTACCTTTGATCATCCACTTAATGAGCAGGAAGCAAAGGAATATAGTGTGTCTATCGGTGAGACTAATAAGCCAAGTCATGACCTCACTGACAAACTTGAAGAAGCCTATGAAATAGGTCAACCTGAAGCTTTTCCAGGGTTTTTAGAAATGGTCCAGCAGGAAGTCTCCTTAGCTGATGGATGCTCTAATGACTCAGAGCGCCAGAGATTAAAAGAAGTTCTCCTGGAGTGTCAGGACATCTTTGCCAAAGATTCCTATGATTGTGGTGAAACAGATATCCACATTGCTAGGATTCAAACTGATCCAGAGGCACCTCCCGTTTATGTCAAGCAATATCGTCTTCCACTAGCTTGTTACGATTCGCTAGCGGAAATAATAAGGAATCTCAAGGAGAGAGGCATTATAAGATCGGTGCACAGTTCTTATAATAATCCTATCCTTGGTATCCTCAAACCGAATGGTCAATGGCGTTTGTGTGCTGATCTCAGACAGCTCAATAAGCGTGTATATATGTCCGGCTGGCCCGTGCCATATATTGACCAATGCTTGGCACAAATGCAAGGAGCCAAAATTTTCACTGCACTGGATTGTGCCCAAGGCTATTGGACCATCAAGGTAAGTCCTGAAGACCAATATAAACTAGCATTTACATTTGGCAAGGAACAGTTCACCTGGAATCGTATGCCATTTGGTTATATAAATGCAGGTCATGAATTTGCTGTATTTTTGCATAAGGCGATGCCTGATGCTACCGAAAGGGGAAATTTGACATATGTGGATGACATTTTGTTGAAAAGCACCTCCTTTGAACAGCATATCCAGGAGATTAGACATGTGCTTAACCAGTTGAGAGAGGCAGGTGTTAAAATTTCATTACAGAAAGCCCAGTGGTGTCGTACCAAAGTAAACTTCTTGGGACATGAGGTCACTTCCGAAGGCCTAAATCCTCAAAAGAAGAAGGTAGATGCTGTGTTGAAATCTAAAACACCTACCAATGTCAGTGAATTGAGATCATTTTTGGGTATGATGAACTATTCACGTAAGTTTATTGATAATTATGCAGAAATCAGTAAACCATTGTTGACATTGCTCAAGAAGAATGTACCATGGACATGGGGGGGAGACCAGGAACAATCCATGGTTGAACTTAAAAAGAGACTCACCCAAGCCCCATGTCTCATATATCCAGAGGGGGGTAAACCCTTTTACCTGGAAACTGGTTTTACAAATCTCAGCATTAGTGCTGTATTGTGTCAAAAACAAGACAAACTAAACAAGGTCATCGCATATGCCAGCAAGGCCCTGTCACCTGTAGAGGTAAAATTTAATGACTGTGAAAAAGCCCTATTAGCCACAGTCTGGGCCCTTCAAAACTTCAGAAGTTATATTCAGGGTGAGAAAATTATTGTTGAAACGGCACACCAACCACTACAATATTTACAAAGTGACAAAATTAGAGATGGCAATTTGTCCAACAGCAGAATAACTGCATGGACGTTATCTTTACAAGGTTGGCCATTAGAAATTCGGTATAAACAAAATAAAAAGAGTCCAGTAGCTCAAGGACTTGCCGAACTTCATGATTGTGCGGCTCATTCTCATAAAGAGGAGCCAATAGAGGATTTCTTAGAGGAACAAATCTCTTCCCCTTACAAAGCATATGATGAGGATTACTGTCCTTTACTTCCATGTGTGTATATTGATGGTTGTGCTTATCACACCACCACAGGGGAGGAGAGAAAACTAGTAGCAGGTATTGGAATCGCTTGGACCAGTGGATTTCCAGATATTTCAGTGGGATACAGCATTGGTGCTAAGAGCAGCCAAGTGGCCGAATTAGCAGCTGTATACAAAACTGTTCAAATTGCTATAGAGCACAACATCAAAGAATTTGTTATAGTCACCGATTCCAATTATGTACGTAATAGTTTTGTTGAATACCTGCCTACTTGGAAAAGAAATAACATGTCACGGTCCAATAACAAACCTGTAAAACATGCCAAGCTATTCTGTGCCATTGATGAATTAGTCAAAAGTAATGGTCTAACCATTTATTGGAAGAAAACTAAAGGTCATTCTAAAACCCAGAACATGGACAAGGAAGGTAATGATCTAGCCGATCAACTTGCTAAACAAGGTGCCATAAATGGAACAAATGTGGACATAGATCATTTATTAGGACTGATACACATTGAAGCTGTCACTAGACAACGAGCTAACGCTCAAACTACAAATAATGTGGCACAATGGAGTCAAGAATCCACAAGTGAGGATCTAATTAAAAGCCAAAAAGACGATCCTATACTTGGAATCTTTTATAAACACCTTGAGGATCCTATTAACAACCCCCTATCGGAGGAAGATTATGCCCAAAAGGAAGATCTCCGATTACTTGTGAGAACTAAATCTCAGTTCAAAATTCAGGATGGTTTACTAATGAGGACATCTAAGAATGGTCTTCAACAGTGGGTAGTTCCCACTACATTTAGAGGCCTAATGTTACAACATGCCCATGACGCACCCACAGCAGGTCACCGTGGTGAAAAGATTACTCATGAGTTACTACGTGATTATGCTTACTGGCCTCATATGTTGAAAGATGTCCAAACGTACTGTCAGGGTTGTCTGGTCTGTGCTCAATTCCAACCTCAAGGCCCTACGCATCGTGCCCCGCTTCAAAGAAAGGGTTTCTCATTGCCATGGTCTGATATTCAGATTGACTTTATAGGTCCTGTCACAAAGTCGTCCAGAGGTAACCGTTATATGTTGACTGTCACTTGTCTCTTCACCAAATGGGTAGAATGTTTACCAGCTCATAATAACACTGCTGAAACATGTGCCACTTTGCTTGTTAACCATGTCTTTTCCAGATTTGGTCTGCCATTAAGGATCGAGTCGGATCAGGGCCGGCACTTCACCAGTGAGGTAATGTCTAAGCTATGGAAAATCTTGGGGGTTAAACGAAAGTTGCACATTGCATACCGTCCAGCATCTAGTGGAGCAGTGGAGCGCTATAACCAGTCCATTGTCAACATCCTTAAGAAATTCATCAAAGAATCAGGTAAAGACTGGGACATAAAATTGCCTCTAGTGCTCATGGCTATTAGAGCCACACCAAGCGCTGCCACCAAGATGTCGCCCTTTGAACTGATGACAGGTAGGAAAATGATTCTTCCACAACATTTGTTGTATCGCACATCAGATCACAATCTGATCAATGCAGCCACGACACATCAATATGTGGAGCACCTACGTCAACATCTCCAACATGCTTTTGCTTTTGCGCAGAGGAACCTCGAGAAAGCAGCTGTAAGTAACAAGACTTATTATGATCTCAAAACCACCAAGAAGGAGTATGAAACAGGTGATAAGGTGTATCTGTACAATTTTGCTCGGGATCGAGTAAAGGAAAAGAAGTTTCTTCCTTCATGGAAGGGTCCATACACCATCATTGATAAGATCTCACCTGTGGCTTACAAGATTAAAATTGTCAAGAGTGATGGTTTTGTAGAAAAATGGGTTCATGTCAATCAATTACGTGCTTGTCATCCTAGGTCCCAACTGAGAATGCTGGACGGCGAGGCTGAAGAAGAAACCTAATGTACTTAATGATTTGACATTGTGATATTTTCTCTCACTTAACAGATCTTTACATGCAAAGTTTCGTTATTGTTGCGTGATTCTGAAAAATATCAATTGAGGGGAATATATATATTCATACTGTATGTTTCATCCAATAGGAAGAGATTAACCTTCCATGCCAGGTCGTTGATTGGTACAGACGATGATGTTTGCCAAAGACACCGCGATCGGATGGATCTCTCCCTAGAGCACAGCTCAGGACGGAACCTCTCATTGCATCAGGTCCCTCTTCAGGAATCAAGCTGCGAGACACCACAGATTCTTGTTGAAGGAGAGGAAGATTTGTTTCTACAGATCTTTGTGCATTTGATCCGAGGAAATCCCTTAAGAGGAATCACATTATCTCCTGTTTTCAGTTGAAGGTGATGTGAGAATGGTGCATTGCGCATGTGAGCAAAACCTCAGTCTAGGTGTATGACACTCTAGGCCATGCTGAAACCATTCATTATCCAACCAACATCCAAGGTTGACGTTCAAACAGATTTCTCGGATTCCTGATTGCCAACAATGTTTTACTACGCTTTGAATGGTAGTTGCCAATGCCATTGCAGCAGTTAATTTCTGTCTCCATTAAAACTTTGCAAACTGGAGATGCAGATTTCAAGGAACATTTGAGTTATTTTACCAGGAGATCAGAATTCAAAAAGACTAACAAGGAACAGTTTGTGACATAGCTAACGCTAAGCAAAGTCGCTACGAACTGACATTTTTGAACTGATTTTTTTTTTTTTTTTTCTCAAATTTTTTTTTTCTACCGCTTTACTTAAAAGTTTTGAACAATTCCCAATATGAATTATTCTCTTACAAAAAGAGAACAAGACATTTTTTTTTTTTCTTTTGCTACTCCTTCTAAAAGCTTTCTCCCCAGATATGCCTAAGTTGCTCACTTGCCTACTGGGAAGAAAGGGGGGGGATATGTCGGGACTATTGGGTGTAATTAACTAATAGAATAAAAATGATTTTAAAAGCCATGTATATACCATATTATGCATATAAGATTCTGAACAGGACAGGATCCATTTTGTTAGGAGTTCATGGGAAGTTCATGTTCTTTTACAAGATGCCTTTTTAGTCTTAAGTTCTACAGAAAATCCTTGTAAGTCTGTAGTCATAAATAAGACCCCTTTACACATCTCATCAGATAAGAATCAATTGGCGAGACATCGTACTAGTCACTCATGGCTAGTCTGGCCTGTTATCTTATCTGTATATAACAATGGACAATACCCCACTATATTCTAGCAGACATTTAAAGATGAACCATATAAGTTTTTATAGAAAACATCATCATATGTAAGATGTATATTAACGATAGTACATTGTATTCTTATTAATATAGAAGTGTGAACTTGATACTTATATAATATTAGATATATAATATATATATATATATATACATAAGTATACTTTTCTATGATGTGTAAGGACTTGTGCGTCTTAAAAACGTATTACTTCATTTCAAGGCATGTGGTAGGAGTGTTTATATAAGAATTACTTGGACTGATCAAGGTGTTGTAAATCCTAAAGGCCAGACATCTTAATTGACAGTGTAAGACACAGACAAGTGATTTAATGGGCTCTCACTAGTCAACAGGTCATCAAGGTCACTTTTAATAGTAGGCCATTGTATGTTATGACGTATGTTAAAACAAAATTTAATAAGTAATGCAACACTGCCCCTAGTGGATGTTTAATTTTAATTTCCAATAATTGATTATAGTAATTAGATGCTTTTAGTGACGTGGAGATTATATGGTAATGAGATCCCCGCCCATACTCCAGGGGGGGTTTAAAAATCCTAGTCTGCTAAGAGAGGGGGAGAGCTGAGGACTGAAAAGATCGTGAGGGAGTTCTGAAACTCAGGGGAGACCATTGATCCTATAACCAAGACAACGTGACTTCTCAGACAATAGAATTTGGCTGGTAAAGTATGTTCCTATTCTTCATATAGATATTTGATCTGCCTTATTTAGATGCACCTAACTGACCCATCACCTAACCTGTTAGCATCAAGATTTGAAGTTAAATCATTCTAACTGCAGTATGATTGGTTTAATTCTTTTATCTTGGGATTTAAGCTGATTCTGGCTTTTAGTAAAAGGGTTCAGTTGTGATGTATTCTTTATGGTAGGTTAAGAAAATAGAAACATATCTTATCAATACAATCTGGACTTTTTAAGGCATGGTCCAACAATGTTGATCCATGCAACTGTATTTAAAACATAGAAATTGAATATCTGTTGGATGAGAGAAGTCACATGTCAAACCTGTCATATTGGTTGCCATCTTTTATGTAGACTGTCACTCATATTTAAAAGTCTTTGGTTATGATCATTTTATTATTCTGAGATAATATTCTTTGATTTTATTCTCATATTACCTTTGTGATATATATTATTGCATTTTATTGAAACTGTGTGTTTATCACCAATTATATTTTTGACATTTATTTTGCACTGAAGTATTTAATAAATATATATATTTTTGCACAGAATTGTATCCTCTATCTTCAGTTTAGTGTCACTTAAAACGATCTTGCATTTTTATGATTTATAGAAATAAGTTGAGATTCTCCTAACTTACAGATCTTTGCTTATTTGTATAAATAGACACTGTTATATCAGAGCAGTATAAACATTCTGACAGTAAGTTGTCTGTGAACTTGCTGCACATTTTCACTGTCAAGTTGTACACTTGCAGAGCACTTGAAGCAGAAGTTCCAGCTGACACTTTTCCAATTTGTATCAAATTTGCGTGACAAGTCTCTAGCAAGAGCAAAGTTGTAGTGGTGAGTCTACAGCAAGAGCTCTGCAAGCCTACAGCATGACAAATCAGCCACAGTGACCCCTGTGGTGGGATGACTTATTGCACAACATAACTGAACCAGAACTTGCAGCAGATTTGCAGAATGTTTGCAAAGAAAATTGATCTGGAGTCATGCAATGCGGACTTGCTGCTATTGTACAACAAACTTGTAAAGCCTGGCAAGTCTAGCAATAGCTTAGAAAGTCATTTTTAAACGTACAGCACAATTGCTTGCTATCTGGGTAAGAATTGATGAACTGCAATATCATACCTCCCAGCTTTTTGGGAATGGGGAAAAAGTATGTAAGCATTTTTACATACAAGAAGAAGAAACCCACTAGTGCTTTTTTTTTTTTTTTTTGCTTTTTTTTTTTTAACCACTACTATTCCTTTATGCTGGCTTTTGATATTTACAAAGGCAGCAATTTAGAAATTGGATGAAGAGTTTAGCACTGTATAAATACTGCATTTTATTTACAACTATATTGATCAGACCAAAATGACAGACAAATGAGGAGGAAAGAGGGACAGAGGGACTTTGTTTCAAATCAGGGACAGTCCCTCGAAATCAGGGACAGTTGGGAGCTATGCAATATAATAAATATTTGCTTTTGGATTTAATACCACTTGAATGCATACACTGTATATATTTTTAAGGCAATATAAAGGTAAAGGAGTGGTTAAAAAAAAAAAACACTTATTAATCACCATTTGCCTATCCATTTGTCATTCTTTGTAACCGGGGGTGTGGAAGGGGTGTGTCTTTTTCTCTACATAGTGCTAAAATGTGTCCATCCTTCTCATGTCAGAAAGTTGGAAGGTATGTGAAAGAGCAGCCAGATAAGAGACGTTGTTCTGGGATGTTATGCAAATACCTTATCATCACATGCATTGACACACTGCTTCAGAAAAACGTAAAGCCTGTCATTTTATGGTCTACGGCTCCTTTCCTTTTTTTTTTTGCTATCTGAATTTGTTCTCATTGTATATTTGTACATGTGGTAGAGAGTAAACTTCTTAAACAAACTTTTAATAGCTCCTAAGCACGCACATGCCTATCCACATGACACCCACGGGTCCTTTTATCTAGCACTGATAAAATATTTCAAAACACTGGAAGATGTGTTGTTTAGCATGGATCGTACTGTAAACACCATCCCTTTAACAAAGGTGCATACGGTACAATGTGGAAATTGAGCTTTTGTGATGATTTTTATGGGAATCTCAGCAGATACTGGGGTTGATTTACTAACACTGGATAGAGCAAATACTGTTGTAGCTGCGCATGGTAGCCAATCAGCTTCTAACTTCAGCTTGTTCCATTAAGCTTTGATGAAAAAAACTGGAAGCTGATTGGTTTCTATGCATTGCTCCACCAGATTTTTGCACTCTGCAGTTGTAGTAAACAAACCCCACAGTGTCCATGATTCCAAGGCCACTTTTACACATGCCGACTGTTCATTTCATCAATTCAGTCACGCCAAAATGGATGAAGTATTCATCAGTTTTTCATCAGTTAGGCCCCTTTCACACATGTGGACCGTTCAGATCCGCCTGTCAGTTTTTCAGGTGGATCTGAACAGATGCCCCATGCATCTCTATGGGGCAGTGTATGTCAGCGGAGACATGTCCGCTTACATCCAATCCGATTCTGTCCGTCAAATCCGGACGGATGGAAACCCTTTTTTCCATCCATCTGGCGAATCGGATGAGAACGGACAGGCGGTTCGTTCTTATCCGATTCCCACATAGGGGATAGGAGGGATCTGACACCTCTGTCTCCGCACACAGAGTGGAGATGGAGCTGTCATCCGCCTGCTCAGCGGGGATCGGCGGATCGGAGCTGTGTGTAAGGGGCCTTATTCATTAGTGGTCATCAGTTGTTCATCAGTGGTCATCAGTTTTTCATCCATTTTTCCTCAGTGGTCATCAGTTTTTCATCCATTTTTCATCAGTGGTCATCAGTTTTCCATCCATTTTTCATCAGTGGTCATCAGTTTTTCATCCATTTTTCATCAGTGGTCATCAGTTTCTCATCAATTTTTCATCAGTGGTCATCAGTTTCTCATCCATTTTTCATCAGTGGTCATCAGTTTTCCATCCATTTTTCATCAGTGGTCATCAGTTTTCCATCCATTTTTCATCAGTGATCATCAGTTTTCCATCCATTTTTCATCAGTGGTCATCAGTTTTTCATCCATTTTTCATCAGTGGTCATCAGTTTCTCATCCATTTTTCATCAGTGGTCACCAGTTTTTCATCCATTTTTCATCAGTGGTCATCAGTTTTCCATCCATTTTTCATCAGTGGTCATCAGTTTTTCATCCATTTTTCCTCAGTGGTCATCAGTTTTTCATCCATTTTTCATCAGTGGTCATCAGTTTTCCATCCATTTTTCATCAGTGGCCATCAGTTTTTCATATATTTTTCATCAGTGGTCATCAGTTTTCCATCCATTTTTCATCAGTGGTCATCAGTTTTCCATCCATTTTTCATCAGTGGTCATCAGTTTTTCATCCATTTTTCATCAGTGGTCATCAGTTTTTCATCCATTTTTCATCAGTGGTCATCAGTTTTTCATCCATTTTTCATCAGTGGTCATCAGTTTTTCATCCATTTTTCATCAGTGGTCATCAGTTTTTCATCCATTTTTCATCAGTGGTCATCAGTTTCTCATCCATTTTTCATCAGTGGTCATATCAGTTTCTCATCCATTTTTCATCAGTGGTCACCAGTTTTTCATCCATTTTCCATCAGTGGTCATCAGTTTTCCATCCATTTTTCATCAGTGGTCATCAGTTTTTCATCCATTTTTCATCAGTGGTCATCAGTTTTCCATCCATTTTTCATCAGTGGTCATCAGTTTTTCATCCATTTTTCATCAGTGGTCATCAGTTTCTCATCCATTTTTCATCAGTGGTCACCAGTTTTTCATCCATTTTTCATCCATTTTTCATCAGTGGTCATCAGTTTTCCATCCATTTTTCATCAGTGGTCATCAGTTTTTCATCCATTTTTCATCAGTGGTCATCAGTTTTCCATCCATTTTTCATCAGTGGTCATCAGTTTTTCATCCATTTTTCATCAGTGGTCATCATTTTTCCATCCATTTTTCATCAGTGGTCATCAGTTTTCCATCCATTTTTCATCAGTGGTCATCAGTTTTTCATCCATTTTTCATCAGTGGTCATCAGTTTTCCATCCATTTTTCATCAGTGGTCATCAGTTTTTCATCCATTTTTCATCAGTGGTCATCAGTTTCTCATCCATTTTTCATCAGTGGTCACCAGTTTTTGGGCTCTTTCACACGGGCGTTCCGTATGTCCGTTTTTCATCCCATCCGTTTGCGGATGAAAAACAGACATAATGTATCTCTATGTAAATACGGATGTCATCGGATGATCATCCTCTGACATCCGTTTTTTGTCAGTTCAGTTCAGTTCAGTTCAGTTTTTTTGAACGGAGGAGAACCCTATTTTTTCTTCCTTTCAAAAAACGGAACGGAAGTAAAAACGGATGTCAGTGGTGTCATCCGCAGACATCCGTATTTACATAGACATGCATTATGTCAGTTTTTCATCCGCAAACGGATGGGATGAAAAACGGACATACGGACCGGATGACACAAGTGTCATCCGTGTCCGTTAGGGCTCTTTCACACGGGCGTTCCGTATGTCCGTTTTTCATCCCATCCGTTTGCGGATGAAAAACGGACATAATGTATCTCTATGTAAATACGGATGTCATCGGATGATCATCCTCTGACATCCGTTTTTTGTCAGTTCAGTTCAGTTCAGTTTTTTTGAACGGAGGAGAACCCTATTTTTTCTTCCTTTCAAAAAACGGAACTGAAGCAAAAACGGATGTCAGTGGTGTCATCCGCAGACATCCGTATTTACATAGACATGCATTATGTCAGTTTTTCATCCGCAAACGGATGGGATGAAAAACGGACATACGGACCGGATGACACAAGTGTCATCCGTGTCCGTTACAAAAAAAAAAAAGGACCTGATCGGGCAAAAAAAAAAAGGAACGCCCGTGTGAAAGAGCTCTTACAAAAAAAAAAAAAAGGACCTGATCGGGCAAAAAAAAAAAAGGAACGCCCGTGTGAAAGAGCCCTTTCATCCATTTTTCATCCATTTTTCATCAGTGGTCATCAGTTTTTCATCCATTTTTCATCAGTGGTCATCAGTTTTTCATCCATTTTTCATCAGTGGTCATCAGTTTTTCATCCATTTTTCATCAGTGGTCATCAGTTTTTCATCCATTTTTCATCAGTGGTCATCAGTTTCTCATCCATTTTTCATCAGTGGTCACCAGTTTTTCATCCATTTTCCATCAGTGGTCATCAGTTTTCCATCCATTTTTCATCAGTGGTCATCAGTTTTTCATCCATTTTTCATCAGTGGTCATCAGTTTTCCATCCATTTTTCATCAGTGGTCATCAGTTTTCCATCCATTTTTCATCAGTGGTCATCAGTTTCTCATCCATTTTTCATCAGTGGTCACCAGTTTTTCATCCATTTTTCATCCATTTTTCATCAGTGGTCATCAGTTTTCCATCCATTTTTCATCAGTGGTCATCAGTTTTTCATCCATTTTTCATCAGTGGTCATCAGTTTTCCATCCATTTTTCATCAGTGGTCATCAGTTTTTCATCCATTTTTCATCAGTGGTCATCAGTTTTCCATCCATTTTTCATCAGTGGTCATCAGTTTTTCATCCATTTTTCATCAGTGGTCATCAGTTTCTCATCCATTTTTCATCAGTGGTCACCAGTTTTTGGGCTCTTTCACACGGGCGTTCCGTATGTCCGTTTTTCATCCCATCCGTTTGCGGATGAAAAAAGGACATAATGTATCTCTATGTAAATACGGATGTCATCGGATGATCATCCTCTGACATCTGTTTTTTGTCAGTTCAGTTCAGTTCAGTTCAGTTTTTTTGAACGGAGGAGAACCCTATTTTTTCTTCCTTTCAAAAAACGGAACTGAAGCAAAAACGGATGTCAGTGGTGTCATCCGCAGACATCCGTATTTACATAGACATGCATTATGTCAGTTTTTCATCCGCAAACGGATGGGATGAAAAACGGACATACGGACCGGATGACACAAGTGTCATCCGTGTCCGTTACAAAAAAAAAAAAAAGGACCTGATCGGGCAAAAAAAAAAAAGGAGCGCCCGTGTGAAAGAGCCCTTTCGTCCATTTTTCATCCATTTTTCATCCATTTTTCATCAGTGGTCATCAGTTTTCCATCCATTTTTCATCAGTGGTCATCAGTTTTTCATCCATTTTTCCTCAGTGGTCATCAGTTTTTCATCCATTTTTCATCAGTGGTCATCATTTTTTTTACATCCACTACCAATGCAAAATGGATGAAAATCTGACCATTTGTCAATTTACATCCATTTTTCATCCGATCCGTTTTTTTTAAGGCTCATCCGCTGACATCCGCAGTGCCATATACTTACATTATGTCCGCATATCATCCGCAAACGGATGGGATGATATGCGGGCACACGGAGCGGATGACAGAAATGTGAAAAAAGTGAAAGGAGCCTAACGGAAGAAAAAATAGAGCTTTGAACAGTTTCAAAAAACAGATGATGACGGATGCGGATGTAAAGTAATGTAAATGGATGATCATCCATTTACATCCGTTTTTCCAAAGAGATGCATTGATGTTTGTTTTTCATCCGTCAATGGATGGATGAAAAATGGACAAATGGACAGCATGTGTGAAAGGGGCCTTATAAATAAAGCTGACCAATATCTTCACTCAGTTTTTCAATTTTTGAGGCTAAAACTATCCACTCATATCTTTTTTGCATATTGAGTTTGCCAGTTTATAAAAGCCTTTCCTCTCAGTTTGACAGTCAAAATTTTAAATGAGAAGTTACAACAGCCGAGCTTTGTTTATTTTATTATCAGTTGGGGGACTTTGGAGGGGAAAAGTTCCTCTTAGGCCCTTTTCACACGGGCTTTCCGATCTGGTCCACCTGTCAGTTTTTGTCAGTTCCGCCTGTCAGTTTTTCAGACAGACCGGATCGGATGCAGCCCTATGGAGCAGCGGATGTCAGCTTTTGACAGTGATTGGATTTTAAAGAATAGGTCACATTCTAGGATTATACC
Organism: Pelophylax lessonae; assembly: GCF_965119305.1. NCBI lineage: Eukaryota > Metazoa > Chordata > Amphibia > Anura > Ranidae > Pelophylax > Pelophylax lessonae. Next base: position 436,353,634 of record NC_138770.1, on the reverse strand, counting down.
TAGCACCCTAGCATAAGGGGAGGGACTGATTGTTGTAGTATTGATACTGATGGAAAAGTCATGAAGGAGGGCACAGGTATGGGCAGGGCTTTTTTTCTCAGAGAGTAGGTGCAGGAACTCCCCCCTTCTCAATCGCCCCTTGTCTCCGCCCCGTACCCACCCCAAGCATGTCCCTTGGTCCCACCCCCTACCCACCTCCCAGTGCCGTCCCTTTTAGAGAACACAGAACCCAGTATCATTCTGTGATGCTAAGTAATTTGTATGGAACTTGTTAATTATAAGAAGAAAAGCAGCAAAATAGATCCTCTGCAGCCAGCAACAATAGACCCCCCCCAGAAACAAGAGATCACCCACACAACAATGCCCCCCTCAACAAAATACCACCCCAGCAATAATAGATCCACCCCAGCGAAAATAGACCTCCAGCAGCAACAACAGATTCTCCATCAGCCAACCACAATAGACCTCTCTCTCAACAGTAGATCCCTCCTAGCAACAACTGTTTCCCCAGAAATATAAGACCCCTCCCAGCAATAATAGATCCTCCACTAGCAACAATAGACCCCCATCCAAAAAAGTCTCCCCCGTCAGCAACAATAGACCCACATGCAAAAAAAAAGATCCTCCACCAGCAACAATAGACCCCCCAGCGACCATCATCAGTAGACCCTCCATCACTCTCCAGCACCCCTTGCAATTACACACTTACATTCAGTGTTGGAGGTGCCGGAACTGCGTTCCCCCCTGAAAAAAAGCCCTGGGTATGGGGAATATTACAGGCTCAGTTTAGAAAGATTTAGTTTGGGAAATTGGTGTGAATATAATTATTAATGCGAGAGGCAACTGAAGGAGTGAGGTGAGGAGGAGAGAGATAGATTTGGGTGTCATCCGCATAAAGATGGTATTGGAAGCCATAGAAGGTTATCAAGTGACAAAGAGAGAAGATATAGATAGAGAAGAGAAGGGATTTTAGATCCTTGAGGGACCCCTACAAAAATAGGAATAAGAGATAAGAGAGGAGAGAGTTTTTGCAAACACTTCAGGAATGCTGCAATAGATAGGAGGAAAACCAGAAAAGAGCAGAGTCTTGGAGGCCAAGGGAGTGGAATTTATTAATGAGGAGTTTGTCTTCAACAGTATAAAAGCAGCAAAAAGGTCTAGTAGTAAGAGTATGGAATAGTGGTCATTGGTTTTAGCAGTTAGTACATTTTTAGTGAGTTTTAGTAGGGCAGTTTCTGTGGAGTGCTGCAGTGAAAGCCAGACTGTAAGGGGTCAAGAAGGCTGTTGTCAGTTAGGTAGGAGCTCAAATCGTTGTAGACTAATGCCTCGTACACACGCAACGATTATCGGCCGACCGATCGTCCGACTTTTGTCCAAGTTGTGTTTTGTTGGTTGGAATGTGCCTAGACTGCACACGAATTTTCTCGGCCAACAAAAATCTACTTCAGAAGTGATGTCATCATGTGTTGGTTTACTTTCCGTGTGTTTTTTCTGCTCCGAGCATGCCCAGACTTGCTCATCAGATTTTTGTCTGCCGAAATCTGTACTGACTGACGGAAAATCGGCCGTTGTGTTGACGGCCAACAAAAATTTCATAGCCTGCACACCAGATTTTTTTCGGCTGAAAAGTCGGAGTCGGTTGTCAAAAGCATCATACTAACAAGCTGAAAATTGGACGTTGGCCGAAAATTCCCAGCCAATAATCGATGCGTGTGTACGACGCATAATTGTTCTTAAAGTTTTGAGGTGATTGGAAGCAAGGAGAGCTCCTTACTTTTTTTTGGGTAAGGTTTGCATTTGCATCTATCCACTTTCAGGTATGTGACAGCACTGTCAATACTTGATCTCTATGTTTGTCTACCCATATAATTTTGCACAAATGGACAATGCCAGGCAGGGTTGCCAAACGTCAGATAATCCACTGAAAAATCTGTAATTTTTACACCTGTCCATGAATGTCCGTTATGTACATGCAGATTTCAAGTCCGCAATGGACATTCATGGACAGATGTAAAAATCATGGATTTTACAAAATGTCTGTGAATTTACTGACAGTTGGCATCCTTTATGCCTACCTCCCCAATCAAGCTGTTTACCTACCTGCAATAATATCTGTTGGATCTAGCTGTCTTTGTGCCTTTTGGATGGGCTATATTAGGGAGAGAAACACAGCATCAGTTGAAAGTTAGCTATAGCAGCCACATCAAGCTTTTCCAGCATTAGTAAGGATTTGTGGTGCTCAGGAAATTCTAGGCACTTTTGTTTCTACCTTTAAAACTATAGCAATGACCGAATAACTGTTAAATTGAGGGCCTATCTATGCAAGAAGTATAGAATGCAAATACTTAGAAAGCAAACTTAATAGGACTCAATAATTGTCTCCTGTCTCTGCTAGTTAATTACTCCTGCTTTTCCTCACTCTCTAACTCTTTACAGTACATCCTTCAATGAGTTATAGTTCAAAGTTACAAATCCATTCATAACTGTTTACTAGGAGGATTTCAGGTCTAGCAGTTTAGCAGAAGGCAAAATTAAGGGCAAGCTGCCAAGTGAAAAATAAGGGCCCTGTCATGAATGATTTATTTTAGTTCTTGATAGTTGCTTGGTCGTCAACTTCATCCATTGCTTTACTATATAGCATGCCAGTTACTTACAACAAAAATGGGGGTTAGGAACTATTTCTTCATCACCTGCATGCTCGATTGTGGCTGGTAATTTTGTTATTTTTTTTAGTCATTTTGGTATTTGTAGTTTTTGGTATTTTACTCTATTACTGGGGGTACATTTTCCTCTTTATGATGGTTAGTGGTATTAATAGACCCCTGATACATTCCTTGCATAATTGACAAGGATATTGGGTACACAGATTTTCTAATCTAATTTTTCCCTGGCATGGAAAAGGTGACCTGGGACTCAGCCACTGCTAAGTCCCTCTATTGCAGCAGTAGCCAACCAGTGGTCTATGGACCACTGATGGTTTACGAGAAAATGTTGGTGGTCCCCAGGGGTTCTGCCACAAATCAACATTGTTGTGGATTTATACCACCCAATGTTGTTTCCAATGTTCTCAATGTGCTGACAGTAAATAATATCGGCATGCATTGATACCCAATGCCTCCTCTACAGTTTAGGCTCCTGTGAACTAAGAGGGCCCTTCTTTCTGGTGGTGAAGATTCAGACTTACACAATATATATATTTAAACCAAGGCTTCACCAAGGACTGAGGTGCCAGGAGCCAGCTGTCTGGCTTAATCTTTGAGTAGTGTCCCCCCAGGCGCCATGTTGGAATATCCCACCCCCTGTGAAGAGCATGCAGCCTTCTTAGAAGGTAGTTAAACAGGACAGTAATGGGGGTAATGGTAAAGACATGGCAATTGACTAAAAAGGCAGCATAACTAAACATGTTTTCAACATGGCAGTTTCACCCATGACCTGTTGAAACTGCTATTCCCTCTAACATCATAGCAGTCTTTCCAAGAACTTGACTGCCCTGTAAAAATTAACCTATCATTCTTAATTGGTTACAGGTACAGCAGTTTTCAACAAGCAATGGTTAATCTATATACACATGCCCTACCATAATTTTCAAAGAAATACTTTTAGCACATATGAAGGGTTAGGTACACAGGGCATTTTTGTATCTTTATCCTATTGCTGTTTTTTGGCCCTAGCAAAAAAAAAAAAAAATAACCACTTCCTGTGAGCCCAGGCTGTCATGTACCCCTGTCATCATGCAGCCTGGGCACACAGTACTCCTGGACTGAACAGTGCTCCTATTTCTTTACATGAGCACCCCACAAGGAAGAAGAGGAAGGACCCGTGATGTCACTGGACTGGATGAAGTACGCTGGGGAAAAAAGTAAGTACAGTAGGGTTGATTTATTAAAGCTGGAGAGTGCAAAATCTGGTGCAGCTCTGCATAGAAACCAATTAGCTTATAGTTTTTTTTTTTTTTGTCAAAGCTTAATTGAACAAGCTGAAGTTAGAAGCTGATTGGCTACCATGCACAGCTGCGCCAGATTTTGCACTCTCCAGTTTTAGTAAGTTAACACCATTTTTTTTTTTTTTTTTTTTTGATACAAGGTTTCAGGTGGTAAGTGGAGTGGGGCACACAAAGAAAGCTGGAGTTGATCTGTAAGTATAGACGAGTAAATGAAACATTTATAGCAAATATACTGGCAGTAGCATAATGAGTTAAACTTGGCCTTTCAAAACGTACTTTTCCCATGGACATGATGCAAGGCACGTATACCTGTCTCAAAAGAACTAGCATGTCTTATCTTAACATTTGTATGCATGTAATATTTGCTTTCAGTTTGCTAAAATGACATGTATGTTTAAATTTGATATTTTATTTAGTTCAAGGGGTTGACTTTTCTCAGGTCTTTTCCTGTTGGATCAAGTTCAACACATAATGAGGGCAATTTTCAAAAGCACTTATCAATTGTTTTTCTTTCAGCAGTGACTGTGTGTGCAGTTTGTAGAAACACCTCAAAACGATCTTCAGTTTCCAGCTCATTACTTAGTATATGTTACCTGATGATAATAAAAAAAAAATCTTGAAGTGAAGTAACGCACAGCAACAAAATATAACTAATTTTTCAGTTCACTAAGTTAAATTGATAGAATTGTAAACTGAATTCTGAGAGTTAATTATACGGGGTAGAAATCAAGACTTCATAAAAGGGTAATCCAGCTGCCTCAGGTGTTATATTTAGTGGCACAGGTATCTCTCAAGAACAACCGGGACCTACAGGGGCGTAACTACAGGGGTTGCAGGGGTTGCAATTGCAACCGGGCCCCATGCTCAAGGGGGCCTGTGTGGCTCCCCTGTACACCTGGATAGGAGGGGCGGCGGGGGCAGCATGTAGAGAAATCACTGTCCTCCTTTTTCCTCCTGTAGCTGCAGGAGGAAAATGGAGGAGATTGGTTCCTCTGTATGCTGCCCCCGCCACTCCTCCTATCCAGTTCACTTGTGTTCTGCTGTCTCTGGACCCCTGTGTGCTCCCCTGGTCCCCCCCCCCCTGTGCTGCCCCCCCACTGTGCTCCCCCCCAGGCTTGAAGGGAACGGCCCCAGCCAGGGGCCTGGGGGGCCCTTCATGGTTTCTTGCACCGGGGCCCTGAAGGTTCTAGTTACGCCTCTGCTACACGGAGGAGTTCTGAAGAGACAGAGAATCAGTAACTTTGATTTAAAAATGTGCTTTCAAGTGAACCTTTGCCAAATTTTAACCACTTCAGCCCCGGAAGGATTTAACCGCTCCCCCCCTCAATGACCAGGCCATTTTTTCGCGATTTGGCACTGCATTATTTTAACTGACACTTGTGCGGTCATGCAATGCTGTACCCAAATAAAATTTATGTCCTTTTTTCCCCATAAATAGAGCTTTCTTTTGGTGGTATTTGACCACCCGTGCAACAATTTTTTATTTTATGCGCTATAAACAAAAAAAGAGCAACAATTCTGAAAAAAAAAAAAATATATATATATATATATATATATATATATATATTACTTTCTGCTATATAACAATTCCAATAAAAAAATCTAAAAATCTATTTTTTTCATAATTTTAGGCCAATTTGTATTCTGCTACATATTTTTGACAAGAAGAATCCCAAAAAGCGTATATTGATTGGTTTGCGCAAAAGTTATCACGTCTACAAACGATGGGAAAGATTTATGTAATTTTTATCCATTTATTTATTTATTGATTTTTACTAGTAATGGCGGCAATTAGTGATTTTTAGCGGGACTGCGACATTGCGGCCCACAGATTGGACACCTAACTGACATTTTTGACACTTGCAGGTGGACCAGTGACATTACTACAGCAATCAGTGCTAAAAATATACACTGATACTGTACTAATGACACTGGCAGGGAAGGGGTTAATACCAGGGGCGATCAAAGGGTTAAATGTGTCCCTAGGGGGTGCTTTCTACTTGTGGGGGGATGGACTTGCTGGATGAACACAGAGACCTGTGTTCCTAAATAAGAAGAACACAGGATCCCTGCGTTCATAACTGACAGAACAGCGGTCTGCCGTGTTTACAACAGCAGACCGCCGTTCTGTCTCCACGGGGAGCAATCGTGGGTGCCCGGCGGCAATTGCGGCTGCCAGACCTGCTGATTGGCTCCCCCTGAGGCCAATGGGCTTATGCGCGCACCTCTGATGGCGTGCGCGTGCCCTCGCTAGCGGTCCCACAAAACTACAGCGGCTGGTTGGCAAGCGGCTAAAGTATTGAAGTAAAAATATTACGAAAATGTGAATAACTCATGCGCTACTCTGAGTTTGAAAAGACTGGGAGAAATAAATGTAAATGAAATTGCGAATGAAAATATTTAAGTACTTGACTACTGGGCACTTTCACACCCTTACTGCCTAGGCCTATTTTCAGGTTTCAGCGCTGTCACACTTTGAATGACAATTACGCAGTCATGCAATGCTGTACCCAAATTAAGTTTTTATCATTTTTTTCACACAAATAGAGCTTTCCTTTGGTGGTATTTAAACACTGCTGGGTTTTTAAATTTTTACAAAAAAAAAAAAAAAAGACAGAAACAAGGAAAAGTTATTTTTTTTCAAAAATTTTCAGTCAGTAAATTTTGTAAATAAGTCAGTTTTCTCCTTTCACCATTGATTGGTGTCACTGATGTGCACTGATTGGCGTCACTGATGGGCACTGCTGGGGCTTTACTGTAATCAGGGCACTGATGAGCAGTGCCCTGGTTAACTGTCCTGGTCACCCCTTCAAGGAAGAGCCGCTTATCGGCTCTTCTCATAACACATTCTAACAGTGTGAGGCAAGGAGCATCGATAAATGGCACTTCTGCATGTGAATGGATGTGATTGGGCACAGCCGATCACATGGGTAAAGAGCCGTGTCATAGGCTCTTTACCAAGATCGGGGTCGCGCTGTGTCCTAGGAACACAGCGCAGCCGCAATCGCCGCGCTGTTCGCCCTCGTGGGCGCACAAGAGCGGACGTTCTGAGGCGCCGTCATATGACGTCATCCCAGAACAAGAGCCGCACCGCTCTGCTGTCAATCAGTAGCTGGGTGTGCGTTATGTAAAATAAAGTCAGCAGGACCTGAGGTATGTGACTGCCAGTGCTGCTACAGAAATGCTCTCAGTGAAAGGTAGCCAAGCAGACAGGAACAAGCTGTATAAAGATAGGTGGGAGTAGGCAGGGCATAGGTGGGACAGAGCAAAGGCAGGGCATAGGCAGCAGTGGGCAGGGCATTCCGTTCTGCCCATGATGGGGAACGGGCAGAGCCTTGGTGGGACATCTGTGTTGATTGAGATGCCTGGGCTTTTCATGGATAAAAGAACAACTCCCCCAGTTATGTAATGATGATACGTTGTAGTCTGTACAAAGCGTCATAACACAAAAGGAAACAACGGAGGAATTTAAAAACAGAGGAAGCAGCATTGTCAGCTGATTACAGGAAGTGAACAGGAGAGCTTTCAGTTGCAGGGGGAAAAGGTAAATATGTGAACATTCTTACTGTAGGGCCCCTTTCACAAGGGCGCCTCCGTTTGGAGGACTCCGCTTGCTCAGCAGGGGATCTCTCCGCTGTTTCCCACTAAGCAAGTGGATGACAGGTCCATCTCCACTCACTGTGCAGAGCGGAGATAGAGATAGACTGTGTCCATCTATGGGGAAATCTAATGAAAACCGACCTATCGGATTCGCCAGATGGATGGAAAATAGGACCACTATCCATCTGGATATTGGATCCGTCTGGATTTCCGTCAGGATCGGATCGGATAGCAGCAGATGTCAGTGGAGATGTCACCGCTGACATCCGCCGCTCCATAGGGGACAGTGCAGGGTCCAATCAGGTTCGCCTAAAAAACTGACAGGCTGACCCGATAGGACACCCCATGTGAAAGGGGCCTTATAAGCAAGTTCATCTTTATTTTAAGTTATCTTTGACTGCTATCACAGGGTCATGCTCCAGATTTATTAGAAGGAGATCCATAGCAATGTAAAAAAGACTGTGACTGCTTTTACAGGGTCATAGATCTTACTGGCTTCTCTTATAAGGCCATAAAATGCCAAAGGGACCGCTACTGCTTTTACTGCTATTTCAGAATACCTGTCCCATTTTTGGGAATCCTGCACCCCTAAACCCTCTCTCCTATGCTTGAGTTCAACAAGAAAAGGTAAAAAGACTAAGGCCCCTTTCACATTCCTCCTGTGTGCTTTCCTCGCAGTATGGGTGCAGCGCAGTGTACTCACGGTTCTCATGTGGGTTACCCGCGCTTACCTGTGTTTTCTGAAAGCGCATCAAATATGAAGCATGTAGGACTTTTGGTGCGTTTTCAGTAAATGCACCAAAAATGCCGGATCTAATGGAATTCTATGAGAAAGTGCGGGTAACCCTCACAAAAACCACAGGTACACTGTGCTGCACCCACATATGGAAACCTTACTGGATTGAAAGCAACCTTAAGTGACTGACACGCAACTTATTTTTAACCCACCATATGCCAAAGACCAGACCCTAAGAAGGCTGGCTTTCCACACTATTAAGGGGGTCATTCCATATGACCCCAAGAAAAGGAGCACTACACTCAAAGCTGTATTAAAACATTTTTTCTTTAATGCTGGAGTTTATTTTTACTACTAATTGATCTCTTATCATGTCACGTCAGAGCGCTAAATTCACAGGTAAGAACCAGCTCTCTGATACCCGCCATACCAAAAAAAAATGTATGTCCTTTCTTTCCCACAAATAGAGCTTTATTTTGGTGATATTTGATCACCTATGCATTTTTTATTTTCGACGCTATAAACAAATTTTGAAAAAAAAAAAAAATTTTTTTTTTTGCTGTAAAACATATCCATTAAAAAAATTGAAAAAAAAAATCTAATTTCTTCATAAATGAAGGCCAATATATATTCTACTACATATTTTTGGTAAAAAACCCAATACCTGTATATTGATTGGTTTGAGCAAAAGTTATAGCGTCTACAAACTATGAGATATTGAATATTTTTATTTATTTATTTATTTTTACTAGTAATGGCGGCGACTTATAGCAGGACTGCGATTTGCGGCGGACGTTCTAAAACTAACTGACACTTTTGGGGGACCAGTTCCACTTCAGTGATCAGTGTTTAAAAATATGCTCTTTACTGTACTAATGACACTGGCAGGGGCAATCAAAGGGTTAACTGTGTGCCTAGTCAGTGTTTATGTGAAATGTGGGAAGTGCTTTTTCTAGGGGAAAAGATGGAATTTATCCCCTGCAGGCACACAAATTCTATCCCTTCCCTCCTGTCAGAAAGGCAATCTGCCTTGTTTACATAGGCAGATCGCTGTTCTACCTCTCTGCCGAACATTTGGTGGGTGCTGGTGGACATTGGGTACTGTGCACCCGCTCATCAGCTTAATCACAATGGAAGTGAACTGCCGCCGGAGCATGTGTGCACCCCCTACCCGGAAGCGTCAGATTACCTATTTATATGTGATCTGGCACACAGGTGCTACCCTGTAGCAGTAAAACTGCTAAAGGGCGGACCTGAAGTGGTTAAACTCTATGCCCATTTTGTTTAAAATAGAAAATGCAAGACAAAAGTATATATGTATTCTAAATTATTTTTTTGTAAGTGATCACATGACCTATGTTTTTGGTTTCATAAGGGACTAAGAGAGGTGGGGGTGGAGACTTGTTGTGATGATGAGAGGCCACAACAGCAGCTGCTGGAAAGGAGAACAGACACAGTCTAGTGCAGTGATGGCAAACCTTGGCACCCCAGATGTTTTCGAACTACATTTCCCATGATGCTCATGCACTCTGCAGTGTAATTGAGCATCATGTGAAATGTAGTTCCAAAACATCTGGGGTGCCAAGGTTTGCCATCACTGGTCTAGTTTAAAGTTCTGAGATAGAAGTACACTGTGCGGAAATGGGCAGGGGGTGTGTCAGCAGGCAGGGCCGCCATCAGAGGGGTACAGCCAGTACTCCTGTATGGGGCCCCGGCACATAGGGGGGCCTGGACAGCAGGAAGATCAGTAGGATGACAGCATACCTCCCAACCTGGGCAGGACTGTCCCGTTGTCCCGCTGTACAGAGGCTTTGTCCGGCATAATTCTTGTGATATGTTACCTTCTAGCTCAGAAGGACCTGCAGCAGTGGGAACATTTAGAACAGCCAGGGATTGGCTAACAAACCAGCTGGGTGTGCACTATGCAGCCACAATGAGAGACTGCACCTGTCAAATTCATGCTGTGATGTCGGTAATGGGCGGGACTGCTACTCAGACCCGCCCCCTGTGTCAAGCATCACGTGCATAGGGAAGAAGGACAAGAAAGATATGGCAGCCAACAACAGAAAGGTATTTTAGAAAGAACATCATGTGAAAGATGGGGGACCTTTGGGGAAGATAAGGGCAGAGGAGAGGTGTGTGTGTTGCAGAGGTTGTAGCAGCTGGGAAGAGGTGCAGTACAGAGGCATTTACGTACATTCGCTACTATGTACAGCTTGGTATGGCACTACTCCCGATTTTTAACATTGGCCTCAATGGAGAATCTTGGTCAACTCGGTATGGCACTGCTCCCTGTCTAACATTTGCAGCTATGGGAAATCTTGGTCAGCTTAGTAAGGCACTACTCCCTATCTAGCACTCTCCTGAACCCTGTGCATAATACACTCCAGAACCCTGCATTCTGTATCTAGCATTCTCCTGACCGTATTCCTGACCCCTGCACTCTGTACGTAATGCATTCCTTACCCCTGCACCCTGTACGGGGATGGGGTTGTGAATTTGTGGAGGGATTTGGGTGGTTGCGCTGTGAGGGGTGATTGGGAGGGATTTCTGCTAGGAAGAGGGATTGGGGGAGGGGGTGATAATATAATTTTGATATTTTCGGTGGAAGGAGGTAGGCTGTATGGGGCCCCAGGATTTCTAGCGGCAGCCCTGTCAGCAGGAGGCAGAGAAACATTAAACATCAGTACATTAATTTTTCCAATAAAAAGCTGTGCAGGAGGAGTGTCAGCACAAGGCTGACCATTGGATTATGGCAAGTAAAATGCAAATAAGCAAACTGACCACAATAGGATAGATGTGCTTCCATGACCTGGCGTGGTCAGTTTGAACCAGGACAGCAGGGGGACTGCCAGGATCACCAGTATTTCACACAAAGGAAGCAATGCAAAAAGAAAAGGATACTTTTTAATATAAGTACATTGTACATAGTAACACAGACATATATCAGAAATATGAAATGTTAGGGTAACATACACTTTAAATCGATATTAAAGTCTAGTTTTTTTTCTTTTTTAAAATAACAAACATGTTATACTTACCTGCTCTGTGCAGTGGTTTTGAACAGAGCAGCCCAGGTCCTCCTCTTCTCCGGTCCTACACCAGCTCACCTGGCTCCTCCATCCTGCCAGGTGCTCTGAGGGCACCCAAGCAGGCGCACTCCCAACCTACAGCTCTCTGTGTCCATTCACACACTCCACCCCCTCAGTCTTCTGATTGGCTCACTGGCTGTGATTGCCAAAAGCCAATGAGGCGTGCGAGTCCCCTGAGAGGTAGGGCTCTCGTGGACATCGCTGGATAGAGAGGGGGTTCAGGTAAGTATTTTGGGGGGGGGGGGGTGCTGCACACAGAAGGTTTTTTACCTTCTTGCATAGAATGGATAAAGGTCAAAAACCTTGTGCCTTTACAATCACTTTAATACTCTGCCCCCAAAATTAGCCCTCCCAACAACTAGTTTATTCTGTATATTACTCTGCTTAGTCAGGAAGCTGGAAGATAGCTGTGCCGATTTTCAGGCCGTCCAAATGGCTTTATTATTTTTTTACGAAATACCATCACACTTCTGCGGCTTGGCATCATATATTGCTTCAGTTGTCAAGTAAACTGAGTCCATAAAACTGGCAGCAACAACAAAGAAATGCAGCAGAGAATCAAACACATAGAAAGAAACTGAACATCTTCTTACATGAGGCTTTTGATGTTTATGTTCCATTCAGTACACCCAAAGCTTCCATGAGAACATAATCCTATGTTTAGTCGAACTTTGGCAAAACAAGTAAATCTAAATGTTTTTCACTCAATGACATAGTAATAATGTCAGTTTAAATGTTTAAGCTCTGTAACCTTTAAAGTATCCCACACATTACGATCTAGTACACATCTTGTAAGAGGGGGAGTGTTAATAACATCTGATGTAAGAAATGTAGATAAATGTCACTGATTCCTTTATAAATAACATTTTCTCTCCTTACCTGTCTTTGAAGCCTACAGAAATTATTCTAAATTTGTGAAGACTTTTGTCTACCTTTATGCAGGATATGTGGGCTTATAAAAGTTAGGTGGGCTCAATAAACAATGCTAAGTGCAAGATGATAAGAAAACATGTATTAAAGTAGAACTAAAGGAACTCTGTGAACTTTTTTTTTCTATTTGGATGTAAGGGAGACTTATGAACCCTGTAAGGTTTTCTTTTTGTCCCATTGGGGAGATTTCTCTCCACTTCCTATCCCAAAACTGGAAGTGAGAAAATCCCTCCAAAGTGAAGGACTCCATGATTGTCACCAGTGTCAACAGAACTAGTGTCCCCATTGGAAGATAACCCCTCTATTCCTGTTCTTGGCAGAATCTAACATTTTAGATTTTCGTTTGCTTTTTTTTTTTCTGTGATAATGGTAAACAGGACTAATAGAGAGAATGAATCTCCCTAACGGGGCACAGACAGCAAAACCTGACAGGGGTCTAATCCCTCTCTCTATTCAAAACTAGAAAAAAGGTATGTCCTGTACAGTAGATGCATGAATACATTAGTGGTATATGTGAAAAGATACTATTCAAATAGTATTGTTCTTTCTTTGATGGGTGCTGTAACGGAACCAACCCACAGTGTGCTTGAGTTGACAAATAGCTTCTATGAGATCTGGAACACTTTATTGAAAAAACTCACACAGAATATATATCTCACAGGAGGACATCCCCCTCCTGATCATATTACCCTAACAATACAAACTGCACACAGGAATGTAATTATCATAGCTAAACATTAAGTTAATTAAGTTTAGCTAACTGGACAATCAGGGATCTCATTCCAGGTCAGACTTGCCAGCAACAAGCTCATGAAGTACAATACACATTATTTCAAGTGCAAACACATCCCCTAGAAGACAATAAGTGAGTTAATTTGCACAATTAACAATACAAATAGTGCTCTCCCCCTCTAGCAACTACCAGCTGACAATGATATAATTAACATGCTAATTAACTCATTAGCACTTAAACCAGCCTGGGTGGAGGAACTGCCGACAACAAGGCTAAAACAAAGTACAATACACATTATCCTAAGTATAAACACAGATCACCTTATTAAACAGACAATAGCAGGAGACCCCAGTACCAGACTGTCCGGCCCCTACCTACAATAGTCTATGAGGCAAAGCTCATACAATGTTCCATCATTCTGATACAGTGGAATTAATGTATCATAGATTTATTGAGGGATATTGTGGAAAAATATTACTGTCCCATTTAAAGTAATCCAAACCATATTCTCAGTGTCCATTAAATAGTTGTCTATCATTTTCTCTGTGCCCCTTATAGACACAGGGTGACTTACACATACGAGGGACCTGGGTAAGCTGGATTCCACAGGCCCCCCAACCAAAGTGACTCCCGTCACAAGTGCTGTATTGCCTTCATGAGCCCTGATGAAGCAAAGTCTGGCGAAAAGCATCAGATATGAAGATTTTCTGTTTCAGTAACAATTTCTGGTCTAAAAATAGATACAGTGGCACTACTAATCAATTGGTTTTAATACAATAAATGCATACATAATTGTATGAACCTTTTAATATTTGTTACATAATAAACTATATGATTTTATTCACAAAGGTTTTTTACTTCATGCTTGGTCTGTATAGCCTAAAAGCTTTAATTTTCCTGTTTCCAAATTTATACAATATGGATGATGGGCATGAGTGCCGCAATAATGTACGAACTAAAAAAAAAGTTTTGCCTTTAGCATGCTGTTATTTCAAAAACGTTTTCAGGGACACTTTTATTTTCTGTATGTCCAGCACGCCCTTGTAGGAGGAGCATACATTTAATTGGGGGTGGGCATTCATTTAAAATGGGCGTTATTCTACAAGAAGGAAATCTTCAGCCTATTAATAAATTAAAAAAAAAAAAAAAAAAAAATATATATATATATATATATATATATATATATATATACATATATATACAGTGCATTGCGAAAGTATTTGGCCCCCTTGAACTTTGCAACCTTTTGCCACATTTCAGGCTTCAAACATAAAGATATAAAACTGTAGAGCATCAGCTGTTTGCAGCCCGCACTGTCTGAAGTGCCGGCAAATTTAAGTGTGTTTCCTTTTGACTTTATAATAAATGATTTAAACGGAGAGCACTAGATCCCTCTTTATTTTGTCTTGCATAACATCGCACTCTGATTACCGGTGAAGGAGAGGTGAAAGGTGTGGAGAGGAAACAGGCTGTCCATTAAATCAATCCAATGCTTTCATGACTCTTCTGAGTCGAATCCTGAGGTGAGCTGCTAATCTAGCACCATTCACTGGGAGCACCTTGTTGATTTGTTTGGAGCACAACTGCACTTATAATACACTGAATTGTTGATGGAGATATTTCAAAACTCTCCCTTGGATTAAGATGGAGATCTGGGACTTTTCTTTCTGATTACTTTATTATAGCACCTTTGGACATTTTTCTGCATTTGCACCTTTTATAGTAATTGCACTTTATATTTATATTTGACCACTTTATTATATGTGCTTATGGTTTATGTTTACAATATTTTTTGATGCATATTAATTACACTGTATGCATTTGTTTATATTGGATTTATTCACTTGGCGCAGCAATATTGATTTATTTTGTATTCACTGGTGGTTTGTGTCAACACTTATTGCTTGCTGCCTTGTATTTAGCTATTCATGGTCTTCAGTAAGGATTTTTATTTACCATATTTATTTTGATTATTGTGGTTTGCACTGATTATTTTCCGTTTTCGAGGCATATCCGTTGGGGTACGTATAAACTCAGAATGTACAAGGCTATCCCTGAGATTCCTAGCCCTTCTGGATATTAACAGAGGTCTCGGGCCAACAATCTGGCTGTCAGGGAGGAAGAAGTAAGCCCAGGCACATAGTTATGTGCAGACGGAGAATGTTTTGTTAGCCAACGGAGAAAGCCTATTAGCCAAACCTATGGACAGAGAATTCCTGTTCACCGTCCACGCCCACCACTAAGTGGCTCCAAATGGCTTATATAAACACCACTGCTGCACTAGGACCTTGCCTTATGGTCTATAGTGTTTTACTTCCTGTTTCCTGTTCCTGGTGTTTAAACTCTGTTGCCATCCTGATCCGTCTGACCATGCTTGTACTCTGCCTGAACCGACCCCTGGCGTGCTCGTCGACAACGTCTCTGCCTTATCCCGCTGTCTGCCTGTCTGCCGTTGCCAACTCCAGCCTCAACCTGAAGACTCTGCTGCCTTCCGCTCTGTTCCTGGTATGCCTGCTAGTTACCAAACTCTGTAGCTCTGCTTGCCTGACCCCGCTGTGTAGCCATCCTTATCCCTGCTGTCTGCTTCCTGCCAGCCTGCCAAGTGTCTGCTGCCTCTGACCTGCCAGCCTGCTAAGCATCTGCTGCCTGTGACCAGCCAGTCTGGCAAGTACCTTCTGTCTGCCACCTGCCAGCCTGTCAAGTACATGCTGCCCTGCTTCACAATCCAGGCTGCATCAAGTATGCACGGACCTCACATTGGCAGCCTTCACCATCTGAACTTCTAGGCACTCGTGCCACTCCAGGCTTCTGTGCCTCCTGTTTACATTATCAGGGGTACCAGGCCGGAGGTGTAAGAGATCGTCTTCCTCTCCACGTCAGGCTCCATCCCCAGGTATGTGACACTGGCACAGATTGGGAGATCGTGTTAAAATGTGCCAATGTTTGGTCAAAACAGACCGCACTTCATCCCACTGCGATCCATAACATGTTAAATTCTGGTCTGGAGAAGAGGCTATGAGGGGGTGAGGTGGGGGAACCAGACCTCGTTACCTGAGTTGCAAGGAAGTCATCCTGGCTACGTGAGGACGCTTTGTGTTGAGAATTGTTAAGTGTTTTGTGTGAATATCCTCTGCTTCTGAACCTTTGGTACAGTTCCTAAGTTCCAGATCTATAAGCGCTATCCGTAGAACAGTTTCTACAAATCCGCATGAATTGACCGGTCGAGATACCTCTAATGAGTGATGGAGGGTGATGACTGGATGCTAGGAGAAGCGGATTAGCCGCTGTGTCCTTCTGAAAAGTACTTGTCTCCAGCCTACCGTCACAGATGTATATAGATAAATCAAGGAAATAAATTCTCTCCAAGTCCCAGGTGAATGTAAGCCTGATGTTTCAATAGTTGGAATTCAATTCAGAGATAAAACTCTGCAAATCCTCCACAATGCCAACCCACACGACCAAAACATCATCGATGTACCTCAGCCAAAGTCATACGGGGCGGAGGTACATCGGAGAACAGTAGACAAGACACTCCTCCCACCATACAAGGTGCAGGCAATCATACGCAGGTGTCCAAGGTGCCCCCATAATCCCCTGATTTGTTGGTAATTAATTCCCAGGAATTGAAAACAATTATTTCTGAGAGCAAACTCCAATAATTTGACAATAAATTAATTTTGTGATGCCATAGAGGGGTATTTTTGTTCCAAGAAATGGGTCACAGCAGGGATGCCCTACTGATGAGGAATAGAGGTAGGTATAGAGGGACTCAACGCCAATACCGACGAGTATGGCGTTCCTGTACCTCTATCTGAGCCACCTTAAATAGGACATCTCTGGTGTCCTGAACGAATGAAGTCAATTCACTAACCATCTCCTGTATTAGGGCATCCAAGTATTTTCCCACCCACTCAAGGGGGCCACCTATTGCCGAAATGATGGGCCTTCCAGGGGGACTAGTCAGTCTTTTATTAATCTTAGGGATCGTATATATAGTGGGAACGTTATATTCAGCTACCCGTAGGTAGTCAAATTCATATATATATATATATATATATTTTTTTTTTTTTTTATAGTTTAGCTTACATGTAGCGCTCACCAGGGAGTTAAGTCCACAACAGATATGCCTTTTCAGGGCTTGTAGGCCCCTTTTTATTTAAAACAGAAAGAAAAAAGTTCACAGCAATCAGCTTCACTCGCATGGGTTTCTACCATCAAAATACTGTGATCAGGAGAGCAGAGTGCGGGGGGGGGAGGGTGAAGAGGGCACAACACTGGGGTCAGGAGGGCACAGAACAGGATGCACGGTACAGGGGGGGCAGGAGAACATGGTACAGAGGGGGCAGGAGGGCAAAGTACAGGGGACTTGAGGGCATGGGGAGGCAGGAGGGCACAGTATGGGGGCAAGAGTGCACAATACAGGGGGAGCAGGATGACACAGTATAGGGGACAGAGGCACAGTATAAGAGCAGTAATGTATAATACTGATATGGTCTCCTTAGGCACAGCAGCGCAGTCACAGATCTTACCTGTTCTGGCACCTGTCACTGGGCTAAAACCCTGAGGCAGAGCATCTTCCGATTACTGCTGTTTGTGTGGGCAGATGTGTACTGCTCTGATCCCTGCTGGCCCTTCTCTACTATTCATTCCATGTGATCGGAGCAGTACACATCCCTCCCAAGCAGCTGTAGTAAGATGCTCCTTATCAGAGGTTCTTCCTTAACACCTGCAAAGGCAGAGTGACGGAAACTGTGGGGGGGGGGGGGGGGGGATTGGGAGATGTCAATCCAATTGTAAATATAACCCAGATTTTGGGATGTTGCTCGGGTCACAGCCATCCCAGGACAGCTTAGTGAGCTTGACTGTCACATTAAATTCGGGCCAGTTAACAAGTACGCTTTAGTTACACTTTATTCCATGGCAAACAATCAGTACTGACTACACTGATCAGTACTGACTACACTGAAATCAGACAAGTACATGATGGATTCTGATTGGCTGCGGCAGGAACCCGCACAGATGTCTGTCAAATCGCCCCCGTACTAGCACTGACATGCGGGTTTGAAATCCTGCAAGTTCAGCTGAACTCGCACAAATTTCAAACCCCCTCTCAGTGTGAACCTAGGCCAAGGCTCAGTTCACATCTATGCAGCTTGCGATTGGTGCATTTCGTGTTTTTGCACATGTGATTTTGCCGCGATATTGCCGTGATTTGGTTTTTGCTTTTTTTCCTGCTTTTTTTTTAAAAATAAGCACATTTTGGCAAAAATGCACTACATGCTGTTTTGCAGCTGCTCCGTTAAAGTCTATGAAACCAAAAAGCAAAAAAAAAGCGCCATTTTGCGTTTTAAAAAAGTCCCTGATCCTTCCCAAAAACACAGCGGCTGAAAAAAGCATAAATGTGAAAGTGTCCCATAGGAAACCATATTAAATGGACTGTAGGGTGTTTCTCCAAAAAGCAAAAAGCACCAAAAAAAACGCATAGGTGTGAACCAGGCCTAATAGCTCACAAACACTTGCTGTTTGTTTACTTTACAATGCTGGCAGGCTGACATAGAAAATAACCAGGAAAGGAGCTGTGATTTCTATGCTTCTGTAGTAAACCTTGAGTATGAATTTCTTCACAGTGCCTCTGTTTACAAAGGTTAGTCAGTTGTTTTGGTGCTTTCCCAAAAAATACAAGTATCTTCATTTGCTTAGTCTAGGCACAGGTGTGCTTTAATTACCCCCTTTTACTGTAGGTATATATAACACCTATAACAAGCTCAGTTTGTGGAAAAATATAGTAATCAGTTATGTCCTTGTGGTTATTAGGAAGCTTATAAACAGTTGTGCCTACCCTCACTTCGTAACACTTAGACAAGTTGGAAGCAGAGAGGACTGGAAACTTTCATCACCTAAAGTGGTATTAAACCCAACACCAAAAAATCGAATGGATTTCAGCTTAAAATCATTGGATGTGGTGGCTGTAAACATTTTCTATGTTTAGGATTTTTTTCCTTTGTTTTCACCTGGTGATCTGGCCAGTAGCACACCTCCTATATTAAAGTTCTTACACTCTTGATGAAAGAGAAAGAGGGACACCTTTGGACAGCAGCATTGTCAGTCTGGGGAGAGGGTCGTGCTAGATATACTAACAGATTTAAATACACTAACAAATTGAAGCCAAACTCCAGCTTATACGTTATAAGCAATGGGATAAATATTTTACATAAAGTAATAAAAGCTAACCATAGCAAGTATTCCGATCACTGGTAAATGGTTTGTCTCCACCCTCTATAACTGCTGCAAGACAGCTTGTTCTGTTGAAAAACAACAGACTTACTAGCAGGATATACAGTTAAAAATAAAAAAATAAAAACCTAAAAAAAGAAAACCGATGCAGCTATAGATTCTAAAAATTAGCAAGATGCAATATATTAAATGTTAGATTTTGGGTTTAAACCACTTTAAAGAACCAAACAGAATCTTTATCGGTTCCACCCTAACCTGCAATACTCATTCACAACATTAGGATTGCTACTAAATTACAGGTAATTAAAGGCTTTCTTAATACATTCTGTAATATACTAATTTTGTTCTGCTATGGTAACACTAGGAACTCTCTGAAGTTTTTTTCTTCCTCTTTAGCACTCTACTACACCTAACTTTGCCACAATATAACTTTCGTAGAGCAGCCTTTAATGATATACTTTACTCAAAAGTTGTAAATATGTGAGGTGAATGGTATTGCAGGGCTGGATTTTCAAGAATAACTCTATTTCAAGGATTTTAATAAACTTTGCTGCAGATTCCTCCTTGTTTCTGTATTTAAGAAAGTGATGCATGTTCAATTATGTCCTTGGAAAGCTGATTCCTGAAGAAGAATATCTGTGTTCATTCAACCAGCTGATGTACTTTATTCTATATCTATTATGTGAGCCCATTCACAAAATACAAAGTATTCTGTGAATGGACAGCAGAGGGGAGGGGTGGGTAAATTGCATCCCACCTGTCAGAGCACCAGGAGTAAAAATTTACAGGGAAAAATCCACAAGGTGGCACAAACTTAGTTGAACTTAAACCCTTATAATCTCTTTTCTGCAATTACAGGAGTTCTTTAAAGAGGGGGTCCCCAACCCTCAGAATGTGGACCGGTGCCAGTCTGTGATGCCTCTGCACCTGGGCTGTGAAGGCTGCTCTGTCAGCGGTGCAACGGGCAAGCAGAATGATGACATCATCTCTTACTGCCCGCACCGCATCACTGTTGTTCCGCTCTTACAGCAGGGCCATGGATGCTGCTCTTGACAAAGCTGCAGGTGAGCAGAGAGATAATTATATCATCTCTCAACACCCACCCTCACTCTGGGATAAGACCAGCAAATACGCATGTGCAAGTTTACCCGCTGGGACACCGCTGGGGAGAGGCTGCCAGGAGCAGTGTAACCATAAGTGTTTCCACTGCTGAGAAAAAAAAAACATACAAATTGCTTTTACATTTTAATAAATTTAAGTGACAAGCTGCTACTTGTATTTTTTGGTGGCAGGCTACAGTAACATTTTACATCTGGTGGCAGGGTAGTGGGAAACTGCATCTTGGGACAGGTGATGGTAGCAAGTGACAAGCTGCATCTGGGTGGCAGGTGACTGTGGCAAGTGACACCCTGCATCTGGTGGCAGGCAACAGTGGCAATTACAAGCTGCATCTGGTGGCAGGTGATGGTGGCAAGTGACATGCTGCATCTGGTGGCAGGAGACGGTGGCAAGTGACACACTGCATCTGGTGGCAGGAGACGGTGGCAAGTGACACACTGCATCTGGTGGCAGGAGACGGTGGCAAGTGAGACACTGCATCTGGTGGCAGGAGACGGTGGCAATGACACACTGCATCTGGTGACAGGTGATGGTGGCAAGTGACATGCTGCATCTGGTGGCAGGAGACGGTGGCAAGTGACAAGCTGCATCTGGTGACAGGTGACAGTGGTAAGTGACACACTGCATCTGGTGACAGTGGCAAGTGACACGCTGCATCTGGTGGCAGGTGACAGTTCCCTTCTATTATTATTTCAGTGACAAATAAAGAGAGTGAAGCTAAATGATAGGACACAGACAGTAATAAAAGGCTTTCCAGGGTTCTAACCACCACAACCCGCTTGGTAGTTAAACCGGCTTGGTAATTTTTACCTACAGGTAAGCCTATAATAAGGCTTACCTGCAGGTAAAATGAATATCTTCTAAACCTGCACCGTTTAGGAGATATTCCCCCTTAATGCAGCCAGTGACGTCACCGTCACATGTGGTCTGACGGTTCAGCATACTATGCCGGACCATCAGAGCTTTGTGCCAGAACCGAGGGCTCCAACGCAGATGCGTGGGAGTGACATCATCGCCGCTCCGGCCAATCACATAGCCGAAGCGCACAAACCCGGAAGAAGGACAGGGGAACATGTCAGCCCTCTCATCCGTGACAGCCCAGCACTTGAGGGCTTCGTTCCAAGGTGAGTATTTCATAACATGCTAGTATGCGATGCATACTAGCACATTATGCAATTGCATTACCGGTGGGTTTTTTTTTTACAACCGCTTTAAACAAAAAGTTTTGGTTTTAGAAACACTTTAACATCACCTTAGATGTTAGGTGCTGTTTTGGAAAACACATGCATGTATATAACTATGTTTATTTAAACATATTTGACACCTAAAGAGGTTCATGGGGTTTTTTTTTAGCTTGTTCCCCCATACACAACAAGCATCGTGATGAGCTTTGTGATCTGTAGGAGTATTTACCATTGTCGCTTCTCAGTAACCTAACTTTTCTAGCAGAAAATGTATAAAGAGCAGAGGAGAGAATTTGACAGTATGGTTTAAGTGCTGTAACTGTTGCTTGTGCTGTTGTTTAGACATCTATAAATCATGTTTGTGGTAGCGGATTTTCTTATAGAACTGCTAAGGTAGCTAGAAACATCAATTAAACTAGTAGAGTATTTTCCTCCTTTATATCCCACAGATGTCATTATTTTCACTAATCTGTATAGACAAGGCAAAATTACAGTGAAAAAGGCATCAGAAGCTAGGCACTTCGTAAAAAACATGCAAAAATAAATAAATAAAAAATACACGTAGTGAGAGAGGGCTTTTTATGCGGTTTCAAGAGCAACATTGGAAAAAAAAAACACAAATCCTATGATATGATATGACAGTCCCAGCAGCAGCATATACAAGCGGTGCATATTTAGGTGTGGAGTGATTTTTTTTTTTCTTTTGCAATTATTTTTGAATGCTAAACTCATCTTCCCTCTGGTGCTGTCCCCCACAGACTTTTCAATCCAGAGATGCAGTGTTGCATATCTTTTGGGTTAAACATTGCCCAGCATCACTTAACCTACTGCCTGTGAGCAAGGCCGGCCCTATCATGCGTCCCGCTGGGTCCATTGGACCCAGCCAGCACTTTGGGAGGGGCAGCTGTGGCAACAGGAGCAGACTGTCACTTTGTCCCAGGGAGTGCTGTGTAAGGATCACTAAACTACCGCCTGTGTTGGCTGTGTTGCAGGGTGGGCACATCAGTATTGACCCCTCCGGCTCCCTCCCTCTAGTGTGCAGTGTCATCCCTGCATGCTGAGTGGCGGGGCTCTACTATAACCCGCCCCCTTCCACAGCCCGCCATATTTGAAAATTTGAAGAAGACGCAGGCAGCCAAAAGTGGGATGGGCATCTAAACTGTTCTCTTACCAGTAAGCATTAGTAGGTGAACCAGGCAAACAAACTTGAATTGCTGGCAGATGTGGGCCAGGAAGCGGGAGCAGTCTCTTTATTCTGTTTGCTGGGCAGGCTGAGGCTCTCTCTGTGGGGGCACAGCAGTCCGTCTGTCTCTCTGTGGCTGTGCGGGGCAATGTGGAGCAGTCTCTCTGTGCGGGGCGATATGAAGCGGTATCTCTGTGCGGGGGGATGTGGAGCAGTGTCTCTGTGCGGGGCAATGTGGAGCGGTCTCTCTGTGCGGGGCGATATGGAGCGGTCTCTCTGTGCGGGGCAATGTGGAGCGGTCTCTCTGTGCGGGGCAATGTGGAGCGGTCTCTCTGTGAAGGGCAATGTGGAGCGGTCTCTCTGATGAGCAGTCTTTCTATTTAGGGTAAAGTGAAGCAGTCTCTCTGTGCTGGGCAATGTAGAGCAGTCTCTCTATGTGGGGCAATGTGGAGTGGTCTCTCTGTGTAGGTTAATGTGTAATGGTCTCTCTGTACAGGGCAATGTAGGGCTGTCTCTCTGTGTTGGACAATGTGGAGTGGTCTTTCTGTGCAGGGAAATGTGGAGCAGTCTCCCTGTGTGCGGCAATGTGGAGCAGTCTCTCTGTGCGGGGAAATGTGGAGCAGTCTCTCTGTGGAGCAGTCTCTCTGTGCGGGGCAATGTGGAGCAGTCTCTGTGTGCAGAGCAATGTGGAGCGGTCTCTCTGTGGAGTAGTCTCTCTTTGCGGGCCAATGTTTGCAGGCCAATGTTTGCGGGAGCAGTCTTTCTGTGGTGCGGTCTCTCTGTGCAGGGCAATGTGGAGCAGTCTCTCTGGGGAGTGGTCTCTCTGTGCGGGGCAATGTGGCGTGGTCTTTCTGTGTGGGCAATGTGGATTTGTCTCTTTGTGCAGGGCATTGTGGATCAGTCTCTCTGTGGAGTGGTTTCTGTTTGTAAGGCAATGTGGAGCAGTCTTTCTGTGCTGGGCAATGTTGAGCAGTCTCTCTGTGTAGGGAGATGTGGGACACTCTCTCTGTGCAGGGCAATGTGCAGCAGTCTCTCTCTCTCTCTCTCTCTCTCTCTGCAGGGGAATGTGGAGCAGTCTCTCTCTCTCTCTGTGCAGGGCAATGTGGAGCAGTCTCTCTCTCTCTGAGCAGGGCAATGTGGAGCAGTCTTTTTCTTTCTCCCTCTGTGTCAGAGCAGGGCAATGTGGAGCAGTCTCTCTCTCTGTCTCGCTGCCTCTCTCTCTTTCTCTGAGCAGGGCAATGTGGAACAGTCTCTCTTTCTTTCTGAGCAGGGCAATGTGGAGCAGTCTCTCTCTCTCTGAGCAGGACAATGTGGAGCAGTCTCTCTCTGTCTCTCGCTCTCTGTAAGCAGGGCAATGTGGAGCAGCTGCTCTCTCTGAGCAGGGCAATGTGGAGCAGTCTTTCTCTTTCTCCCTCTGTGTCAGAGCAGGGCAATGTGGAGCACTCTCTCTCTCTCTGTCTCTCGCAGCCTCTCTTTCTTTCTCTGAGCAGGGCAATGTGGAACAGTCTCTCTCTCTTTCTGAGCAGGGCAATGTGGAGCAGTCTCTCTCTCTCTCTCTCTCTCTGAGCAGGACAATGTGGAGCAGTCTCTCTCTGTCTCTCGCTCTCTGTAAGCAGGGCAATGTGGAGCAGCTGCTCTCTCTGAGCAGGGCAATATGGAACAGTCTCTCTCTGTAAGAGCTATTCTAATAGTTTTACCTAATGCAGCAACATCCACACACATAGGTGATTTATTCTTATAAAGTAAATACACTTTTGCAAACTGGTACAGACTAGTTTTCCAATGTTTCTCTTCTCCCTTAGTTTTTCTCCATCACTCAGCTAATGTGACACCAATGCTGATGGAAAGGGGCAGGGGAGGGTCAAACAAGGATGCTATGCAGGCCACTGACATCCTCCTCAGCAACCGATGACGCCATTGGTCATTAGGACGCTGACAGCTAAAAGGTTGTAATGGTGCGCAATGAAAAACTGTGACTTAGTGTAACTAAAAAGGCAGGCTTGATCCACACGCTGGCTTGTATACAATTTTTTGGGCAATATTTAGGCATTTTGCTAAGGCATCCCTGAAGGAACCTCAAGGCACCTCAGAGTGCCTGGGAAACCTGGTTGAAAAAGGCTTCCTTAGACCAACTACCCTCATCCCTACTTTGTGCTCCCAAATGCTTGCACAGATTTTGTTTAGTCTGCCATTACTACAGAGAAGCTATTTTGCTATCTTTGTGTCTTGCAAGAATACTTCTGTTGCAATTCTATTTTTTTTTTTTTTTTTTATCCAAAGGAAAAAGTTTTATTAAAGTAAATACATACAGTCCATAGCATTATAGCCAGCCAAGTATTCAGTATGAAACACATAAGCAAGCAGCAGTAATAACATCTCCAATGTCCTAATCGGTTTCAAGAGGATATCGTCCCATGTATAAGTTGTAACAAATCCAAGAACCATATTATACCACAATATCAAAGAAATAACATCCATGTTGGGGCCCCGTCGGAAGCCCACAATCTCCGGAGTTCAAGGAGATGGGTGTTGGGCGCTAATTACCAGAAGAAGGAGCGGAGTACGCATGCTCCGAAACGCGTTACGTCATTTCCGGTTGGCCTGCGCTCCATTGCGGCTTCCGGTTCAACCAGCTCCGTGGTTCAGCTTCCTAGAATGTCACTTCCTGGCTGCAGGACTGCCGAAATATTGGAGACTACACTCTAGGAAACACCCCCACACGGAATATGGACTAAAGCTATCCCTTATGTAAGTTACTATATCGTTTATGTTATGCAATAAAGTCTTGCAGCTGACACCTTGGACGAATACAAGTCCGAGTAAAACTCCCGGAGAGCCCTAGAGATCTCAGAAGTGGTACTCCACCAGACACCCGAAGGGTCCTGAAGCTCTGCAATATATGCGGCTGGTTGCTGGGAACGTACCAACATGGCCAGCACATGACCCGTACTCTCCCCCTCCTCAAAATGTTTCTGTTGAAGAAAGAACCATTTATTTTCAGCCAGTTGCAACGCCACTGTCTTAGAGAGGGACTGAGTTGCTAACCAGGAACATTGAGTGTCATCAGAGGGGCTACTCACGTACGCTGCCTCCGTCCTCGTCACCTCAGCCATCACAGTATTTTCCCACAATTTAGTAGAGGACTTAATATTAGTAATCCGGTAGCTAAACTGCTCGCGCAAGAAGGCCTTCGCAGGGACCCACACCACCCCCAGATCAGCCGTATTCAAATTGGTTGCAAAAAAGGAAGTTAATAAAGCAGGTATAAGGTCTGGCCCAGGGAAGAGTGTTAACCAGAAGGGTTCAGTTTCCAGCGGGACCTCCCCGACCTAGTCGGAAGGGACAATCTGATCTGAAGCGGAGCATGATCCGAGACCAGTCTCGGTCCATATTCAGCACCAACCACAAGAGGCAAAAGGGCCTCGTTACTGAACCCCATATCGATACGGGAGAGGCCCGTCCGTGCGGCTGAGTAGCAAGAGTATACTTGGTTCCCCGGGTGGCCCAACCGCCAGACATCCGTCGGTCCCAGCTGCCCCATCAACCAAGCAAAGGGAGACCCATTTCCGGCGGGTGGTGGGGGCCCGGAGCGAGGGTTGAACCTATCCCAATGAGGATCTAGGATGGCATTATAATCACCGATCACCAACAGAGGGACCGCCGGAAGTCCAGCGATCCTCTCCGCCAGAAATCCAATTACCCCAGCTGAAAAAGGAGGTGGGACATATACTGTTAGTAACGCACAGGTCAATCCCCCAACACTACATAACAAGAGCACATATCTACCCTCTGGATCCACATAACTAGAAGAGCAAGTAAATCTAATCCCCCTTCGCACCAAAATACATAAACCTCTCGAATAGGTAGAGAAAGTGGAGTGGTACTGGTAGCTATACAAAGTAGGGGCTATACTGAGGGGGGGGGGGGGGGTCAGGGGACAAGTGAGTCTCCTGCAGGCATACCACATCTGCTTGCAATCTTTTCAGATTCCGAAGTACAGCAGTTCTCTTCAGCGGATTGTTCAGTCTACGTACATTCCAGGAAACAATGTTCAATGTGTCAGCCATAGCAGTTCACCCAACAAAGGGCACAGATAAGGGGGGCCAGGAGGCACAGGGAGGTGAGGACATAATCTGGGCACATCCAGAAGGGGGGGGGGCAGTCCAAGTGCCCAGCACTTACACAAGTAACACCAGCTGTCTTTGAAGAGGGCCCTCCAGGGGAGAGCAAGGCTGTAGAAAACATCTCCAGTGGATAAAGGGGGGGGGGGGGTAGAAAAACCAGGAAACAGTAAAAACAAGGGCGTCAAGGGGCAACCAAACACAGAAGGTCGGGATCCTCGCCATGCCCACCGCCAACATGGTCAGGTGGGAGTCGGTTGTCACCAAAGTTCGTCCAACCAGGACCCATCGGGGGGAAAACGGTGGGAGACGCAGCTGACTCAACAATCTCCACAGAAACAGCGTACAAAAATAAAAAAGGGGAACCAGATAACTCGTGATGAGGGTAGTCCGTACATACAGAGCAACCCCAGCTCGTAGAAAGGTGCCGCAGAGGACACCCGATCCCATAATCAGTAAAAACAGCAGCAAAGCAAAGTCATAAAGCAATATAGAATTCAGGGGTCCCCTCGTCTCGGAGACAGTGCAGGGCGCTGGGCCCGACCCTCCACTTCCAGCCATTGTGCTGCAGCCGCTGGGTTATCAAAGAATTTCACTCCATCCCAAGCCACCACTCTGAGTTTGGAAGGATAAAGCATGGTGTCAGACTTGTATAAAGTACTCAAAATTTCTACTTGAGTAAAAGTACAAGTGCTCGATCAAAAAGTGACTTGAGTAGAAGTGGAAGTGCTCGCAGAAAAAGTTACTTAAGTAGAAGTACTAAAGTATTCAACATTTTTTTTACTTAAGTATTGCAAGTAGTTTTTTCAAAAAATTTGCTACTTAAGTACTAAAAGTAAAAAGTACCAGTAGTTTTGAAAAAAAAATTCTACTCAAGTACTGAAAGTAGAAGTACAAGTACTGTGTTATGTAGTTATTAAAGAAAGAAGTCAAAAGTTTGAACATCATATTGTTTTTTATTATTTCAAATGATTTATTCAAATAATTAACCTAAAGGACAATCACAATTCCTTAGGCTGTAACTTTTTGTAAACAAAAACAGATAAAGTATGTCCCTCCCTTCCCCTTTTAAAGCATCCACCTTTTAAAGCCAGGGGTGGTCTCCTTCCTGAGCTTCCTCACTCTCACAGCCAGGCAGATCACTTGAAGTTGAAGGGCCAGGGGTGGAAGGTGGTGTTTTTGGTTCGTCCATCTTTTCAGCTGATCAAAAGGCAGAACAGGAGCATGCGCTGTCTTCTTAATCGCGGTTTGATTTGATTTGCTCAATTGATGATGATGTGCCAGGCCAGCTTCATCAAACCTACAACGCTTAAAGTGAAAAATGCATCAAAAACTACTAACAAAGTGGCTGTGCTAAAAATGCTAATAAAGTGCCTGCAATTATATATATTCTTCTTGTATTCAAAATCATCGCCCACAGTATCAAAAATAAAGTGACATGTCTGTGCTAAATGCAGTGCAAATTATTCCCACAATGTAAATTTAATTCATATAAAATATATATGACAATACCACAATAAAATAAGTTGTGATTGTTTATAAGTTAGGTGCAAGTTTAAGTGTGTAAACTAAACTTTATAAGGAAAAGTCCATAACTGAATTCCAGTGTGCAATCTAAGAAGTGCTTGTCACTTGCTGTCAGATGCTTCCACCTTTCTTCTGTGATCTGCTCAAGTAAAGTAGTGGACTGGATAGCCTCTCTCTCTGCCTCTCACCTTAGTAGCACTGGCACTGCACTGGTTCAAAAAGCTGTCTATATTATTTTCATTATAAGAACTTGTCAGAACATGCTTCCACCACCTGTCCTTCACACTAGTAGTGCTCATTTGCTTTGCTCAAGTCAAGTGCCACTGCCAGTGGCCACTGCAGTGCAGGCACAGCCGCACAGGCAGAGGCAGGCCGCAGGAAGCACAGGCACCACCACAACACAAGACTTATGGTCCATGGACCATGGATGGTCAGATAATCATCATAGCCGTCAGTCTCACTCTACTTGGTTCAAAAAAGCCACCCATGACCCGTGTGTATATAATATATTAATATTTTATATTGATTATTTGATTCTCAAATGGCACATTTGCCATGGCAAGGATTAGGCCCTCTCCACGGTCCGCCTCACTCACATCATAGAGAAGAAGATGAGATAACGAAGAAAATGCTCCGAGTCCTGCCGCCCGCGTCACAACTCCTCTCAATAAGGGCCCTAAGGGGTGGAGTCTGAGTGACACACAACACGTTTAGAGGCGGAGACCTCGAGTGGGAAGACGGCAGCACGGCTCCTCCAGTGCGGTCTTAACTTGATGATCATGACAGTGATTCCGCGGGCCGCGGCGCGAGCGAGGCTGTGGGATTGATTGAATTGAGTTGTGCTGCCTACTGCTACACGCTACCTACTACTACTACTAAATTGTGAGTCAGTATATTTTATTTCATTTTTATATATAAAAGCGGTATTGTTGAGCACTACTAGCCATTAGATCTCCTGGCTGTCACTTTGTCACATGTTGGGGAATCACAGCGGCTCGGCTCCAGAAGTGGCGGGTGTCCCCGTCATCCTGCCAGGGCCGCCAAGAAGTTCATCACCTAATCTTAAGTTATTAATATCTTATGAGGAGAGGACCAATGAGATTGAGAATTGAAATAATTAAATATATATGGCTTTTTGAACCACTGCAGTCAGTGCCAGTGCCAAAGTGCCACCCAGACGCTATCCACCAGTGCCACCACCATTAAGTGTGTTGGTCGGTCACTCGAGCACTGAAGGAGGTGGAAGCATCTGACAAGTGAAGTGACAGTGACACTTTAGATTTGCACACTGGAATTCATTTATGGACTTTTCGTTATAGATAGGTTTACACACTTCAACTTGTTGCACGCACCTGACCTAACTTATTTCATAACTTATTTTATTGTGATTTATTGTCATATTTTATATGAATTGAATTTACTGTTACATTGTGGGAATAATTATTTTCACTGCATTTAGGCTTTAGCACATTCATGTCACTTTATTTTTGATACTGTGTGGAGTGTGGGCAGGGCACTGGGGGCAACAATGATATATCGATTGCACAGGCACTTTATTCGCACAGCCAAGTTGTGTTTGTTAGTAGTTTCTTGATGCACTTTAAGCGCTGTAGCACAATTTATTGTTTCATATTTTCTTTTTATTGGAAAGATTTGGTATAGCAGCTTTTATTATACACAGCCTTTATTTTCTGTATGCACTGATTTACAAATGACATTATACACATTTTTTTGAGCTTTATGCAACCTGCCATCTACTGTTCTGTATTATATAAGTCGCGCTGAATTGAAAGAAACAAATAAATGTCCAACTGTTTAAAGTCCCAAATAAACGTAGAAAGTGACTAATGGTGTTTGAGAATCTTGTGCAGCCTCCAAAAGATCCCGTAGGAATTATGCTTACCAGAACGGCAATTTTTAAATTGCAGGGTTCATATGATGAGGTGAGTTCACGTGCCCAGGTGATCCAATATAATTCTAGCGCAAAACTCTCAATAGATGGTCATATATCATGTGGAGGAAAAGAGACATTCCATAGCGTGATACCGTACAGAAATTGTCAATTATCAACATGTATAGGACTACAAATCATGTGAGATCCTTCACCAATTGTGCAGCCGCTTACCAAAAAAACAAGTAAATGAGCGTGTAGATCATTGTGACCAAGAAAGAAAGGACCGCCACCAAACGTAGAGCCTCTTACCAGATAGAACTGCAAACGTATTCTATCAAAGTTTTAAAGGTGAACCACCACCAGACATAAAGGCCTCTTACCAGATGGAAATGAAAAGTCAGCAGAACATTGAATCCACATGCACCAAATATCAGCAAGCCACCCGGGAGCGTTTAAAGCCTCTTACCAGACCGTAGAGAAAAATGCTCGATATACACTTGATGTAATCTCCCAATGTATGGAAAGGTGTCCTCAGGGACTCAATGGCAATCCAAGCAAATCACTGATAGATAGCACGATGTAACCACTTGCTGTGCCTAGGTGGCCTCTAGGACCCCCTAGTGCCGCGAGCTGAGCCGCTGTGGTTCTCAGGGTAAATCGCCAGACCAGCCAATAAAGGAAAGAAAAGGCGCCAATATAATACATAATACATAATTTTTTAGGGGTGTGGTCACACTTGAAGTCGCAGCTCACCACCTATCACCTTTAGCGCGGTTATAACCTTCTCTTTTTTACATCTACTGTTCTGGCAGTGGTAATTTTTTTTAAAGTAACGAGTAACTATGCAGCACAAAAAAAAAATACTTGAGTAGAAGTATCGAAATCATCGAAAAAATGTAGTGAAGTAAAAGTAGAAGTAGGAGAAAAAAATTCTACTCTAGGAAAGAGATACCGCATTTCGGTACTTAAGTACAGTACTTAAGTAGTTCTACTTCGTTACTATACATCTCTGCATGGTGTACTGTAGGTTCAACTCTCTTAGTCTTCTCTTCACCTCCCCAAACTTCGCCCTCTGCCTCTGCACCTCCTCCGAGTAGTCCGGAAAAAGGGAGATTTTAGAATTATTCACCACCAGCTTGTCTTGCAGGCTCCGGGCCTTGATCAGAATGACATCTCTGTCCTTGTAATTAAGCAGTTTAAAAATGAAGGTGCGGGGAGGCGCTCCTGGGGGGAGAGGACACATGGGAACTCGATGCGCCCTCTCCACAGAAAACATGGGAGTGAAGGAGTCCTGACCAAAAGTCTCTATCAACCAGTTCTCAATGAAGCGAACAAGGTTTTTACCCTCAGCCCTCTCTGGAATGCCAATAGCTCTAACATTATTGCGCCTCATCCTGTTCTCAAGATCTTTTAGCCTGGCGGCCTGCTGTGCAGCCAGGAGCGCAGTATGCTTAACCTCCCTCTGAAGAGGGGGCATATCATCCTCAATAGAGCTAACCCTGCCCTTCACAGCTGCAGTACGTTCTCTGAGCTTTTGCATGTCATGCCTGAGAAATGTAATTTCGGTCTTAACTCCCTTCAATTCCACTGTAAGTGCAGTAATAGAGGTGTTGCAGGCTGTGACTACGGCCATGATGTCTCTCCGAGTGGGCTCAGCATCATGCACTGGAGAGGGGGGCTGAAGATTGCTTGCAGTATCCCAGGCAGAGAGCTGTGCAGAGAGATCCCCCAGCGGGGTAGTGTCATCGGTGTCCGAGTGGGAGGTAGGTGAAGTAGCAGGGGTGGTTGCCGCTATAGGTGTAGATTAAGTGGCAGGCTTAGTGAAAAATTTCTGTGCCGCCTCTTTATAGGATTCCCTCTGCGAGACACGCTGCGGCTGGGCGCCATCTTGGGCCTGCCGCTCTGAAGCCTGGCCTCCCGTCGTCTGCTGGGTAGACATTCGGCGGCGGGGCTGGATGACTCACCGAGGTGTCCGGGTACACAGGAGGCTGCGGAGCACAATATCAGGTAAGATTTCAGCCGGATCGGTTGTCCTTCAGGATAAACTAACAGGATATTCAGGGGAGCGGGAGCTGCACACGTCCGGCTACATCCGCTGCTCGGCCACGCCCCCCCCCCCTGGAACAGACTTGCCCTTTACTGTGTATAACAATACAGCTTCAGAAGAGCTGCTATCAGCACCCTCCTGTTCTTTGCCCCCCATGCATTGTGCCTATCAGATGTTGCAGTTGAGTGACTAGGTAGTATAGCCAGGGATTTGGCAAGGCTAGACACCCATCACCCTCAGGACATTGCAAGTGTTCAAGTTTTATTCAAGGAGGGCGATTTTTACAAATTAAAGTGCAGAATAGGGTGTTAACTATCCAAAATTTTTTTAAGGGGAACCATAACTGGGAAATTGTGCAGGACATATAATAGCTGGGGCATAAGGATTATCCTAATTATGGTAACCCTGCCAGCTACTGACAGGTGGAGGGAATTCCATGTTTAAATCTGGTCCCGGAACCTTTGTAGTAATGAGGAAATATTAAACCTCCCATAATCCCGGATACAGGGTGTCACCTGGACTTCCAAGTACTTGAAAGAGGAGGGTATTGGTATGGAGTTTTGTTTAACTTTAGTAATTTTTGCAATAAGGAGTCCCCTCAGGTAGGTTAGTAAAGAACTCAGATCCACCGGATCTTTGCCGGGTTTTAGAATTAAAACAGTGTTGGCTTTGGACATAGATGGAGGAAGGACCTGCGGCTCCCTAGCTGCATTAAACACCCTCAGCAATTGTGGATGGAGTACTCCCGAATACTGTTTATAAATTTCCATAGCTAAGCCATCCTCACCAGGGGCCATACAGTTAGGAAATTCATTAACTGCTATCTGTAACTCCTCTAAAATAAGCGGAGAGCCAAGAGTCCTTCTTTGATCAGCTGTAAGTTGTGGGAATGTAATATCATTCAAATAGTTTGCTAGTTCTACAAGAGAATACTTAATGGTAAGAAGATACAGCTTTTCATTAAAACTCACTAATTCCTGCAGGATTTGATCTGGGGAGTGCATAAGGATAACCGTCTGAGTTTTAATGGCAGGGGCTCCAAAAGCAGGGGAGTGATGCTAGGAGTTGGCAATCCTAGCCAAAAGGTGACCCGTGCTCTCCCCTTCCTCAAAAAAGGCCAGTCTAGAAAATAACCTCTTCTTCTCCGCCGAAGAGGACAGCAGCCGCTCATAGGCCGACAGAGCAGACTGCCAGGCCTCCCTGGCTAGGTCAGTGGGGTCCTGTACATATTGCATCTCCAATGCACGCACCTGTTTCTCCAACTCTTCCCTCTAACCCGGTAGAATGTTGTTTAACTTTAGTAATTTCTGCAATAAGGAGTCCCCTCAGGGACATAATCAGGGGTACCACCACATGCGTGAATGGTCCGACACACTGCAGGGTTTATATGAGAAATCAGAGACGAATGGGAGCACGGCCGAGTTGCCTATTGCCAGATCAATCTTGGACAGAGTACCGTATGTTTTTGAAAAGCAGGAAAACTGCTTGTCTAAATGGTTCTTGTGTCTCCAAATGTCTACCCATCTTACTTCATTAATCAATCATAGTAAGGGAAATC
Organism: Pelophylax lessonae; assembly: GCF_965119305.1. NCBI lineage: Eukaryota > Metazoa > Chordata > Amphibia > Anura > Ranidae > Pelophylax > Pelophylax lessonae. The sequence continues at coordinate 436,319,733 of NC_138770.1, read as the reverse complement.
CCCTCAATGGGACAGAGGCCCTTGGGACTGGATGTCTATCCATAGAAGGGCTCAACCAATAATTGAAGTCTTATTCTATCAGTAACAGTAAGTCAGCCACCCCTCCAGATAGGAGTACCGCCACAGTAAAAGGAGAGATATATATGCAAACAAGATAACATTGCAGAGACCCAATACGACAGTGCACAAAAATAAAACGTCCTTCAGAATCTATATTAGTGTCATATTCCTGGAAGTCTATCGAGCTATGCACCAGAACACTCACACCTCTGGAAAACGAAGTGTAAGTGGAATGGTATGCCCACCCAAGAGTACTTAAGACATTTCTGAGTTTCTAGAGTCAAGTGAGTCTCTTGGAAGCAAAAAATGGCTTTCAAACTTTAAGACAAAGTAAATATCATCATATGCTTAAGAGGGGTACATATACCTCTGACATGCCACAATATTACAGGGACTTCAGCCATTGTGGATAATTAAAGAGGGATGAAGACAGTAGCACGTTCCCTTTGGTACCGTGATACAAAACATCTCTGAGCATAAGGGGGTACAGGAACTGGCTGATGGAACTTCGGATGGGTAAACTTGTAGGGAAGTCCTCACGACTTCTCTTCCCCAAGGAAAAAGCCATTAGCAATAACTGGAAACAACACGGCAAATGGTGCCAACTTTTGCAGAGTGGTAGGCACGGGCTCCCCCACTAACTAGACAAAGTCCACAGTTTAGAAAAAGCAACAATGAAAAAACAAGAAACAAGGCTGTCAACGTGAGAGGCCAATATATTCCAAAGTTACACAAAATAAGTAGAACATGTTTTCCTCTCTCTTCTCGTTGACAAAATAAACTAAGTGGTAAGTCGTGGTGTAGCTCAGGGCTCAATATACCATATCATGTCTCCCAGCAGAACAAGAACCTATTCAGAAAATTGAAGAATACATTTTTGAGCCTATTAGAGCCCTAATCAGTTAAGAACTAGTCACACCAACTTGCAATGGCATGTCAAGTATCGATCACCCCCTTCGTTGTCCCTGCAATGGCGTAGGGCTTGCTCATTGTGACCTAGCCATGCAGAAGCATCCTTGGCCGATTCAAAGAAGTGTGCCTGCCCAATAGTAGTAACACGCAGCTATGCAGGGTACAACATCGCGTTAGGTAGTTGAAGTTTCCCCAACCGCCTTTTCACATCTGGGAACTTGGCTCGGCACCTCTGCACCTCCGCAGAGATATCTGGATAGAAGGATACCCTGGTGTCATTATTTTGTTCCCATGCACAACGCAGCACTGCTTCCCTGTCCTTGTAGTGCAGGAGGCGGGCCAGCACTGGGGGCGCCAGGGAGCAAGGGGTGGCCCGGAGTGAGGTAAACCCTATTGGCAGGGAAAAAGGGGGAGAAAGCTTAATTCTTAATTTTTGAATAAATCTATAAGCCAACCTTCTACGAATGAGGTTGGGTCTTTTTTTTCTGGCAGCCCCACGATGCGAATATTGTTGCGCCGCACGTGATTTTCCATATCATCTGCCCTGTTGTTGGTGTCTTTAGCTAGCTGGTGTGCGGTGTGGGCTTCCTGGGCCACTGGCAGCAATTTATCTTCAATATCGCTAACCCTGCTTTCCGCAGCAGACATCCATTCCCGGATCTTTTGAAGGTCCTGACGTAGCAGCGACACCTCCTCTCTCAGACCCCCAAACTGATCCTTGAGTGTGTTAACTGACGCCGTACACATATGCACCGCTCATAGTATTTCAGCCAAAGTGGGTTGCTCTTGCTCATCTGTTTCAGGATCTGGAGGCAGGGAAGGCATCATCTCTGCAATGCTCTCAGTATCATTCTTGTCTGTCATGTCTCCTTCAGACTGCCCCTGTGTCTCATGTCATGACACATGACACATGAGAAGTCTCTGCAGTCCCACCTGTGGCATTCTCTGCAGACCGCACCCGTTTTTGGTGATCCTTACCCTGGTTCTTTTGGGTCTTTTTGCTGCCTCATCTTCTATACTGCAGCCCGCGGTGGCACCGTCTTGGAGCCAAAAATCCCCGCTGGATCGCTGCTGGGGGAGGATCGCTGGACTGTTCTGTTGTGGAGCTGTGAAAGTCACTTCCTCTCACGTGCCGATCTTGGCCATGCTCCCCTGTTGCAATTCTTTATTGTACTATGAATTGACTGCAATCTGTAATATGCTTTTGTAAAATCATCAAAACATTTATTGAACCATTAAAAAAGCAGCTTAGGCTGCAATACTATCCTCGATTTACAACTGTCCTTGCAGTACCTCTTCCTGGCTAAAAGACGTCCTTAGTGTTCTGGGTTGAATGACACCCAGTGAGGTCTCTAGGATAAAATCAAATCATTATGGTCTTGTCCACTGAGAGGGCATCACCGGGACAGCCTTTATTAACACTGCACTGGTGCAGAGAACAGAAAGAGGAACCTGCAGCATCGCATAACTGGTCTGAATACTTTTGAAAAAGGTAAAGATTAATACAAAAAAACATAACATACTGCCAGTTTAGTGCAAAAGGGGCCAATTGTGCAGGGAACATGGAGCCTGGAATTGGGCTTTACCACCTTAAAATTACCAGTTTATACAAACATTCTTCAGTTTGTTTCCTGCCATACTGTTTAGCCTCTGCAAGGACAGAAATATAAAATTTTTCCAGGCATATAAATGAATATGGCTCACTACATGTGTCAACATAGGTAAAGTCTACAGACCTGTCTGTCTTCACTCCCAATGGGTTCACTTTAAACCATATATAAAACACAAAAACAAAAATGTAAAGCCTAAGGCTCATGCACACTGCTGCTATAAAACTGATGTTTTTGGGTTTTTTCATGTTTTTTGCCTAAGCCGCTGAACGCACCTCAATAAAAGCCTATGTGTACATTCACACATAGGCTTTTAGAGGAGTTTAGGAGCAGCAGAGTTCAGAGGCCATCAAAGCTCCTCCTGAATGCAGAAGAATAGCATTCAGGATAGGACCTTTCGGGCATAAATACACTAAGCGTGGCTAAACAATGCTAAGCGCTAGACACATTGAGCACTTTAGCATCTATTCATTTCAATGACTAGAATAAATCAAAATTCTGGCTAATTAAATCAATAAATGCCTAAACACCAAACGCTGCTAAACTCGCCTAAACTGGTTTGAAAAAAATCCAGTTTAGGAGAGTTTTTAATGCTGATTTTCTCCTGTCAGTATAAACCGCGATTACAATAAGCCAGTGTGCATGAGGCCTAAATATACCTTCAGTTTAATTCAACTAAACACATTCCAGGTGCATCTAACCAAAAATTGTTCAATGTAAAAATAGTTATCTTACTTAAAGCAAACCCAAAAGCAAACATTTATTATATTGCAGCTGACCAATTCTTAGATATGATGGCTGCATTCATTTCCATTTTTTGGCTTTCTTTCTTCTTTTTTCATCTGGTGAATCACCTAGTAAAGCCTCGTACACACGAGTAGAAATTCGGCAGGGAATTTTCGTCCGCTGACCGATCTGCCGATTTTTGGCTTGTTAGTATGATGCTTCCGACAACCGACTCCGACTTTTGGGCGAAAAAAATCGTGGTGTGCAGGCTATAAAATTTTTGTCCTCCGTCAAAACACGGCCGATTTTCGTGCAGTCAGTACAGATTTCGACAGGGAAAAATCTTATGAGCAAGACTGGGCATGCTCAGAGAAGAAAGAACACAAAGAAAGCAAACCAACATATGACATCACTTCTGAAGTAGAATTTTGTCGGTCGACAAAAGTCCAGTGCAGTCTAGGCACATTCCAACCAACAAAACACCACTCTGGACAAAAGACGGACGACCGGTCGGCGGAAAATCGTTGCGTGTGTACTAGGCTTAAGACTGTTTATCAACCAAAAAGATATTTTGCAGTTACAGGGATGAGATAGACTATTGAAGGCTGGCAGGGGTGTTTAAAATGATCAGTTTTTATTTATTTATAGAAAACTTTTATCCCAAAGGGGAAAAAAAAACAGTTTGCTGTAACTGTAACTGCTTAAAAAGAACAGTATTCACTGGAGTTTGGCTTCAATTTGTTTCTGTATTTCAATCTACTAGTATATCTATCCTTCCCCTAGACTGACAATGCTACTGTCTGTCCAAATCTGCCCCCTGTGCTCCTTCATCCAGAGTGGTGTTGGTATAATACTGTACAGGAGGTTTGTTACTGGCCAAATTACCGAGTGAAAACCGAGGGAAAAGCTTAAAAAAAAGAAACCCAATGCAGCCACCACATCTATGCACTTTATAAGTTATTAATTTTATATAAATTTGATTCACAAATAATTTGCAACAAAACAATTTTAGGAGGAGCAGCGCTGACTTATATATATTTTCTATATACCAGGATTATGCCTGCAGCTGCAGGCATCATCCTAGTATCTTTGTTTTCAGGCGACCCCACTGAACTCTCTAAGGGTGAGTTTAACAAGAAGTGCTGCTTGTCAAACCCTGGACCCCAAGTTTAAAAGGCAGTGGTCACGAAGCAAGGCATCATGGCTGTGCTATGTGTACAGCCCTGTAAGCTGTATTGGGACAGTTCGTTGAGTGGTAATACTGCACTTGAGTCACCCATTTTTACCATCCCCCAACTGCCCATCTGAAAGAGTCCTTAACGTTTCCTGTTTGCTTTCAGGGGTGTCCAACCTTTTTTACCTTCCTGAGCCACATTGGAAGAAGAACAGAAGTGAGGCAGATCACAAGTTAATATACTGATACAGATCATGTACCTATCTGAGTAATAAAACAAAATTTTTTTTTATAGATTTTTTATTATAAAAGTAGAAGAGGACCACATAAATCTAGTGTGATATTTGACACTGTTTTTGATAAACTTAAAGTGACTGTAAAAGTTAGTTTTTAAAAAAAAAACGAACATGTTATACTTACCTGCTCTGTGCAAAGGGTTTGCACAGAGCAGTCCCGATACTCCTCTTCTTGGGTGCCCCGGCGTCGCTTCTGGCTCCTCCTCTTCATCGGGTGCCTCCCCAGAGAGCTGTTTTCCATGGGGGCACCCATGTGGGCATGCTCCCAAGTCTTGCTGCTGTGTCCATTGACACAGACAGCAGGACTCGGCTCGCCCCCCACTCTCGTGTCACTGGATTTGATTGACAGCAGCGGGAGCCATTGGCTATCAATCTATCCAATGAGGACCCGAGACAGTGGCTGGAGCTGCTGGGCTTGTGCTCGTCGCTAGAACGTTCGGATTCAGGTAAGAATGGGGTCTGGGGGGGCAGCTGCAAACAAGGAGGTTTTTCACCTTAATGCATAGAAACCTTGAGACTTTACAACTCCTTTAACGCATCATTATCTGGTTGGATGGATGCAGAATTCTCAAGGTGCTCATCAGATATTTTGGTTCTAATTTTGCCCTTCGTGTGCTTTATCCATGAAAATAGTTCCTCCGAAATATAGGTGCTGTCAAAAACTGATGACATAAATAAGGTGTGATTGTGAAGAGTGGGATCTTTTTCTTTGGGAAGATGAAATGTAAAAAAAAACACTGTCAAATTGTTCTCCGGCTGCAAGTTTTCGCTAAGTGTAAACGCATTTTTACAAAAAGTTTCAAAGTTTAGGATTTTGTGTTGGGTCGTATTCATAGGCGTTGAACCCTGCTTTATACAGAAAAATAGGCTAATAATAATAAAATATTTTCATACTATATGTCAAAGCAGTCCAAGGCACATTGATGATGTTCAAAGCAATTTAAGCAAAAGTAAACTACAAATTAGTATACAGAACACATCAGAAAATTGGTAAGTTTTAAAGAAAATCGCACGCATGCATGCATGAACATTTTCTCTCCACTGTACAAAACTAAACAGTCAATGAAACTGACCAATCAAACTTGAAATTGCAAGATTCTTTCCAGACTGATACATTCTGCATGCACATATTCTGCTTATTAAAATCAAATGGATGAAAACTGTTCAATTACAATATTCTCTTCAGATGAGAAAATTAGTGTAGGACAACATCCAGCATGATTAAAACCAGATCAATGGAAATGACTCACTGCACCTTGTCATTGCTCTATGCACTGCTTTATGGACCAGTTTGTTAGGCAATACCTACTACGTTTGGACCGGTCAGCTTCTGGTGTCATGCAAGCTGACAAAATGCCCTTACACAACTGTACAAATGTGCCTGGATTAAAGCCAGTTATATCCAAGTATATCCACAATAAACCAGCTAGTGATTACAGAAGTCCATTGCTATAAATAAATCAGGGCCTGACAGCCTTGAACAGATTGACCATTTTTACTGATTGAAGCGTTGCATCCCAAGGCTGTGTCCTTGGTTTACCACATCTTGTTAGACAACAGTTCTTGTTTTCTTAACTCTTTTGTAGATGGATATGAAGGCCAAACAAAGTAGTATCCCTGAAAGATGCAGATCTGCCAAGCAGCTGGCTCAGGTTAAATCAACTAAAGGCCCTTAAAGTGGAAGAAAACTTGCATTCATTGTTTGTATCTTTAGGTAACCCTACTGTAAATTAGATAAGATACTGTAAAATTCTCCTAAACGTGCACCATTTAGGAGATATTTACTGTATATGCAGCCAATGACGTCATTGGCGCATGTGCTCTGAAGGAATGGCCACCCGTGCCGTTCCTTCAGAGCCCTGTGCCGCGACTGTCACACCGGCTCCAGTCAGTCACACAGCTCGAGTCCACAGGCCCGGAAGGAAGAAAGTGAGGATGGATGCTGCCTCCAGTGGTGACAAAGAGGGCTTCATTTTCAGGTAAGTTTCAAGATGCAATGCATACTAGCACATTATGCCTTTACTTTTGCAGATCAGAAAACAAGCAAAAAAAAACCAGCCCTTTACTTCCTCTTTAAAGCAGTAGTAAACTCTGCTTTGTCAATTTGACCTACAGGTAAGCTTTTAATAATGGTTACTTGTAGGTAAAATTAGGGCCTCTTGAACCCCATAAGGAAAGGGAGCCTTGACTGATGGGGGCATGGCTAGGATTTAGGCGTGGTAACACGAAATATGTATAGTGGTTACAAATGATTGGCTATATGACATGCTACTTTAAAAGTTGTTTCTAAGGTCAAATATGTGCCTTTGAGGAACTGCGACTGGAAGAGTTACCCACCCTCCTGTCCTATATGTGGTCTATCATAGCTTTATCAGTGGTTTGTTGACCTTGCTGGAAATAAAAGTTGCTGTAATAGACTATGCCCTTGATCGGAAGTTGAAATTTGTCTAATGCTGTCCAGCACTTCTGGTAAGTACAGGACCTTTAGACCAGCCTTTTTCAACTATAGTGAATTGAGGTTTCTTTAGGGGTGCCTTGGCATGCCTAAAAATTGCCTAAAAATTGTATAAAACCTGGCCCGTGGATAAGGGCTACCTTTTAGTTACACTAAGTCACAGGTTTTCATTGTTCACCATTATAACCTTTTAACTGTTGGCATCCTAACGACCATAGGCATCATCTGTTGATGAAGAGGATGTCAGTCGCCTGCATAGCATCCTTGTTTGACCCTCACCTGCCCCTCTCCATCAGCGGTGGGGTCACATTAGCTGAGTGATGGAGAAACATTGGAATACTAGTCAGTACCAGTTTGCAAAAGTGTATTTGCATCGGAAGAATAAATCACCCCTAGCATTGGGTTGCCTACTTAGACTTGTGGATGTTGCTGCATTATATGAAACTATTAGACTAGCTTTTACATTTTAGAATGGGGTGCCTCGAGACTATCCATAATTTTTAAAGGGTGCCTCAAGATTGTCCATATTTTTAAAGGGTGCCTTGACTGAAAAAAGGTTGAGAAACACGGTTTTCACCTTGTTAACGTAATGTTAAAATGTGCTCACACTGGCACTGGTTAAAATTGTTTACGTAGGAAAATTGTCTGTTTAGATTTTTAAATTAAGCTGTGGCCTTGCCTTTTTCAACTAAATTGTTCTACGTGTAGTTTATTTTTTTGTGGGCAAGGTAACTGAATTATCAGTTGGGATTTAAACCTATGCTTCTCAGCCATCATGAATATCCCCTAGATGTGCACCATTTAGGAGATATTCACATGTTTTGCAGCCGGTGACGTCACCAGTGTATTTGCAATGTACTACAATGTATACAGTGTGTGTGTGTGTGTGTATAAGCATATGTATATATATATATATATATATATATATATATACACACAATGAATAACAAATCAGTAATTAAACTATTTTAGAATATATATATGACCGTGAAAACAAAAGTGTATAAAGCAGGGTCTTGATTTATTTTCTGCATTCCCAGCAGCTGGTTATTGTGTTGGTATCCAATGTTAAAGTGATTGTAAACCCACTTTAAAGACTTTTACCTGTAGGTAAGCCTATAATAATAATAATTATCTCCTGATAACCGTTTAGGAGATATTTACAGTACATGCAGCCGATGCCACCTGTGCTGTTCCTTCAAAGCCCTGTGCCGTGAACAGCGGCTCCACGCGCATGTGCGGGAGTGATGTAATCGAGCCTCCGGCCAATCAGATGGCCGGAGGATGCGAACCAGGAAGCAGGATGGCCGAACATGTCGGCCGTCCTGTGGCTGAGCGGACGGCACTGCTCGGGCTTCGTTTTTAGGTAAGTACTTCATAATGAGCTAGTATGCGATACATATTAGCTCATTATGCCTTTTGTCTTTACAGGGATTTTTTTTTCTCATTTTTTTCAGAGGGTTTACTTCCTCTTTAATATTTTCTGAACTTGAAGATGTGATGAGTATTTTCAAAACGGAGTATAATTTTGTATACTGTTTAAAAACTAGACCTGAGCTCAAAAAGTGAGGAGTTGTTATGAGGAAGATGTACAAATGTTTATTGTGGCTATACAGTACCCTCTAAATGTACTCTTTGCCTGGAACTCCTCCTGAAAAATAGTAGTGCACTTCCTGGTATGTGAGTGTGCCTAGGCATTCCTGTGCTTACAGCTTTATAACTGAATATCTGTGAGATTCAAGGCACTGCTGTCTGACTGCTTTTTTTTAAGGAGATTTGGAGATGTCACTAATATATTGCTCTCCTTTGTCCTTTCTAGAGACTTGTTGAGGAAGCAAAGCCTTGCCTCTATCAAGATGGCCAATTCTATACAGAACAGTGCAGAACAAGGCATGGTAAGGGAGCAATTGATAAAATATCGGTTTCAGAGGGACCACAGCCAGTTCTTATAACTAGATGTTTCCTCCCTGCCTGTATTTTTTTTTCTTTGGGGGGGGGGGGTACAGCTTCCAGAGTTCAGTTCTTCTTTTTTCATCCATCAACAAAAACACCAATGTTTCACCTTAATTTCTGGATGGTGTGTTTCACCTTACTTTCTGGATGGTGACAGTGCAGTAAGTAAGAGTGAGGATCAGGGTTCTGGCCTCCACCCTCCTGAGGAGTCCAGGTGTGCAAGGGAGAAGCCAGAGGGCTTCACAATTCAGTCTGACAGAGCAGACAGAAGGCCCAAGCCTGTCGACTGGAGCAGCAAGGAAGCTGTGAAAGAAAGAGTGCCAGCAGAAGTACAAAGTGTGTATGGAACAGGGACACTGTTACATGGTCAAGAGGACTGAGGCCCAAAGCCTGAGCAGCTGTGCTGACCCGAGAGTAAGGTGGCTTGGTATTTTTTCTTAACATTGTTGCTGTGTAAAGTTGAAACCACTGCGTGGGAATCCTGGATGAAATGTTTGTTTTATAAAGGTGGGCCAACAAGCCCTTAAACGGCAGGACTGGTGTGGGCTCTGCACACTGGTAAGCTCTACACTAAAGCTAAACAACCCACAAACATTACAATGGGTTCCCCATTTACTGTAATTGATACCAGATAAATTACGTGATACACATAACAAAGGCTGGATTCCCTTAATTAGATGCATGACTGCTTTAGCAGCCTTGCTGAATACTCTCAGGGAAAATTGCTTCCATTAGGACAGCAATAAGTTGCTGTTGACTTGCTTTTACCTGCTTTAACTGGCTCTCGTTTCCATTAAAATTAATTTGTATATAGGAAAAAATGAAGCTCAAACATAGTTGAATGGGACATACTGAATTTTCCAAAACCTGAAGCAAAGTAAAGCAAAACCAATACAGCAATAAACGGAAGTGAACATTGCTCCATATGATGCAACTCAACATTAAAATATTTGCATTCAAAATTATAATGTACGTCAGAAGCAAAAAACATTGTATTTGTACAATAGCCTTACAGGGCTTCTTGTTAACCAACTGTGAGGTAAGGTACTTATAGACATGAGATGACATTCTGCTGATCTGGTTGAGCCAGGAATTCATGGCTGTGTGACAACCACATGATACTGCTGCCTGAGGTCAGTTGGATTATGTTTTACACATCAAACCACCCTCAAATATCTACATGAAGCTTTATTGCACATTAAAGTGGTTGTAATCACTTTCTTATACCCACTAAAGTAACTAGCCTCAGGTGTTAAATAGAGATGAAACAAAACCTCCTACGTATGTAGAACTTGTTTATCGGCAGCCATCTGTCCTCTACTGCCTCCTAAAGCACACATTGTACACAGGATCTGCGAGCTCCTGAAGGCAAGGGATGGGGATCTAATGTGCCACACTGCACATCATAGTGCAGTGAGCTGAGTGTAATCTGAGACCTGAGTGGAAGGAAAGGATACCCCCCTCATACACACAGTGCCATCGGGAAACATGCACAGCTTAAGAAGTAAATCAGCCTCTGTGTTCTGGAGGGGGCTGTCCCCTGGGATTCTGTAGTGTCAGCTTTACTCTTGCAGATAGCAGAGGGAGAAGAGAACAGTAGGAACCACACTGGGTGCCTAGATTTGAGGTAAGTACTAACAATAGAAGGATATGCTTTGTTAATTTTTCATTTCAGAGGTTTACAACCACTTTACCCCTTGGGGACTTCCATTAGGGGAAGGGGGGCGGCCTTGTGACCATGTGACCGCCGTGATTGGCTGTCATGGCAGTCACATGATCGGAAAACTTCCGATCGTAAGCAGTGATTGGGAGCTATTCGTGAGCCACTGTGCCAGGAGCGCACAGGGCATGCACTCTCTTCACAGCTCTATAGGCGCTATTGCTTTCTTAATACCTTGGCACTGAGGGCACGCAAATATGTGGCCGCTCGGTGCCAAGGCCCAGGCGCTGAGAGGCCGCTTATTTTGTGTGCGATCAGCGCCAAGGTGTTAAGAATTAGTTTGAGGGATCGTGATCTGCTTAGTTATAGTAGTTAATATTAACTGCGGAATTAATACCATTGTTGGTTCACTGCAACCGTGTCATCACGCACCTTTAAAGTAGCATAATCCTTGGTATTATTTGCTTTTCCTAAAGGTTATCATGTCTGAGCTCATAGAACAACCCTGGGTAGCTATATCAACAATAGTGACCAAATGCAGAGGTAGACTGAGTTTTCAACCTCTCTGCTATGTTTTTGGAGTGCCTTTCCAACTTATAAATATGGAGAGGAGGTCCTGCCAGAGACCCTTTCAAAATAAATTGGCTTCACCACAAAGATTATTATGATATAAATACTCCACAAAATAGATAAGAAAATCCCTTCATCTCTGTCACCTTAGGAATGCGTCAACAATCTGATTTGGCAAACAGTGCGTTTTCCATGATTCTGTTTTCTTTCAATTCCACTAATTTAATTATTGGCTTTTCTTTCTGCCAGTGGAAATATGGTTAAATGAGATCAAATATATACAATACTGAACTCATTAGAATTCTTATTAAGAGTAATCCAATACTATATAAAATGACATAAGAAATGGAGAATATGCAATATCACTGTAAGTATAAATTCATTAACCAACTTTATTTTTGGAAGCAAAAACAACTAATAAAAAATATTCATGTGTCAGTTAAATGACACGTAAAATTTCTTTTTTTTTTCACCTCTACCTACCCCCTGCCTTCAGCCTGACCCATCTAGCCCACTCATACCCATCGCTTCCCTACCTCCGCTGTGCCTACTCTTTTTTCTAAGACCTCGTATTCTAACTTTCTTTGTCTTCCCCTACTCTGTTTTACCCACTTTCTTATACTCTTTTCCATGCTGATGTGTTATATTGTATATAAAGATCTGTAACGATAAAATACTGTTTCTTCTACTCGTATTTCAAAGTGGTATGCAAAATCTGTCAATGGTTAACTTTTAGCCTTGGGCGTCTGCAGTTGGTATGCCATTGTTACTTGATAGCCTGGGGATGTCCTATGATTACAGTGCCAGGCAGATGAGCCTATTCCCTGTACTGTACACTGTGCATATGTATTGTTCTCATACATACTATGTTCACATTCATGTCCTTGGACAAATGTAAATAAAAAATAAAAAGGTTTAAGTAACAGCTTTGTGAGCAAGAACTAGCAGATGTATGCTGGTAGTTGCTGGTAGCTGGTAGCTGATGATTTATCACATGCCCAAAATAAAGACTAAACATTCTGCTCATAGACATAGCTTATTCTCATTGATTACAGCAGAGGTCCCCAACCCCCAGGCCACGGACCGGTACCGGCCCATTGCCTGTTAGCAAACAGGCTGCACAGCAGGAGGTGGGCAGCGGGTGAGTGAGGCTTGATCTGTACTTACAGCACTCACATTACCGCCTGAGCTCCACCTCTTGTCAAATTAGTGGTGGCATTAGAATCTCATAAGAGCCTGAACCAGTACTATAAACTGCGTATGCACGGGATCTAGATTGCGCCCTACTATGCAAATTGAATGCCTCACGATCTGAGATGGAGGTGGAGCTCCACACCCTCATAAATGTAATCAGCCAAATGGGCTATCAACACATACATCAATATTGATGAACTATTTTAGGCAGCCAGCACAAAGGATAGGATTGGAATCCACAAGAAATATATAAAGAAAGGTGAAGCGCCACTAATATGTGATACTATAAACAGTGGTGTATTTTGGTTTTGTGCTGCCCTAGGCAAGACTAAAATTGGGCGCCCTCCCCGTGTAAATTTTCCCTGCTCCTTTTTTAACGGATGTGTCTTCCTCCAAAATTGAAGGACTACAAGTCCCTGCATGAACCCCTGAGATCTCACGAGAGGGGGGGTGAGAGGGGGTGGGAGAGAGAGGGTGGGTGAGGGAGAGAAGAGGGGGGATGAAAGAGAGAGAGAGGGGTTGGGTGAGGTAGGGAGGGAGGGAGAGAGAGAGAGAGGGGTTGGATGAGGGAGGGAAAGGGAGGGGGTGAGAGAGGGGGGAATCGATGAGAGAGAGACAGGGGGGATGAGAGAGAGACAGGGGGGATGAGCGAGAGAGAGAGAGAGAGAGAGAGAGGGGGGATGAGAGATGGAGATGAGAGAGAGAGAGAGGGGGTGATAGAGAGAGAGGGGGTGAGAAAAAGAGAGGGAAGTGAGAGAGAGGAGGGGTGAGAGAGTGAGAAAGGGGGGTGAGTGAGAGAGGTGGTTCTAGCAACCAGTGGCCAATAAGAGTCTCAGGTGGTGGGGGGTGGCTTTTTTGCTGCCCCCCTGCAAAGTGCTGCCCTAGGCCTGGGCCTTGTTGGCCTAGGCCAAAATACAGCACTGACTATAAATATGCACAAACTATACATCCACATTGAAGGACATATGAATATGGGCAAAAAAATGTAGCACCACAAAAATGTTGCTGAGTCAGTCCATATAAAAAAAACTATCGGCTTTAAAGGATGTGATAAGCCAGTCTTTAGATTAGAGGAACAAAGCCAAGCAGGAGTCCTCTCTGGGAGTAGATATCAAGAGGAAAGAGTGGAAATTGAAAAAAAAGTCCTGCTCCCGAAATTGAGTCCAAGCACTCTGATAGCTCCACCACCATGCTCCAAACAAACAGAGCGCTTTCCGGAACTTATGGACCCTCACATAAATGAGTGGTCAGACAAGCGTATGGTAAGGGTTTCACAGGGTCCGAAGCATTGCAGCAATTGACCGACTTGTCACTATCACCGATGTAAGTAAACACCAGCTGTGAGAGTCTTACTTAGGGATCTCCACCAATAACCAGCACTCATACAGGAAAGCCTCCAAAGAAAGGGGAACTCACATTGTGTAATACGTACTTGACTTTTCTGCTTTGGTCTCTTCCAGGGCCTCCTCCAGTTCAGGGAAGGTCAGCGCGGGCAGGTCCAGGACGGCTCCGTACCTCTCCAGGAAAGAGCAGAGGGCGGCGTAGTCCGGACACAATCCCACATTTCATCAATTTAGGCCAGTATGTATTCTACATATTTGTGGTAAAAAAAAAAAAATCCTAATAAGTTTAAATTGAAGGTTTGCACAAAAGTTATAGCGTCTACAAACTATGGGAAGGATTTATGGACTTTTTTTTTTTATTATTGTTTTTACTAATAATGGCGGCTATCAGTGATTTTTTATTATATTTTTATTTTCATTCTGTCTTGAAAAAAACAAGGTATAATCCACTTGGATGTATAAAATAGCTATGATGATACACTATATTACCAAAATTATTGGGACGCCTGCCTTTACACGCACATGAACTTTAATGGCATTCCAGTCTTAGTTCATGGGGTTCAATATTGAGTTGACCCACCCTTTACAGATATAACGGCTTCAACATTTCTGGGAAGGCTGTCCACAAGGTTTAGGAGTGTGTCTATGGGAATGTTTGACCATTCTTCCAGAAGCACCTTTGTGAGGTCAGGCACTGATGTTGGATGAGGAGGCCTGGCTCAGTCTCCGCTCTAATGGCACTTTTCCACTGCAGGTACCGGCTCGTACCGGCTCGGCTCTACTCGGCCCTGCTTGGCCCGGTTTGCTTTTCCACTGCTGGTACCGCATGGTATAGTGTCGGAACGGTTCGGTACGGTACGTTATAGGTTTGCTTTTCCACTAAAGTAGTACTAAAGTTAAGTGGGTGGGATAACAACGGGGTGGGTGGGATTCTCTGACCAATCAGTGGCTAGTAGTGACTGCATGCAAAGGATTGTGGGATATGGTACCAGTTTGGTACCTGTTGGAACCACAATCGAGTAGGTACTGTTTTTTTCAGTGCCGTACCGTACCGTACCGTTCGGTTCCATGCAGTGGAAAAGTAAACCTATACCGTACCCTACCGAACCGTTCCGACCCTATACCATGCGGTACCAGCAGTGGAAAAGCACAAAAGCGTGCCGAACCGTTACGGTTCCATGCAGTGGAAAAGCGCCATTATTCATCCCAAAGGTGTTCTGGTGGACCAGTCAATTCCTCCACCCTAAAATCGCTCATCTATGTTTTTATGGACCTTGCTTTGTGCACTGGTCCAAATCATTTGGTGGGGGGGATTATTGTGTGAGGTCGTTTTTCAGGGGTTGGGCTTGGCATCTTAGATCCAGAGAAGGAAACTCTTTGGGCGACGGCATACCAAGCCATTTTTGGCAATTTCATGCTCCCAACTTTGTGGGAACAGTTTGGGGATGGCCCCTTCCTGTTCCAACATGACTGCGCACCAGTGCACAAAGCAAGGTCCATAAAGACATGGATGAGAGGGTTTAGGAATGAGGAACTTGACTGACCTGCTCAGACCTAACCTCAATCCGATAGAACACCTTTGGGATGGAATAGATTGGAAGGATAGATAAAAATACACAACAAAGAATTATATTACTATGGAGAAAATAAAAAAGAAAGATTTTTTAAAAATATGGGGTAGATGGATAGAATTTAGGGAATCAAGGAAATATAAAGAGATCAGAGGAGAATGAAAGCGATCAGAGGTATGGGGGGAAAGAGAGAGAAAGGAAGGAAAGAAGAAGAGAGGAAATAGAGGAAATAAAGGTAAACTAGAAAAGGTTGGGGGGGTGGGTTGGGTGGGGGCGAAGGGGGTTAGACATTTTTGATAATTGTATTCTTTTTTTTTTATTACATGAATAAAAATAAAAAAAAAAAACACATTTGGGATGAACTAGAGCGGAGACTGTGAGCCAGGCCTTCTCATCCACATCAGTGCCTAACCACACAAGTGAGCTTCTGGAAGAGTGGTCAAACATTCCCATAGACACACTCCTAAACATTGTGGACAACCTTCCCAGAAGAGTTGAAGCTGTTATAGCTGCAAAGGGTGGGCAAACTCAATACTGAACCCTACAGACTTAGATTGAGATGCCATAAAAGTTCATGTGCGTGTGTCCCAATACTTATAGTAATATTGTGTATCATCATAACTACTTTGTGCATCCAAGTTGATTATACCTTGTTTTTTTTTTCAGGACAGAATGGGCTTTCACTTGGGGGTAAATGGTAATGAATATCTCTTGATTTTTTTTTTTTTTATTATTATCAAAGGCAAACTGGCCCAAAGTAGTAAAAAAATTTAGCTGCATATTTCATATTGCTACTATAAGTTACCAACAAAGATTAACCCAAAATAAAATCTCCTACTCCTGACTGTCGTAGCGAAACTACATATGTATAGGTTATTTGTTGTTTGTACCCGCAGTACAGGTCAGAAACAATAGCGCACATTTTGCTTTTTTTTGTCCTACCTAAAACATACTGACACTAAAGCTGGATACACACTATACAACTTTTTGTTGTTAGATTTCTTTTAGATTTACCTTCAACTATGTAGTGCAAGGGCCTGCCTGATTGCATACAAATTGAAAGTGTTTAGATTTGACCTCATATTCTATGGTTTTGGTAAATCTAAAGGAAAAAATCTAAACACAATCGTATAGTGTGTATGGCCCATTACTGACACTGAGAGTAATTTAAAAAAATGAAAAAATAAAAATCCTGCCCAAAATATACTGACCCTGTCCTTTGACCCTTACTTGACCCAGACACTAGCCCTGGTGTTCCGTGAAAAAACCATACCCGTGAGAAAACCATACCCTCGTCACTTCCGGTGCAGCTACGGAGGGTATGGATTTCTCACGGTAGTTAAACTTGCGGCGGGTACATTAAAACACTTCGGGTGCAACATAAATCATGTCCTCTCCTATCGCTGTAACATCCCTCATCTCCGGTAATAAATATAAAAGCGGATCACGGAGCCGCGATCGCCGTCACATTTACGTCTCATACACCCGCCGCCGCTTTTATATTTATTACCGGAGATGAGGGAAGTTACAGCGATAGGAGAGGACATGATTTATGTTGCACCCGAAGTGTTTTAATGTACCCGCCGCAAGTATAACATTAGAGACAGTGCCGTGATAATTTCATGCCCACCGAGCATGCGCACTTTTCAAATTCTTTCTTCTTCAATCGCGTATCCGGGGCTCTGAGCATGCGCACTACTGCGCTGCTCAGCTGTTTCAGACCGGAAGTGACGAGGGTATGGTTTCTTCACTGGGGAATGGTTTTTTAACGTTACACTGGCGCTGACCTAGATCAAACCTTGATCTAGATATTTTTTCTTTATTATTTCTTTTATTTTTTATTATTTATGTGTTTATTTTACACACACTTTTTTTCTTCTCACTGCAAGGAGAGAGAGAGAAAGATACAATGTATCTTTCCTCTCCATTCACAGAGAGAGAAACACAGGGGTGGGCACCACAATGACTAATCACTGCGGTAGCCAATCAGAGGCTACCACAGTGATCAGGTGACCCGAAAACAGGAGTTCCGGTGTTTCATGAAAAAACCATATCCGTGAGAAAACCATACCCTCGTCACTTCCGGTGCACCTACGGAGGGTATGGATTTCTCACGGTACTTACACTTGCCGCTATTACATTAAAACAGCTCCTCTGCAACATAAATCATCTCCGCTCCTTCCCCTCTCATTTCCCTGCTCTCGGCTAATAAATATAAAAGCGCATCACGGAGCCGAGATCTCCGTCATTTCGAAATCATACACCCACCACCGCTTTTATATTTACTAGCCGACATCAGGGAGGTGACAGGGATAGCAGAGGAGATGATTGATGTTGCAGCCAAACTGTTTTTATGTAACCGCCGCAAGTATGACATTACACACAATACCGTGATTATTTCATTCCTTCCGAGCATGCGCACTCCTCAACTTCACAGCTGTTCAATGGTGTTTTCGGGGCTCTGAGCATGCGCACTGTTACGCTGCTCAGCTGTTTCGGACAGGAAGTGACAAGGGTATGGAAATCTAACGAGGTATGGAATTCTAACGTTACACCGGGTCCCTATCATTAGCACGGAACATAGGGCTCTTGGTGAGACCATGGTCTCTGTGCTAGGAGCGTGCTTTGTGGCGCACTCCAGCACAAGGACTGATACGCATATATGCAGCCCCACGGCAGAAAGCCCAGTTTATTGAGGCCGCATGTATGTGTTATGCCAGCGTGAAGGGGTTAATGTTTGGACTTGTTCGCTTAGGGTGGAGTTGGAGCGGTTTTAATCGCTCGTGTTAGTACATAACATACAGTCTGATGCAGCAAGCATGACTCCTAACTGTTTCCAAGTGCCAAGCAGGTAAAACACTACAAAAGTACAAAAGGTTGAGATCTACTGCTTCACAGTACAGGGATAGAAAGAAATCACGCATCTCTTTTGTTCCTGATGATTCTATTTTGTTATGCTACAGTCACTAAAATGTTTTTCACAGATGCGTACAAAATGTGCAGTCTGTAAATGTGTGTTAAGTTGAAAACAAGAAACAATGCAAAATATATAGGTACAGTATGTTGATGTATATCTAAATCTAAAACTAAAAATGTTATATACTGCAGCTTAGTTTACTAGTCTTTGGTATGGGGGCTGCATTTGCTTTTTTTTTTCACCTGGTAATCCTGCAAGTAACCCACGTCCTGTTTTTGAGTGCCTATATCACTCCTCTACTGTATCTATGAAGGGAGTCATGGTTGTAACCTTAAGCCCCGTACAAACGATCAGAAAATCGTACAAAAAAAATAGTTTTCAAATCCATTATTTAAAGCGCAACTCCACTTTTGTCAAGAAAAAAAATCATTCCCCTCTGGGTGATCTATGTACGTTACAAGGATTTTAACAAACTTTGTTGCAGATTCCTACCTTTTTGTTATTCTGAAGAAATCTGTTTGTTTCTCTGTGCCTCTGCGCTGAGTGGGTCAAATGGGAGTGGTTTCATAATTATCTATCAGCTGTGGAAGCTGCAGAGCACTAATGAGGAAATCTGCTGGGCCTGCATCCCTTTAGATGTGTTCCTATTGGGAGTATCTCACCAAAAGGAGATTTTTGTTGCAGGGGATGCCAGAAATCTGACTTGTATCTTAGACAGACATTCTGTGTACAGAACAGCTCCAGGTAGCCATATTGCATTGCTTTTTCAGAAAATTACAACAGCTGCAGATTAAAAAGGAAAGGTCATTTTTAATAACATTCAATTTTTAATAATATTTTTTAATATTTTTAATAACATTCAATTACAATATGATTTGTGTCACAGTTGTATACACAATATTTTTTTTTCCCCACGAAAGTGGAGTTACCTTTTTCGATATGAGACTGATATACAAAAAATAAAGCGGACGATCATTCACCCGATATTCTGTTTGTGTGTACTACGCTTCTTTCCTGACAGTGGCGGTTTAACCTTAAAGTACGTAGGGGGTTCTTCACTGTCAGAGCGGTAAGGATGTGGAATTCTCTTCCACAAGCAGTCGTATCAGCAGGGAGCATCGATAGTTAAAAAAACTATTAGATGGGCACCTTAAAGACCACAACATACAGGGGTATACAATGTACGGTTAACAGCAAACACACACTCATCATAGGTTGAACTGGATGGACTAATGTCTTTTTTCAACCTCACTAACTATGTAACTATGTAGCTACCAGGGTCGCAGCAGTCGCACTTGCGACTGGGCCCTGGCGTGGTGCCACCGTGGGGGGGGGGGCTGCCTGTCTGCCGCTGCTTCTAGGCACTGATCAGGACAATATGTTCGGACCTGGTCATACACTGTGGGGGGTGTGGGAGCAGCCCCCCGCCGCCGCTAATTACAGGCATTATTACAGGCAGCACATACTTCTACTGGCACAGTGCTCTGCCCATTCCTCCAAGAAAATCCATGTCAGGAGGAGGAAACTGGGGTGGAGGAGAAAGTCAGCCGATGGGCCAGTAGAATGAAGGGGGAGGAGCTCTCCCCTGCATGAGGAGGAGATGTGAAGACAGAGTCCCTATGTCAGGAGAGCCGTTACAGGAGTCCAGACTAAGAGAGCACTGAGCATGGAGGGGGATCGACTGACACTGAGAACAGGTGAGTGCCTGTGTCACCATCCCATCCCCCCACCATCCCTCTGCCACTAATACTACCTCTCTGCTACTGATCCCATCCCTCCCACCATCCTTCTGCCACTGATCCCATCCCTCTGCCACTGATCCTATCCCTCCCACCATCCCTCTGCCACTGAACCCATCCTTCCCACCATCTCTCTGCCACTGATCCCATACCTCTCACCATCCCTCTGCCACTGATCTTATCCCTCCCACCATCCATCCCTCTGCCACTGATCCCATCGCTCTGCCATTGACTCCATCCCTACCACCATCCCTCTGCCACTGATCCCATTCCTCTGCCACTGATCCCATTCCTCTTTCACCGATCGCATTACTCCGCCACTGATCCCAGTCTCTCCGCCGTTGATCCCATCTCTCCGTCACTGATCCCAGTCTCTCCGCCGTTGATCCCATCACTCCGCCACTGATCCCAGTCTCTCCGCCGTTGATCCCATCCCTCCGTCACTGATCCCGTCCCTCCGCCACTGATCCTATCCCCCCCCACTACCATCCCTCTGCCACTGATACCATCCCTCTGCCACTAATCTCATTCTTATGCCACTGATCCCATTCCTCCCACCATCCTTCCGCCACTGATCTCATCCCTCCTCCACTGATCTCATCCCTCCGCCACTAATCCCATCCCTCCGCCACCGATCCCATCCCTCCACCGCTGATCCCATCCCTCTGCCACTGATTCTATTCCTATGCCACTGATCCAATCCCTCACCACCATCCCTCTGCCACTGATCCCATCCCTCTGCCACTGATCCCATCCCCCTACCCTCATCTCTCTGCCACTGATCCCATTCCCCACCACTACCCCTCTGCCACTAATCCTATCCCCCACCACCACCGATCCTATCACCGCCCACCACTACCAACACTGATCCCATCCCCCCTAACCACCATCTCTCTGCCACTGATCATGTCCCCCACCACCATTCCTCTGCCACTGATCCCATCCCCCCCACCGCCGCCCCTCTGCCACTGATCCCATCCCCCACCACCATCTCTCTGCCACTGATCCCATCCCACCACTGCCACTGATCCCACCACCACCACTGATCCATACCACCACCATTGAACCCCCCACTGCCACTGATCCCATCCCCCCACCACGGCTACTGATTCCATCCCTCCCTCCCACCACCACCACCACTCCACTGATCCCATCCCCCCCCCCCACACACAACTACTACTGCCACTGATTCCCAAGAGGGCACTCAGGAGGATGTATGGGGGCACTCTGGAGGTACTGTTTTAGATCCTCCAGCGTGCCCCCTTATATCTTCCAGGGTGCTACCTTACATCCTCCAACATGCCCACTAGTAATAGAAAGGTCAGTGGCAGAACTACCAGGGTCTTAAAGATCACACTTGTGACTGGGCCCTGGCATTCCATCACCATGGGAGGGCCTCAAGATGGCAGGAGGGGGGCCGACTGCAGAACATGAGAAAGGGCCCGGGATGATGTTGGGGGGGGGGGGCTTTATGGTTTCTTGCACCGAGGTCCTGAAGGTTGTGGTTATGCCTCTGTATCCTGATATGGACTATAAACATTCTGGTATCTCTTCATCTCCATTACTTGGGGAGCAGGGTAATTGGGTGATGACAGAAGATAGCTAGAAAGGAAGATATTGTTCTGTGCAACTCACAGAAAGTGACAAGGGCACAGCCTTTCTGGTAAGGTCAATGTACATTTTGTGTATTTTCTGAAAATGTTCCTAACGTAAAAAAAAAAAATGATAAAAAAAAAGAATATTGTAATGCAGCAATCACATCTAAGGACTGTAGGGTACAGTATTGCATTTTTGTTTTAGGGTTTAGTCTTTTACAGAAAAATGTAACATGACCTTTCCTTCCTGCAATTTAACTTACCTACAGTGCCTTAAAAAGTATTCATACCCCTTGCAATTTTATAAATTTTTTCATGTTACAACCAAAAACATAAATATATGTTACTGGGATTTTATGTGATAAACCAGCACAAAGTGGCACATAATTGTGAAGTGCAAGGAAAATAATAAATGGTTTTCAAAAATATCTGTAAAGTGTCGCGTGCATTTGTATCCAGCCCCCAGTCAATACTTTGTGGAACCACCTTTCGCTGCAATTACAGCTGCAAGTCTTTTTGGGTATGTCTCTACCAGATTTGCACTCTAGAGAGTGAAATTTTTACTTTGTAAAAAAGCTCAAGCTCTATCAGATTGGGTGGAATTTTCAAGTCTTTCCACAGATTTTCAATTGTATTTAGGTCTGGACTTTGACTGGGCCATTCTAACACATGAATATGCTTTGATCTAAACCAATCCATTGTAGCTTTGGCTGTATGTTTAGGCAACGTCATTGTACTGCTGGAAGGTGAACCTCTGCCCCAGTCTCAGGTCTTTGGCAGACTCTAACATGTTTCTTCTAAGATTGCCCTGTATTTGGTCCCATCCAACTTCCCATCAAATCTGACCATCTTCCCTGTCCTTGCTGAAGAAAAGCATCCCCACAACATGATTCTGCCACTAACATGTTTCACAGTGGGGATAGTGTGTTCAAGTTGATGTGCAGTGCTAGTTTTCCTTTTTGGCCAAAAAGTTACATTTTGGTCTCATCTGACCAGAGCACCTTCTTCCACATGGCTTCTCGCAAACTGCAAACAGGACTTTTGGCTTTCTTTCAACAAAGGCTTTCTGCTTGCCACACTTCCATAAAGGGCAGATTTGTGGAGTACAGGACTAGTAGTTGTCCAGTAGACAGATTCTCCCACCTGAGCTGTGGATCCCTGCAGCTCCTCTGGAGTTACCATGGGCCTCTTGGTTGCTTCTCTGATTAATGCTCTCCTTGCCCGGCCTGACAGTCTAGGTGGACGGCCATGTCTTGGTAGGTTTGCAGATGTGCCATGCTCTTTCCATTTTCAGGAGATGGATTGAACAGTGCTCCGTGAGATGTTGAAAGCTTGGAATATTTATTTAAAACCTAACCCTTCTTTACACTTCTCCACAACTTTATCCCTGACCTGTCTAGTGTGTTCCTTGGCCTTCATGATGTTGTTTGTACACTAAGGTTCTCTAACAAACCTCTGAGGGCTTCACAGAACAGTTTTATTTATACTGGGATTAAATTACTTGCAGGTGGACTCTATTTACTAATTAGGTGACTTCTGAAGGCAATTGGTTCCACTAGATTTTAGCTAGGGGTATCAGAGTAAAGGGAGCTGAATATAAATGCACGCCACACTTTTCAGATATTTATTTGTAAAAAAAATTGAAAACGATTTATCACTTTTCTTCCACTTCACAATTATGCGCCACTTTGTGTTGGTCTATCACATAAAATCCCAATAAAATACATTTATGTTTTTGTAACAGGACAAAATGTGGAAAATTTCAAGGGGTATGAATACTTTTCCAAGGTACTGTACCTCTTAAAAAAACAAAAAAAAAACAAAATACATGTAGGACTGGTCCCACTTCATTAGTAAAACTATACTGTAAGGCCTAATTAAGACATGGATGAGCAAGTTTGGGGTGAAGGACTTGACTGGCCTGACCTCAACCCGATAGAACACCTTTGGGATGAATTAGAGCAGAGATTGCGAGCCAGGCCTTCTCATCCAACATCAGTGCCTGACCTCACAAATTCACTTCTGGAAGAATGGTCAAACATTCCCATAGACACACTCCTAAACCTTGTGGACAGCCTTCCCAGAAGAGTTGAAGCTGTTATAGCTTCAAAGGGTGTGTCTACCCAATATTGAACACTACGGACTAAGACTGGGATACCATTAAAGTTCATGTGTGTGTAACGGCAGACGTCCCAATACTTTTGAAAATATATTGTATTTTTTTTTTTTTAGCAGAGACCCTAGGAAAAAAAATGGTGATGATTGCAATATTTAATGTTGCATGGTATTTGCGCAACTGTTTTTCAAATGCAATTTTTTGGGAAAAAATACACTTAAACAAAAAGAAAAAAAAATTTTCTACCCCATTTTTTATTTGTAAAATATGAAATATGATGTTATGCCGAGTAAATAGATACCTAACGTGTCATGCTTTAAAAATTACGCACGCTCATGGACTGGCGACGAACTACGGTGTTAAAAAATCTCCATAGGCAACGATTTTTTAATTTTTACAGGTTACTTGCTTAGAGTTACAGAGGAGGTCTTGCACTAAAATTATTGCTCTCACTCTAAAGTTTTCGGCGATACCTCACATGTGTGGTTCAAACACTGCTTTTAATATAATTTAATATAAATTTAATATAATTTTTTCTTATTTATTTTATTTTTACACTATCCCTTTATTTATTTTCTTATCACTTTCCTGTTACATGTAAACATCCCTTGTAATAAAAATAAGGATGACAGGTCCTCTTAATGGAGAGATCTGGAGTCAAAAAGACCTCAAATCTCTTTTCTACCTTTTAAAAGCAAAAGGTCAAAAAATATATATTTTTTTTGATCTTTTGCTTTACAAAAAAAAAGAAATTGTTTACTTCTGCCCTAGACCGGGAGTGACTTCATAACATCGCTTTGGTCCTCCAAGGCCATAGAGGCAATCAGAGAGGATTTTGTCTCTGTTCGCCTCTGCTACCAGCCGGCCACTTAATCACTTTTTGAGTGTGCAGGTAAAAATCGCTTCTGAAAGCGATCCAGCGGCTAATGGGCCACTCAGACCACTTTCATGAAAAAGTCAGCCGCTGGCTGAAAACAAAATAAAAATACTGGGGTTATGGCTGATAGCTTCAGCCATAACACTGGTAAATCACTTGCAAGCCATAGCGTATATATATACATATTGCGGCAGCCTCCATTCATCTCCCATGACAGAGTCACTTTAAAAACTATTGAGATAAGATACAAACCACCTAAGGAGTTCTCTATTTCAGCGCAGAATAAAATAATTGCATTATGACTAGTGTTGAGCGAACACGGACTGTATTATTCGTGTTCGTACCGAATAATTGGATTTTTTGTACCCGAACACGGACACGGACACTTTACTGTATGTTCGGGTAAAAATCCGTGTTCGGTCGTTTTATTTCCGGGTTTTGCATGCTTTGGCGCTCTTTTCATGGCGGGCTTTCAACAGCCAATCAACAATCGTTTAACTGGTGTGCCTTAAGCCATCCCAGCCATGCCTGCAAATGTCTCAGTAGCTGTGATTGGCCGTCTGAAGCATGTGACCAAGTCTTTATAAGTTCGAGGCAGCCGCAGCGGCGTCATTATGCTGCTTAGATTCAGGGACAGAGCACACATCAACGTGCTGGCTGCTGATTAGGGAAAGATAGGCAGGAAAAAACCATTTGTGTCCGGATAGAATTGAGGGACAGGTCGGAGTGTTTAGGCAGGGCGAGTTGTAGGCATTTTAGGGATAGAGTCTGCTGAATTATAGGGTCAGTGTCTTCTACAAACTACAATCGATATTGCTGTGTGGGGGGTGGGGTCTGCACTCAATCCTGATCTACGATCTCTTCTCAATCCTGTTAGGGACAGAGTCTGCTGAATTTTAGGGAAACTGTGTTCTACAAACTACAATCGATATTGCTGTGTGGTGTGGGATTGGAGATAGGCAGGTGTCAGTGATCCACATCCATTTTTCTGTGTGTGAGCTGCAGTGAACACAATCTTTTTGGGCTGCAGTGAACACAATCTTTTTGGGCTGCAGTGAACACAATCTTTTTGGGCTGCAGTGAACACAATCTTTTTGGGCTGCAGTGAACACAATCTTTTTGGGGTGCAGTGAACAAAATCTTTTTGGGGTGCAGTGAACACAATCCTTTTTGGTGTGCAGTGAACACAATCTTTGTGGGGTGCAGTGAACAAAATCCTTTGTGGGGTGCAGTGAACACAATCTTTTTGGGGTGCAGTGAACAAAATCCTTTTTGGGGTGCAGTGAACAACATCCTTTTTGGGGTGCAGTGAACACAATCTTTTTGGGGTGCAGTGAACAAAATCCTTTGTGGGGTGCAGTGAACACAATCTTTTTGGGGTGCAGTGAACACAATCTTTTTGGGGTGGAGTGAACAACATCCTTTTTGGGGTGCAGTGAACAAAATCCTTTTTGGGGTGCAGTGAACAAAATCATTTTTGGGGTGCAGTGAACACAATCTTTTTGGGGTGCAGTGAACACAATCTTTGTGGGGTGCAGTGAACACAATCTTTTTGGGGTGGAGTGAACAACATCCTTTTTGGGGTGCAGTGAACAACATCCTTTTTGGGGTGCAGTGAACACAATCTTTTTGGGGTGCAGTGAACACAATCTTTGTGGGGTACAGTGAACAGAATCTTTGTGGGGTGCAGTGAACACAATCTTTGGGGGGTACAGTGAACACAATCTTTGTGAGGTGCAGTGAACACAATCTTTGTGGGGTGCAGTGAACACAATCATTGTGGGGTGCAGTGAACTCAATCTTTGTGGGGTACAGTGAACACAATCTCATACTTCTGAAGGTTTGAGGGTGCTGCCTGTTCCATACTCCCCCTACTCCTCATCTAGCCTTTTAGGGGTACAAACAATAGTAATTGGGGCCTAGTGTGGTTGTGTACGTGTGATATACATACACTTTTTTGGGATCATATTTTCTATTCCGCTATTTAATCAAAAACCTTTGGGGATCAGTTAAATTGGGGGATAGTCTGTGTTGGTACGTGTGAGAGAGATCCACCTTTCCAAGTTGTTGGGGTTCATCTCATACTTCTGAAGGTTTGAGGGTGCTGCCTGTTCCATACTCCCCCTACTCCTAGCCTTTTAGGGGTACAAACAATAGTAATTGGGGCCTAGTGTGGTTGTGTACGTGTGATATACATACACTTTTTTGGGATCATATTTTCTATTCCGCTATTTAATCAAAAACCTTTGGGGATCAGTTAAATTGGGGGATAGTCTGTGTTGGTACGTGTGAGAGAGATCCACCTTTCCAAGTTGTTGGGGTTCATCTCATACTTCTGAAGGTTTGAGGGTGCTGCCTGTTCCATACTCCCCCTACTCCTAGCCTTTTAGGGGTACAAACAATAGTAATTGGGGCCTAGTGTGGTTGTGTACGTGTGATATACATACACTTTTTTGGGATCATATTTTCTATTCCGCTATTTAATCAAAAACCTTTGGGGATCAGTTAAATTGGGGGATAGTCTGTGTTGGTACGTGTGAGAGAGATCCACCTTTCCAAGTTGTTGGGGTTCATCTCATACTTCTGAAGGTTTGAGGGTGCTGCCTGTTCCATACTCCCCCTACTCCTAGCCTTTTAGGGGTACAAACAATAGTAATTGGGGCCTAGTGTGGTTGTGTACGTGTGATATACATACACTTTTTTGGGATCATATTTTCTATTCCGCTATTTAATCAAAAACCTTTGGGGATCAGTTAAATTGGGGGATAGTCTGTGTTGGTACGTGTGAGAGAGATCCACCTTTCCAAGTTGTTGGGGTTCATCTCATACTTCTGAAGGTTTGAGGGTGCTGCCTGTTCCATACTCCCCCTACTCCTAGCCTTTTAGGGGTACAAACAATAGTAATTGGGGCCTAGTGTGGTTGTGTACGTGTGATATACATACACTTTTTTGGGATCATATTTTCTATTCCGCTATTTAATCAAAAACCTTTGGGGATCAGTTAAATTGGGGGATAGTCTGTGTTGGTACGTGTGAGAGAGATCCACCTTTCCAAGTTGTTGGGGTTCATCTCATACTTCTGAAGGTTTGAGGGTGCTGCCTGTTCCATACTCCCCCTACTCCTAGCCTTTTAGGGGTACAAACAATAGTAATTGGGGCCTAGTGTGGTTGTGTACGTGTGATATACATACACTTTTTTGGGATCATATTTTCTATTCCGCTATTTAATCAAAAACCTTTGGGGATCAGTTAAATTGGGGGATAGTCTGTGTTGGTACGTGTGAGAGAGATCCACCTTTCCAAGTTGTTGGGGTTCATCTCATACTTCTGAAGGTTTGAGGGTGCTGCCTGTTCCATACTCCCCCTACTCCTAGCCTTTTAGGGGTACAAACAATAGTAATTGGGGCCTAGTGTGGTTGTGTACGTGTGATATACATACACTTTTTTGGGATCATATTTTCTATTCCGCTATTTAATCAAAAACCTTTGGGGATCAGTTAAATTGGGGGATAGTCTGTGTTGGTACGTGTGAGAGAGATCCACCTTTCCAAGTTGTTGGGGTTCATCTCATACTTCTGAAGGTTTGAGGGTGCTGCCTGTTCCATACTCCCCCTACTCCTAGCCTTTTAGGGGTACAAACAATAGTAATTGGGGCCTAGTGTGGTTGTGTACGTGTGATATACATACACTTTTTTGGGATCATATTTTCTATTCCGCTATTTAATCAAAAACCTTTGGGGATCAGTTAAATTGGGGGATAGTCTGTGTTGGTACGTGTGAGAGAGATCCACCTTTCCAAGTTGTTGGGGTTCATCTCATACTTCTGAAGGTTTGAGGGTGCTGCCTGTTCCATACTCCCCCTACTCCTAGCCTTTTAGGGGTACAAACAATAGTAATTGGGGCCTAGTGTGGTTGTGTACGTGTGATATACATACACTTTTTTGGGATCATATTTTCTATTCCGCTATTTAATCAAAAACCTTTGGGGATCAGTTAAATTGGGGGATAGTCTGTGTTTGTACGTGTGAGAGAGATCCACCTTTCCAAGTTGTTGGGGTTCATCTCATACTTCTGAAGGTTTGAGGGTGCTGCCTGTTCCATACTCCCCCTACTCCTAGCCTTTTAGGGGTACAAACAATAGTAATTGGGGCCTAGTGTGGTTGTGTACGTGTGATATACATACACTTTTTTGGGATCATATTTTCTATTCCGCTATTTAATCAAAAACCTTTGGGGATCAGTTAAATTGGGGGATAGTCTGTGTTGGTACGTGTGAGAGAGATCCACCTTTCCAAGTTGTTGGGGTTCATCTCATACTTCTGAAGGTTTGAGGGTGCTGCCTGTTCCATACTCCCCCTACTCCTAGCCTTTTAGGGGTACAAACAATAGTAATTGGGGCCTAGTGTGGTTGTGTACGTGTGATATACATACACTTTTTTGGGATCATATTTTCTATTCCGCTATTTAATCAAAAACCTTTGGGGATCAGTTAAATTGGGGGATAGTCTGTGTTGGTACGTGTGAGAGAGATCCACCTTTCCAAGTTGTTGGGGTTCATCTCATACTTCTGAAGGTTTGAGGGTGCTGCCTGTTCCATACTCCCCCTACTCCTAGCCTTTTAGGGGTACAAACAATAGTAATTGGGGCCTAGTGTGGTTGTGTACGTGTGATATACATACACTTTTTTGGGATCATATTTTCTATTCCGCTATTTAATCAAAAACCTTTGGGGATCAGTTAAATTGGGGGATAGTCTGTGTTGGTACGTGTGAGAGAGATCCACCTTTCCAAGTTGTTGGGGTTCATCTCATACTTCTGAAGGTTTGAGGGTGCTGCCTGTTCCATACTCCCCCTACTCCTAGCCTTTTAGGGGTACAAACAATAGTAATTGGGGCCTAGTGTGGTTGTGTACGTGTGATATACATACACTTTTTTGGGATCATATTTTCTATTCCGCTATTTAATCAAAAACCTTTGGGGATCAGTTAAATTGGGGGATAGTCTGTGTTGGTACGTGTGAGAGAGATCCACCTTTCCAAGTTGTTGGGGTTCATCTCATACTTCTGAAGGTTTGAGGGTGCTGCCTGTTCCATACTCCCCCTACTCCTAGCCTTTTAGGGGTACAAACAATAGTAATTGGGGCCTAGTGTGGTTGTGTACGTGTGATATACATACACTTTTTTGGGATCATATTTTCTATTCCGCTATTTAATCAAAAACCTTTGGGGATCAGTTAAATTGGGGGATAGTCTGTGTTGGTACGTGTGAGAGAGATCCACCTTTCCAAGTTGTTGGGGTTCATCTCATACTTCTGAAGGTTTGAGGGTGCTGCCTGTTCCATACTCCCCCTACTCCTAGCCTTTTAGGGGTACAAACAATAGTAATTGGGGCCTAGTGTGGTTGTGTACGTGTGATATACATACACTTTTTTGGGATCATATTTTCTATTCCGCTATTTAATCAAAAACCTTTGGGGATCAGTTAAATTGGGGGATAGTCTGTGTTGGTACGTGTGAGAGAGATCCACCTTTCCAAGTTGTTGGGGTTCATCTCATACTTCTGAAGGTTTGAGGGTGCTGCCTGTTCCATACTCCCCCTACTCCTAGCCTTTTAGGGGTACAAACAATAGTAATTGGGGCCTAGTGTGGTTGTGTACGTGTGATATACATACACTTTTTTGGGATCATATTTTCTATTCCGCTATTTAATCAAAAACCTTTGGGGATCAGTTAAATTGGGGGATAGTCTGTGTTGGTACGTGTGAGAGAGATCCACCTTTCCAAGTTGTTGGGGTTCATCTCATACTTCTGAAGGTTTGAGGGTGCTGCCTGTTCCATACTCCCCCTACTCCTAGCCTTTTAGGGGTACAAACAATAGTAATTGGGGCCTAGTGTGGTTGTGTACGTGTGATATACATACACTTTTTTGGGATCATATTTTCTATTCCGCTATTTAATCAAAAACCTTTGGGGATCAGTTAAATTGGGGGATAGTCTGTGTTGGTACGTGTGAGAGAGATCCACCTTTCCAAGTTGTTGGGGTTCATCTCATACTTCTGAAGGTTTGAGGGTGCTGCCTGTTCCATACTCCCCCTACTCCTAGCCTTTTAGGGGTACAAACAATAGTAATTGGGGCCTAGTGTGGTTGTGTACGTGTGATATACATACACTTTTTTGGGATCATATTTTCTATTCCGCTATTTAATCAAAAACCTTTGGGGATCAGTTAAATTGGGGGATAGTCTGTGTTTGTACGTGTGAGAGAGATCCACCTTTCCAAGTTGTTGGGGTTCATCTCATACTTCTGAAGGTTTGAGGGTGCTGCCTGTTCCATACTCCCCCTACTCCTAGCCTTTTAGGGGTACAAACAATAGTAATTGGGGCCTAGTGTGGTTGTGTACGTGTGATATACATACACTTTTTTGGGATCATATTTTCTATTCCGCTATTTAATCAAAAACCTTTGGGGATCAGTTAAATTGGGGGATAGTCTGTGTTGGTACGTGTGAGAGAGATCCACCTTTCCAAGTTGTTGGGGTTCATCTCATACTTCTGAAGGTTTGAGGGTGCTGCCTGTTCCATACTCCCCCTACTCCTAGCCTTTTAGGGGTACAAACAATAGTAATTGGGGCCTAGTGTGGTTGTGTACGTGTGATATACATACACTTTTTTGGGATCATATTTTCTATTCCGCTATTTAATCAAAAACCTTTGGGGATCAGTTAAATTGGGGGATAGTCTGTGTTGGTACGTGTGAGAGAGATCCACCTTTCCAAGTTGTTGGGGTTCATCTCATACTTCTGAAGGTTTGAGGGTGCTGCCTGTTCCATACTCCCCCTACTCCTAGCCTTTTAGGGGTACAAACAATAGTAATTGGGGCCTAGTGTGGTTGTGTACGTGTGATATACATACACTTTTTTGGGATCATATTTTCTATTCCGCTATTTAATCAAAAACCTTTGGGGATCAGTTAAATTGGGGGATAGTCTGTGTTGGTACGTGTGAGAGAGATCCACCTTTCCAAGTTGTTGGGGTTCATCTCATACTTCTGAAGGTTTGAGGGTGCTGCCTGTTCCATACTCCCCCTACTCCTAGCCTTTTAGGGGTACAAACAATAGTAATTGGGGCCTAGTGTGGTTGTGTACGTGTGATATACATACACTTTTTTGGGATCATATTTTCTATTCCGCTATTTAATCAAAAACCTTTGGGGATCAGTTAAATTGGGGGATAGTCTGTGTTGGTACGTGTGAGAGAGATCCACCTTTCCAAGTTGTTGGGGTTCATCTCATACTTCTGAAGGTTTGAGGGTGCTGCCTGTTCCATACTCCCCCTACTCCTAGCCTTTTAGGGGTACAAACAATAGTAATTGGGGCCTAGTGTGGTTGTGTACGTGTGATATACATACACTTTTTTGGGATCATATTTTCTATTCCGCTATTTAATCAAAAACCTTTGGGGATCAGTTAAATTGGGGGATAGTCTGTGTTGGTACGTGTGAGAGAGATCCACCTTTCCAAGTTGTTGGGGTTCATCTCATACTTCTGAAGGTTTGAGGGTGCTGCCTGTTCCATACTCCCCCTACTCCTAGCCTTTTAGGGGTACAAACAATAGTAATTGGGGCCTAGTGTGGTTGTGTACGTGTGATATACATACACTTTTTTGGGATCATATTTTCTATTCCGCTATTTAATCAAAAACCTTTGGGGATCAGTTAAATTGGGGGATAGTCTGTGTTGGTACGTGTGAGAGAGATCCACCTTTCCAAGTTGTTGGGGTTCATCTCATACTTCTGAAGGTTTGAGGGTGCTGCCTGTTCCATACTCCCCCTACTCCTAGCCTTTTAGGGGTACAAACAATAGTAATTGGGGCCTAGTGTGGTTGTGTACGTGTGATATACATACACTTTTTTGGGATCATATTTTCTATTCCGCTATTTAATCAAAAACCTTTGGGGATCAGTTAAATTGGGGGATAGTCTGTGTTGGTACGTGTGAGAGAGATCCACCTTTCCAAGTTGTTGGGGTTCATCTCATACTTCTGAAGGTTTGAGGGTGCTGCCTGTTCCATACTCCCCCTACTCCTAGCCTTTTAGGGGTACAAACAATAGTAATTGGGGCCTAGTGTGGTTGTGTACGTGTGATATACATACACTTTTTTGGGATCATATTTTCTATTCCGCTATTTAATCAAAAACCTTTGGGGATCAGTTAAATTGGGGGATAGTCTGTGTTGGTACGTGTGAGAGAGATCCACCTTTCCAAGTTGTTGGGGTTCATCTCATACTTCTGAAGGTTTGAGGGTGCTGCCTGTTCCATACCCCCCCTACTCCTCATCTAGCCTTTTAGGGGTACAAACAATAGTAATTGGGGCCTAGTGTGGTTGTGTACGTGCGAGATACATACACTTTTTTTGATCATATTTTCTATTCCGCTATTTAATCAAAAACCTTTGGGGATCAGTTCAATTGGGGGATAGTCTGTGTTGGTACGTGTGAGAGAGATCCACCTTTCCAAGTTGTTGGGGTTCATCTCATACTTCTGAAGGTTTGAGGGTGCTGCCTGTTCCATACTCCCCCTACTCCTAGCCTTTTAGGGGTACAAACAATAGTAATTGGGGCCTAGTGTGGTTGTGTACGTGTGATATAAATACACTTTTTTGGGATCATATTTTCTATTCCGCTATTTAATCAAAAACCTTTGGGGATCAGTTAAATTGGGGGATAGTCTGTGTTGGTACGTGTGAGAGAGATCCACCTTTCCAAGTTGTTGGGGTTCATCTCATACTTCTGAAGGTTTGAGGGTGCTGCCTGTTCCATACTCCCCCTACTCCTAGCCTTTTAGGGGTACAAACAATAGTAATTGGGGCCTAGTGTGGTTGTGTACGTGTGATATACATACACTTTTTTGGGATCATATTTTCTATTCCGCTATTTAATCAAAAACCTTTGGGGATCAGTTAAATTGGGGGATAGTCTGTGTTGGTACGTGTGAGAGAGATCCACCTTTCCAAGTTGTTGGGGTTCATCTCATACTTCTGAAGGTTTGAGGGTGCTGCCTGTTCCATACTCCCCCTACTCCTAGCCTTTTAGGGGTACAAACAATAGTAATTGGGGCCTAGTGTGGTTGTGTACGTGTGATATACATACACTTTTTTGGGATCATATTTTCTATTCCGCTATTTAATCAAAAACCTTTGGGGATCAGTTAAATTGGGGGATAGTCTGTGTTGGTACGTGTGAGAGAGATCCACCTTTCCAAGTTGTTGGGGTTCATCTCATACTTCTGAAGGTTTGAGGGTGCTGCCTGTTCCATACTCCCCCTACTCCTAGCCTTTTAGGGGTACAAACAATAGTAATTGGGGCCTAGTGTGGTTGTGTACGTGTGATATACATACACTTTTTTGGGATCATATTTTCTATTCCGCTATTTAATCAAAAACCTTTGGGGATCAGTTAAATTGGGGGATAGTCTGTGTTGGTACGTGTGAGAGAGATCCACCTTTCCAAGTTGTTGGGGTTCATCTCATACTTCTGAAGGTTTGAGGGTGCTGCCTGTTCCATACTCCCCCTACTCCTAGCCTTTTAGGGGTACAAACAATAGTAATTGGGGCCTAGTGTGGTTGTGTACGTGTGATATACATACACTTTTTTGGGATCATATTTTCTATTCCGCTATTTAATCAAAAACCTTTGGGGATCAGTTCAATTGGGGGATAGTCTGTGTTGGTACGTGTGAGAGAGATCCACCTTTCCAAGTTGTTGGGGTTCATCTCATACTTCTGAAGGTTTGAGGGTGCTGCCTGTTCCATACTCCCCCTACTCCTAGCCTTTTAGGGGTACAAACAATAGTAATTGGGGCCTAGTGTGGTTGTGTACGTGTGATATACATACACTTTTTTGGGATCATATTTTCTATTCCGCTATTTAATCAAAAACCTTTGGGGATCAGTTAAATTGGGGGATAGTCTGTGTTGGTACGTGTGAGAGAGATCCACCTTTCCAAGTTGTTGGGGTTCATCTCATACTTCTGAAGGTTTGAGGGTGCTGCCTGTTCCATACTCCCCCTACTCCTAGCCTTTTAGGGGTACAAACAATAGTAATTGGGGCCTAGTGTGGTTGTGTACGTGTGATATACATACACTTTTTTGGGATCATATTTTCTATTCCGCTATTTAATCAAAAACCTTTGGGGATCAGTTAAATTGGGGGATAGTCTGTGTTGGTACGTGTGAGAGAGATCCACCTTTCCAAGTTGTTGGGGTTCATCTCATACTTCTGAAGGTTTGAGGGTGCTGCCTGTTCCATACTCCCCCTACTCCTAGCCTTTTAGGGGTACAAACAATAGTAATTGGGGCCTAGTGTGGTTGTGTACGTGTGATATACATACACTTTTTTGGGATCATATTTTCTATTCCGCTATTTAATCAAAAACCTTTGGGGATCAGTTAAATTGGGGGATAGTCTGTGTTGGTACGTGTGAGAGAGATCCACCTTTCCAAGTTGTTGGGGTTCATCTCATACTTCTGAAGGTTTGAGGGTGCTGCCTGTTCCATACTCCCCCTACTCCTAGCCTTTTAGGGGTACAAACAATAGTAATTGGGGCCTAGTGTGGTTGTGTACGTGTGATATACATACACTTTTTTGGGATCATATTTTCTATTCCGCTATTTAATCAAAAACCTTTGGGGATCAGTTAAATTGGGGGATAGTCTGTGTTGGTACGTGTGAGAGAGATCCACCTTTCCAAGTTGTTGGGGTTCATCTCATACTTCTGAAGGTTTGAGGGTGCTGCCTGTTCCATACTCCCCCTACTCCTAGCCTTTTAGGGGTACAAACAATAGTAATTGGGGCCTAGTGTGGTTGTGTACGTGTGATATACATACACTTTTTTGGGATCATATTTTCTATTCCGCTATTTAATCAAAAACCTTTGGGGATCAGTTAAATTGGGGGATAGTCTGTGTTGGTACGTGTGAGAGAGATCCACCTTTCCAAGTTGTTGGGGTTCATCTCATACTTCTGAAGGTTTGAGGGTGCTGCCTGTTCCATACTCCCCCTACTCCTAGCCTTTTAGGGGTACAAACAATAGTAATTGGGGCCTAGTGTGGTTGTGTACGTGTGATATACATACACTTTTTTGGGATCATATTTTCTATTCCGCTATTTAATCAAAAACCTTTGGGGATCAGTTCAATTGGGGGATAGTCTGTGTTGGTACGTGTGAGAGAGATCCACCTTTCCAAGTTGTTGGGGTTCATCTCATACTTCTGAAGGTTTGAGGGTGCTGCCTGTTCCATACTCCCCCTACTCCTAGCCTTTTAGGGGTACAAACAATAGTAATTGGGGCCTAGTGTGGTTGTGTACGTGTGATATACATACACTTTTTTGGGATCATATTTTCTATTCCGCTATTTAATCAAAAACCTTTGGGGATCAGTTAAATTGGGGGATAGTCTGTGTTGGTACGTGTGAGAGAGATCCACCTTTCCAAGTTGTTGGGGTTCATCTCATACTTCTGAAGGTTTGAGGGTGCTGCCTGTTCCATACCCCCCCTACTCCTCATCTAGCCTTTTAGGGGTACAAACAATAGTAATTGGGGCCTAGTGTGGTTGTGTACGTGCGAGATACATACACTTTTTTTGATCATATTTCCTATTCCGCTATTCAATAAAAACCTTTGAGGATCAATTGAATTGCGGGATAGTCTGTGTCGGTACGTGTGAGAGAGATCCACCTTTCCAAGTTGTTGGGGTTCATCTCATACTTCTGAAGGTTTGAGGGTGCTGCCTGTTCCATACTCCCCCTACTCCTCATCTAGCCTTTTAGGGGTACAAACAATAGTAATTGGGGCCCAGTGTGGTTGTGTACGTGTGATATACATACACTTTTTTTGGATCATATTTTCTATTCCGCTATTTAATTTAACTGGGCCTCCATGCGAGACCTGTGTGCCTTGTTGCGCTGTTTTGAGTACTCCACCAACATGGCCAGTGGCAATGACGCCGTTCTCAGCTTAACTATCCCACTTCTATGCCTCCTTGAAAAAACAATTCGGGCGATGATGGAAGAGGATGTGGCACAGGATGAGGAGGAGGAGGAGGATGAAGAGGTAACATTTCCAAGGCTTTCAGGGCAGTCATTCGCAAGGGGCTCCGAGGGTGGGTTCCTGCACACGCAAACGCCAGGGACGCAATTGTCCAGCAGGGGCACAGTTCTGGAGGATGAGGAGGATGAGGAGGAGGAGGAGCTGGAGGAGGAGATGGAACCATGTTCACAGCAGGGTGGCACCCAGGCCAGCTCATGGCCATCACTGGTGCGTGGCTGGGGGGATACAGAGGACACGGACGATACACCTCCCACAGAGGACAGCCTTTCGTTGCCTCTGGGCAGCCTGGCACACATGAGCGATTACATGCTGCAGTGTCTCCACAACGACCGCCGAGTTGCCCACATTCTAACTTGTGCTGATTACTGGGTGGCCACGCTGCTGGATCCCCGTTACAAGGACAACGTACCGTCCTTAATTCACTCACTGGAGCGCGATCGCAAGATGCGCGAGTACAAGCGCACGCTGGTAGACGCCATGCTGCTGGCATTCCCATCTGACAGCGGGGCCACAGTGGAAGCACAAGGCAGAGGAGGAGGAGGAGGAGGTCGCCAACGCAACCAGGGCACCGCCAGCACCTCAGAAGGCAGGGTTAGCATGGCCGAAATGTGGAAAAGCTTTGTCAGCACGCCACAACAAACAGCAGCACCAGCAGCTCAGATGGAACGTCTTAGCAGGAGGCAGCATTTTACCAACATGGTGGAGCAGTATGTGTGCACACGCCTACATGTAGTGAATGACGGGTCTGCCCCCTTCAACTTCTGGGTCTCCAAATTGGGCACATGGCTTGAGCTTGCCCTTTACGCCTTGGAGGTGCTGGCGTGCCCTGCAGCCAGTGTATTATCTGAACGGGTATTTAGCACGGCTGGGGGCGTTATAACAGACAAGCGCAGCCGCCTGTCCAGAGACAATGTGGACAAGCTCACGTTCATTAAAATGAACCAGGCATGGATCCCACGGGACTTTTCCGTACCTTATGCAGAATAGCAATGGATACCGACCTTACCCACCCATTGTTCCATTTTTGCTCTTTCTCACTCTTTTGGGGTGTACCCTCATTTAAAATTTTTGAAAAGAAGCAGTGTTGGCTACCTCGTCCTCCTCCTCAGGGCCAGATTAATGTAGGGGCTATTGGAGCTGCAGCTCCAGGCCCCTACCTTTTATATAGGCCCCGGGTTGGCCATATTCACTGTTACCGCTCTTCTGTCACTTGTAAACACAGAAGTCTGGCTTCTATGCTCGCTTCCCCAGGCAGCACCCTCAGAACCTCCCCACACAGCGTGAAGGCCGGACAAGGAGGGACAGTTGGCGATGCATGGATGTGTTTATGGGCTTCAGAGACAGCATCCCATGTTGAATTAGGCATGCATGGCTGCACCCTTCCTCCTCTGGGTGCATGGCAAGGCACGGCCCTTAAGGCCCTTCAAAATCCTCAGCACCAAGCCCATGATGCTGTTAATCCGGCCCTGGTCCTCCTCCACCGCCGCTTCCACCTACACCGCCCATAGGTGTGCGCAGCCTATTGCATTAAGGTGTGCACCCCAAAGTTGAAATACACATGCATGTGTTTGCCAGCAGGGAGAGTAATGTATCGGGGCCATGTACCTGTAGGCAAGGAGAAATAGAGCAGAGCAGGTCCCAGGGAGATCTTTCCCATCTCCTCACTGGCAATGCTATGTGCCCTAGGTGATTAGGGTGTGCCCAGGCACACCCAGCACACCCTGTGCGCACGCCTATGTCACCGCCACATCCACCACCACCTCAACCTCCCTCCTACTCCATATGGGCCTCGTCCTTCAGAGATGAAGAAGAACATTGTTTTATTTTTCTGTTTTTTTTTTGTTGTTTTAAGTTATTTCCCTATCCACATTTGTTTGCAGAGCACTTGCCATGCTCTTAATTACGTTTTGCTGCCATTTGCAGCACTCTAGCCCTTTCCTTTGGTGTTTTAGAGCCATTTTAGTGCCTTAAAGTTCGGGTCCCCATTGACTTCAATGGGGTTCGGTGTCCGGGAAAAGTTCGGTAAAAGTCCGGGACACGGACCCGGACTTTTTTTTAAAGTTCGGCCGAACCCGTCGAACACGGACATCTAGGTGTTCGCTCAACCCTAATTATGACTGCAGCTGTGAGACACAAATCAAGTACTTTTATATATAATTACATATTTTGCATAGAAACAATTTAACAAAAAAACAAAAAAAAACCCCACATAGATGAGATTATTTGCATTAAGCGGATCTCTCATGTGTAAAGCTGATGTTATTTATCAACAACACAAAGTCCATATGCATTTCTGTTAGCTCTCTTATCCTTGACTTATCCTTGTAGTTTTCCAGGCAGCATATGGCTAGACAAAGCCTTTGCATGTAGGGGGTCCTTTTTACACAGTTTCAACAATTTTCCCCACAGGGAGTCTGGTATTTTTTATTCTCAGGTTGATATTAAAGTATATCAAAGGCAACACTTTTTTAGATGTGGATAAAGTGGTGAGAACTCCTGGCAGACTTTTACTGCTGTCTATATCCTTTAGAGCCCCTTCACACCAGTTGTGGTGCAAGAAATGGGCATAGTCACAAGGGGCGGAGTCCCATGTTGATGTCACTGGATGGCCATGCCCCATGGCTATATAAGAACTGTCAGGAATCGGAGATGACATAAGGACAGGAGCCAGCATCGGAGGAGGACAGGGTCAGCGGCAGAGAACACAGCAGCGGCGTAGAACACAGCAGCAGAAGAAGACCGGAGGAAGAACACATCAACTGAGGGAGAAGACTGAAGGAAGAACACATCACCGGAGGGAGAAAACAGCAGCAGAGGGAGAAGACCGAGGAAAATAACAGACCTGTTGTGGAACCGGAGAAAGAAGACATGTTGGAGCTATGACGGGGGGCATTCTTCATTTATAATAAAAGACTTGTCAAAAACTGTCGCTTGTTTTTATTTACACTACACTGCTTTTTTCAGGGGTGAATGGGTAGGGGTACAATGTACCCAATACTCATTCACATGGAGGGGCAGGACCTGGAGGCCTTGTTGAAGGGGGCTTCCAGATTCCCCACAAGCACCACACATGGTTGTTGGAAAGAGGCCCTTGTCCCCATGGGACAAGGTGCTTTGGGGTGGGGATTACAGAGCACCCCCCCATCCCAAAGCTTTTACTCCCCCATGTTGAGGGCATGTGGCCTGTATGTTCCGGGGGGGGGGTGGCAAGCGAGCTGTGTGCTCGGACAAGGGTCTGGTATGGATTTTAGAGGAAACCCCAGGCTTTTTTTTTTTTTTTTTTGATTTGGGGTTTCCCCTCAAAATCCATACCAGACTGAAGGGTTTGGCATGGTCCTGGGGAGGGACCCCACACTTTTTTTTTTCATTTTGGCTTGGGATTTCTCTTCAAGATCCTTAGAGCACAAGTCGCATGCCAGATAATGATACCGACTTCCATTTAAATTAATGGGCTGAAATCGTGCCCAAGTAAGACCAAAGTAGTGCAGGAGGCATTTTTAACCACTTCAATACAGGACACTTTCACCCCCTTCCTGCCCAGACCAATTTTCAGCTTTCAGTGCTCTCACACTTTGAATGACAATTATTCAGTCATGCAACACTGTGCCCGTACAACATTTTTATAATTTTATTCACACAAATAAAGCTTTCTTTTGGTAGTAATTAATCACTACTGGGTTTTTTATTTTTGAATGAGTGAAAAAAGAGCAAA
This sequence comes from Pelophylax lessonae, assembly GCF_965119305.1. Classification (NCBI taxonomy): domain Eukaryota; kingdom Metazoa; phylum Chordata; class Amphibia; order Anura; family Ranidae; genus Pelophylax; species Pelophylax lessonae. Next base: position 436,279,147 of record NC_138770.1, on the reverse strand, counting down.
ACATTTTAAAAAAAAACTTTTTTTTAGTTTCTATAGGATTGTGCAAATAGGTAATTTTTGTTCATAAATTAGGTCCAACATTTTTACTGCTACATATCTTTTGTAAAAATAATTAAATTAGTGGATATTATTTAGTCTGTGTGAAAGTTATAGTCTACAAGCTATGATGCAAATCATTAAAAATTGATCACACCTAATCACACCTGATGTACTGACGGCCTATCTTATTTCTTGAGGCCCTGAAATGTCAGGATGTAGCAGCAATCAGTCGTTTGGAAACCAAAGATGGAATTTTCAGATGCAGACTTCCAGGAAAACAAACTTTTTTATTTGCTAGCGAAATGAATTTAGCCCGACTCATGCTCGCTTGCTAAGTTCCCGAAATAGGCGTGCACATCACATATATATCGGCAGTTACATCACAAGTGCAGATACAAAAAGATACAGATACAAAATTTTCCTTTATCTAAACAAAACATACTTCTCTTTATGCAGCTACTTCCTGTAATTTTCTATTTCAGGGCAGTTGACATTTGCGATTTTGCACTTGTCTGTGTTCTTGCTAACACTTTGCTTCAAGCGGAGTTCCACCCTAAAAAGAAATTTTGCAGCTTAAAAAAAAAAAAACCTGAAAAAGAATTGGATAGTTAATATTTTTTTTTTTACACTTACCTTGTTTTAATGAAAATAAACTTACCTTCCTTCCTCTTCCTCCTTGTGCAGACATGGCCGCTGACGTCACTTTCTCTTTTGCATTGCGTCCTGGGAGATGAGCGTCATCCGAGGATGCAATGGGAATGGCCCCGGCCGCTAATCTGATTGCCAATCGCAATCTACAGCGCATGCGCAAGATTGTGATCGGCATTCTGGGTAGCCAGGAACCCGGAAGAAGGACACAGCGGGGGACACCACGGCTTCAGATGCCCACACCGGAGATGGCCGCGCTCTGCAATCAATTTTAAAGGTAAGTATTTATCTTTATTTAATAACTGTAATGACCTGTAATGTGGGGTTAGTGTTAGGGTAATAGGGGATAGCTTAGGATTAGGGGGGTATTTTTAGTTAAAAAATGTGTATGTGGCCGGAACTCCGCTTTAAGAGAAAGTCAGGCAGAGGAAGGAGAGTGAGGGGGCTGAAATCTGTGCGGTTATCTTGCTCATGAAGTTCTACAAACAAACTTGTCAGAATCAACCATTTTGTTTTACTAACCATCCGCCATGTTAGAAGGCTTTTCAGCTGATGCCACAAGTTATTTCTCACACACAGCATATGCATACTTGCAATTACACTTCAAAACACATTCTACTACTCCTCCTGAGTATGGTGATACCACATGTGTAAGACTTTTTTACAGCCTGACCACATACAGAGGCCCAACATGCAGGGAGCACAATCAGGCATTCTAGGAGCATAAATTACATATCTAATTTCCTGATGACCTATCACATTTTTTAATGCCCTGGAGCACCAGGACAGTGGAATTACCTACAAAATGACCCCATTTTGGAAAGCAAACACCCCAACATATATTCAAGAAGGCATAATAAGTCTTTTGAACATGTAATTTTTTTCCTCAAGTCTTTGGAAAATGTGGAAAGAAAAAAAAGGTATTTTTTTTACACAAAGTTGTCAATTTTTAAGATATTTCTAACACATAGCATGAACATAGCCAAAATTACAACCCAAAATACATTTTGCTACTCCTCCCGAGTATGGTGATGCCACATATGTGAGACGCTCCAGATGACGTTGTGGTGACGAAACGCGTAGGGCGTGTCTTGCTAACGTTACACATAACTTCCGGTAGCAGCGGTTCCGGACCGTGGAACGCAGAAGTGCTTAGGCGACTGGACCCTGCACGCTGACGGTGAACTTCCTAACTGTGAGTGGATATGTCTTGTGCTTTCTTACCTAAACTATACTAAGCAATGGGAGATATCTTATGCTTTTAGCACAAGCTCATCACACACCAGTGAGGAAAAAAATGGGACCCAGGATTGATGTGCAGTTTGGACCACAGGCAGTCCGTGCGGTAAGTGCTTTTATCTAGTAGGGGGCCACAGTTATTAGCACCGGCTTCACCAGCATGCCATATCCTGTGAGCACACACCTCCCACAGTATCACTGGTACAACTATTGCAAATCTAAATAAAATCTTTGACTCTAGAGCAATCTCAGCACTTTTGTTTCCATAGTGGAACACTTATTAGTACCATCTACAGGTATCACTACTTGTCCCAGCACGTTGGCACTTTTATTACATGATGTGGCCCCTTGGCTCCTTGCAGGACCACATCAATTTGTTTTAATGCACTGTGCACTTTTTAAGTTCCAATTAATTGGACTCACTCAACATACTTTGCACGGCACATGTATATGGTTTAAAGGTTTTTATCCATTGTGCATTGTAGTAGCGCCGGTAAACCAACATATTTGCACCCCTTTATTTTGTCACAGCATAGCCACATACAGAGGCCCAACATGCAAGGAGCACAGTCAGGTGTTCTGGGAGCATAAATTACACATATAATTTTATTATAACCAATTACACTTTTGAAGGCCCTGGAACACCAGGACAATGGAAACCCAAACAAATTGACCCCATTTTGGAAAGCAAAGACCACAATGTATAATCTATGAGTTATGGGCTGCAGATAGGTGCTCAGGTATTCTGATGGGCTGGAGACAGGTACTCGGGTACTCTGATGGGCTGCAGATAGGTACTCGGGTACTCTGATGGGCTGGAGACAGGTACTACTACTCGGGTACTCTGATGGGCTTGAGATGGGTCTCTGATGGGCTGGAGACAGGTACTCGGGTACTCTGATGGGCTGGAGACAGATACTCGGGTACTCTGATGGGCTGGAGACAGGTACTCAGGTACTCTGATGGGCTGCAGATAGGTACTCGGGTACTCAGGGCTGGACACAGATACTTGGGTACTCTGATGGGCTGAAGATAGGTAAACAGGTGCTCTGAGCTTGGGGCAGGTATTCGGGCACTCTGATGGGCTGCAGACAGGTACTCGGGTACTCTTATGGGCTGGAGATAGGTACTCCGGGACTCTGTGACAGGTACTCGCGTACTCTGTGCTGGAGACAGGTACTTGGGTACTCTGATGGACTGGTGACAGGTACTCGGGTACTCTGATGGGTTGGTGACAGGTACTCGGTTATTCTGATGAGCTTGTGATAGGTACTCGGGTACTCTGATGGGCTGGAGATAGGTACTCTGGTACTTTGAGCTGGATACAGGTACTCGGGTACTCTGATGGGCTGGTGACAAGTACTCGGATACTCTAATGGGCTGGTGACAAGTACTCGGATACTCTAATGGGCTGGTGACAGGTATTTAGGTACTCTGATGGGCTGGTGACAAGTACTTGGATACTCTAATGAGCTGGTGACAGGAACTTGGGTACTCTGATTAGGTGGTGACAAGTATTTGGGTACTCTAATTAGGTGGTGACAGGTACTTGGGTACTCTGATGGGTTGGTGACAGGTACTCGGATACTCTGATTAGGTGGTGACAGGTACTCGGGTACTCTGATATGCTGTGACAGGTACTCTGGTGGGCTGGCGACAGGCCTTCTGATGGGCTGATGACAGGTCCTCTTTATTTGGGGGGCAATCAGGGCACATCACTGTGCTGCTGCAACGTTTTTATTCCTGGTCACCTCCTTACACACTGAGAAGGAGAACCAGTTAACTCCTCTACAGCCCATTGTTTTTGTTTGTGACTAGCTGTGATTGGACACAGCCAATCACATGGTAAAGAGCCAATTTCATTGGCTTTTTACCCTGATCGGGGATGGGCTGTGTCCGAGGGACATGCCTCATCCTCAAATGCCACGCTGCGCGCCGAGAACAGGCAGATGTCATATGACGCCCGCCTGGAGGGAGAAAGTGTTCCTGCCGTTGTCATTTTACTATGCGTTGGTAGGGATCTGGTTAAAGTCGGACTGACACAAGTCGGACCAATTAAGATGGAACCATTGATTTTGACATGTCATGCGACTTATGATCTCGAAATCGGAGTGCATTTCGAACCAGTGTGAACCGGGCCTTAGAGGGGATTTCCCTCACATTGAAAAGATAACATCTCACTTCATATTGATAGGAAATAAAGGGAAATCTCCCTAATCAGACACAGATAATGGAAAAAAAAATCACAGTGTTTTTATCCCCCAAAAATGAAAAAAAAAAAAAGAAAAGTTTTTAGCTTTGGATAAACTTTATTGGAAACCTGTGGTGTGAGAAATATGTAGATTGCAAAGGCTTATCAACTTTTGGAAATTCAAATTGCTTTCTTATCATGTTGCTCCAATAGCTTCAATACTTTTTCGAAGCACTGATGTCCCATTGACTTTTGTTGGGCTGTATTTTAAGTGACACAGACACTGTTAGGGAAAAGGTTTCAATCACAAAGGATGTAAACACTGGAACCATGCTGAGGCTCTGCAGTGGAGGTACTGTAAGAAAGCAGTGAGGGAGAGAGGGTTGGGGTGCGGTTTAGTTTAGAAGGGACAAATGGGTAAATGATTGTAAGTTTATAAAAACATGAACTGGTCCTTTAATGGAGGAACTAAGAAACTGAATTTTTGCTCTTGTACATGGTTGGTTGCTTCCAGTCAAAGCAGCTCCATATTCTCAAAAAAATGAATATTAAAGCTGAACTCCAGGTATGGCAATTTTTACATAGTTACATTGGTCCAGCTTGGGCCAGTGTCAGTTTATAGGTGCCATACCTTTGGGATCCCTGTAGAAGTGGGAAATCACTGTAGCAGACACCTCTGCTACAGTGATCTACACTAGCTTTCGGGTTCCATGCCAAACAGATGCCCTGCTGCATTGTTATCAAAGGAGGTCATTTGCTCAGCAGGGTCATCTTCTCAATGCATGCAAAGTGTTCTGTGAGAGGACAAGGTGGAGATCTTGACATCACCACCCCACCTCTCAACCTTGTCCAATCAGAGATCACTTTGCACTCATGCCAAGGGGTTACGCTCCTTTTTTCATTAAGCAGCAGGACAGTAACTCGCCATGGGACCAGGACGTTAGCAGTAATCAATGTAATAGCAGTTCCTTCTACAATGATTTCCAAATTCCATGGGAATCACAAAGGTCGGGCACATACAAACTACAATGGTCCAAACTGAACCAAATAACTGTAAAAATTGCCTGGAATTCAGCTTTAACTATACAAAATAAAGATTCACATTGCAAAGTTTTCTGCAGTTGGCAATCCCTCTGTAGTTGTGCTCAAAAGATTTGTCCAAGTTCATTACTAAATGAATTGAAATTTGGACAATTCAGCAGGGACCGGACAAACTTTGATCCATGTATGGGCAGGGAGGTGGTAAAGAAGTCAATCGACCGGCTATAGCCTGCAATGCTGATCAGTGGGTTCTGGCGGTGGGGAAGTCTCCCTGCTGTCAGAATTTGATAGTTCAGCAGGGAGGATTCCCCCATCCAGATCGAGTATATGGATGGGGAAATCTAGTCAGTCAACGCACGTTGATTTTTTTTGAGGCACTTGTGCACATATCAATCTTGGATTGGACACCTATTTATTTATTTGATACATTGGAAATCTATTTATTTATATATTGTTGACATATTAAGATACTGGACACGTTTTTTGCTGGATTGGACACTCATTTATTTTATACATTGGACACCTATTTATATACATTGTTGACACATTAAGACATTGGACACGTTTTTTACTTATACATTTTTAAATATTTATTGAGTGGTATGCATATATTGGCAGCGCCATATCCCTTCCTCTACTGAAATGTATACTTCTATATATCTTCGGAATATAGTTTGAAGGGGGCTGCAGCCAACAATCTAAGGAATAACTGGATATATCCTAAGCGCAGGTTTTCTATATTCTATTCTTTTTTTTCTTTTTTTTTTTTTTTTGTCCATTAACTAATTAATAACATCCTTGACCATTTTAAGACCGGAAGATTTTGCTGCTTAATGGCCAGGCCTTATTTTGCGATTCTGCACTGCGTTACTTTAACGGACAATTGCGCGGTCGTGAAAAACTGTACCCAAACGAAATTGACTTCCCTTTTATCCCACAAATAGAGCTTTCTTTTGGTGGTATTTGATCACCTGTAGGCGATTTTTACTTTTTGCACTATAAACAAAAAAAGAGCGACAATTTAAAAAAAAATATTTTTCACATTCTGCTACATAACAACATTCCCCAAAAAAAAAAATTAAAAATCAAATCAAATTTTAGGCCAATTTGTTCTCTGCTACATACTTTTGGTAAAAAAAATTGCGATAAACGTATTTTGATTGGTTTGCGCAAAAGTTATTGCGTTTACTAACTACGGGAAAGATTTATGTCATTTTCGTTTTTTTTTTTTTTTTACTAGTATTGGCGGCGATCTGCTATTTTTTGCGGAACTGTGAGATTGCGTCGGACAGATCAAACCCTAACTGACATTTTCTGACACTTTTGGGGGTACCAGTGACATTACTACAGTAATCAGTGCAAAAAATATGCACTGTTACTGTAATAATGCCATTGGCAGGGAAGGGGTTAATACTATTGGTGATCAAGGGGTTAAATGTAAGCCTAGGGGAGTGATTCTAACTTTGGGGGGGTTGGGCTTTTGAAATTATCATAGAGACATGCGATCCTATATAGCAGGATCGCATGGTTTCTGTGATCATTGCAGGGAGAAGGACGGACGGCTGTATTTAAATCAGCCGTCTGTACTTCTCTGTCAGCGGGGAGAGATCGCCAGTGTCAGGCAGCAATCGGAGCCACCTGACACATGCACTAGCTTCCCCGGAGACGAGCGGGGGCGGGAGCACGCCGGCAGGAGCGCACCGGCGGCGGCGCGCACTCGCCCCCTAGTTGCCTCCCAGGCAGATGACGCCTATTAACGTGATTTTGCCTGGGAGAGCCACACTGCCGACGTAAATAGGCAGGGCAGCGACGGCAAGTGGTTAAAGTGCTATCATATATAATATTCTATATAATAATATAATATAATAAAAATATGTTATAATAGAATTTATCTTGTGCAACACTGTCCCAAAAAGTGCTCCCTGCAAATTGTGCAAGCCAAATTCTATTGATCATAGAATGCTCTTCAAAAAGTGCTCTTGTGTTTAGCAATAAGCCTCCACCACATATGAGAACCCACCAGACAAGATTGACCCCCTGCCAGAGTAGGTCAGTCAGCGCTTTCACTCAAGGTGTTAATCATCCAAGGTAACACTGTTCTTTCCTCTCACCACGGTCAGGGATTTCATAAAATCTAAGGCAATGAAGGGCTCCAATAGTGTAAAAAAAAAAAAAAACATTTTTATTTAGGCTCTGTACAGTTGGTTTTGCACAGAGCAGCGAGGATCCTCCTTTTCTCAGGTTCCACGTTGGCGCTCCTGGCTCCTCCCTCCTGTCGGGTGCCCCCACAGCAAGCAGTTTTCTCTGGGGGGCACCCAACCAGGCCTGCTCCCGTCCCATGGCTCTGTGTGTTGATTCACACATGGAGCCATGCTTGGCCCTGCCCCCCTTTGTCTCCTGTTTGGCTCACTGGCTGTGATTGACAGCAGCAGGAGCCAATGAAACCAAAAGCCAATAAGGAGTGTGAGCCCCCGGAGAGGCAAGGCTCTCATGGACATCGTTGGATGGAGAGGGGGCTCAGGTGAGTATTGGGGGGGGGGCTGGGCAGGGCAGCTACACACAGAAGGTTTTTTTTACCTTCATGCATAAAAAACCTTCTGCCTTTACAACTACTTTAACTGTGCATTTCGGTTATGTAGTGCTTTATTATACAACACTGGCTTCACTATAACAAGCGCAAGCCCTGTTTGTAGTTCCAATTACTCCGGACTCTCACCACAACCGGGTATCTCCAACGGACCAGAGGCGGAGTTACAGGAAGGAAAGCTGGTCCGCTGGAGACACCCGTATATTCATAGCTCAGTTTTACTTTAGCTTCTGACATTATTGCCAGAGGTACCAATGACACCTACTTGCAGCAGAGAGAAACCACAGCTCCACTGAGTTTAGGGGAAAACCAAGTGAACAATTAATTTTGTTTGGGCTGACTACCACTCAGCAAGACTAAATTTGGATACTCACTCCTCTTTAAGATTACACATTTATTTCTGGTACTAATTAGGTTCATATGAGTGCTTTTAGGAAAAAAGTTAGTGTTCAACAGTTTAATTCTTTGATTGTAAGTAATAATCTCAAATCTAAAAACCAATCAGTCATATTTTTTGACGTTTTATCTTTTGTCCATTTACCAAGCAAAGAGTATAAATAAAACATACAGAATTTGATAAAAAAAAAAAAAAGAATAACAAGACCATAAAGTTTAAAGCCTATAAATTGTAATTGTGAAAGAACCTTTTTTTGAGGATTGTTTACATGCAACATAACATAAAGTATATTTTGTAATGTCTTGCACAGATGAAGTTACTGGCATACCAATGGATCCTAAGTGGTTCCTAAAAGTACAATTGATGCTGCCAACAGATATATAATTAAGACCACAGATGCACAGAAAGTTCTTCAGGGACTATGATGTCACTGTAAAACCATACCATTTTCAGGAATTTTTCTTTACTTAGTATATATTTCTATTTGAAAGAAAGAAAAATCTAAGGCTGTGGTGGCTTTCATGAAAGGAGCTGGGCCACAATATTCATCAGTACTCCATAATTACTTTATTTGCTGTGTGGTACTTGTCAGCATATAAGAGAAGCAAATTATGCTTTTATGTATATATGAAAAGAAATGAGAGCCTTGTGGAATGTTTATCCTATTGGAAAATAAGTACCTCAGATTTGCTGGAGCTATTCTGGTTGCTTAACAGATACTACTTAGTACAGTAGGGAATAAAGTGTCAGCTCACGTCAATAGGCTGAGTTTTGGAGGCAGCCTTATCTCTGGAAAAGGTTAACAAGCTAAAGCAATGGGCCTTATTTATCACGCTGATTAGGAAAATCTAAGTTGCTGCCAACAACCAATCAGTTTTCAGCTCTAATTTTTTCCATTGTGGGTTTGAGAATTAAAAAAAAAAACTATTTGACTGGTGTCACTAAACAACACAGTTCCAAATTCAAAAGCTTTGAAAAATTAGGAAGCAGCCCCCCACACTCATTGCTTTTAAAATGGACCTGTTTTTGGTCCATGTACCACCCACATGCAGGTACCAGGAACTGCCTAGACTCGAGTATACTTCCCTTTCCTTTGCTCCAAATTTCTCCACCATGATGTTCCATGGGAAACTAAAGTGACATACCAAGTATTTTCAGGTATGGTCAAGCACTTGACTCACTCCCTTTTCTCCCACTTGGCAGTGCTGGTACTTGGCTGGTGCACGGGTGCAGTGTCAGTTGGCGGCGAAGAGAGCATCCTCAGCCATGTCAAAGATCTAAGTCACAAGTTGTGAGTAATACAGGGCTTCTTTTTTCCGCAGAGAAGTAGAGCAGTGGGGAGCAAATGAAGATAATGTAGGTATAAGCAACTGCAGGGGCCATCAGTAGATGCAAGAATAGGTGCATGAAAAAAGCACAGGTTTACCTAAAGGTTAAATGGACAATGATTGCCATATGTTTCTTCAACCCAAATACATTTGAGGTTGCATATAAGGTCCTCCTAACGGTGGTATTGGGTCCCCGCTCGGTGGCCCACACCTACCCTGGGTGTAGTGACAGCTGCTTTCGAAATTGTCGTAAACAAGGGGGTTGTGTAGCACACATGGTGGTCTTGCCCAATGATTGGTAGGGTTTTCGTCTGGGACAGTGATGGCGAACCTTGGCACCCCAGATGTTTTGGAACTACATTTCCCATGATGCTCATGCTCTATGCAATGTAACTGAGCATCATGGGAAATGTAGTTCCAAAACATCTGGGGTGCCAAGGTTCGCCATCACTGGTCTAGGATGTCTGGCCTACTTCAAACTCTGTTTCATGTGACGGTATGCAAAGATGCCCAGTGAGCCTTTCTGCATTGTCCCAGACCTAACCTGCAGGGACTTGCAGTGGGGTCAGTGGCTGGCGAGGCACTGGCTAGTATCAGAACCAGATACAATCCCCACATTATTTAGTGAATAAACCCCCACATCACCATTTAGTGAATTAACCCCCACAGTGTAGCCGAGCGCTGTGAGATGAAAAATGTCATCTTCAGCCAATTGGTTTACCCTTAAAAACCCACGCGTCAGGATGCAGGCAGTCAATCAGATTACCCCACACAAATAAGCGTCTGGTGAAAATAATCTATTGGACAGCAGATTTTTTTTTTTTTTTTCTGCATTCTGTAACAGCCCTGTAAATGCTGAGATTTTACTGGTCAAGTACAGGGCTGTCACAGAATGCGGAAATAAAAAATAGGTACCAACAGTCCTGATTTTATTAAAACAAGTCCTTATGTTGGTTAAATTTGTAAACTATGAGAACTAATGAAAGTACCATATATAATCGATATAATAAAAGAATAGAAACTGAACCATTCTCTGATTATATAGATTATATATGACACCTTCATTAGTTCTCATGATTTACTAATTTAAGCAGCATAAGGACTTGTTTTAGCATATGTAAACTGTGTTCAAACCACACATGTTAGGTATCGCTGCGAACGTCAGAGCTAGAGCAATAATTCCAGAACTAGACCTCCTCTGTAACTCTAAACATATAACCTGTGAAAAAATTTTAAGCGTCTCCTATGGAGATTTTTTAAGAACTGAAGTTTGGCACCATTCCACAAGTGTGCGCAGTTTTAACCACTTTACCACCGGAGGATTTTGCTGTCTTACGTCCAGGCCACTTTTTGCGATTCGGCACTGTGCGAATTTAACTGACAATTGCGCGGTCGTGCGATGCCGTACCCAAACAAAATTTATGTCCTTTTTTTCCCACAAACAGAGCTTTCTTTTGGTGGTATTTGATCACCTGTGCGATTTTAACTTTTTGCGCTATTAAAAAAAAAAAGAGCATACATTTTGAAAAAATAACAATATTTTTCACATTTTTTAATATGAAATTCCCCCCAAAAAAATGTAAAAATCAAATTTTTTTTAAATTTTTGGCCAATTTGTTTTCTGATACCTATGTTTGGTAAAAAAAAATCACAATAAGCGTATTTTGATTGGTTTGCGCAAAAGTTATTACGTTTACTAACTAAGGGAAAGATTTCTGTCATTTTTGGTGTTTTTTTTAACGAGTAATGGCGGCGATCTGCGATTTTTTTGCGGGACTGCGACATTGCGGCGGACAGATCAGACCCTTGACTGACATTTTTGACACTTTTGGGGGTACCAGTGACATTACTGCAGTAATCAGTGCTATATATATGCACTGTTACTGTAAAAATGACACTGGCAGGGAAGGGGTTAACTTTATTGGAGAGGGAGGGGTTAATGCATGCCTGGTGCTTACTAACGTGTGTGGGCGGAGGTGACTGAGTGACACAGGGACAGATCGCATGTTCAGCTATGCTGAACCCTGCAATCTGTCTCTGTTTGTCACTTAGGAGATCCGCCCGCTTTGTTTACACAAGCGGGCGGATCTCCAGACTCGATTCCCCGACGATCGGGGAAGAGCGGTGGCGATCACCGCTGCTCCTCCCCTGGCCCGACTCCCGCTGTGACTGAACACAGCGGGAGCGAGCCTCCGGCGGCGCGCGAGCGCCGCCCAGAAGGGGAGGAGTCCAGCGACGTAGGTCTACGTCGCTGGATGGAATCGAGCCACTTTGCCGCAGTACAGTCCCAGTGACTGGTAGGCAAGTGGTTAAAGCGTGACATGTTAGGTATCTATTTACTTGGAGCAACATAATCTTATACAAAAAAAATGGGGCTCGCCTTAGTATTTTTATTTCATTTATTAAAAGAAGCACGTTTGAAAAATTTTCACGCAAATACCGTGTGACATAAAGAGTTGCAACGATCACCATTTTATTTCCGAGGGCAGTGATGGTGAACCTTGGCACCCCAGATGTTTTGGAACTACATTTCCCATGATGCTCATGCACTCTGCAGTGTAGTTGAGCACCATGGGAAATGTAGTTCCAAAACATCTGAGGTGCCAAGGTTACATAGTTAGGTTGAAAAAAGACACAAGTCCATCTGGCTCAACCACTAAAAAACAAAAAACAGTAAAGAAAACTCAACCCTACAATCTCATATACACAATCCTATACCCGCAGTTGATCCAGAGGAAGGCGAAAAATCCCAGCAAAGCATGATCCAATTTGCTACAGTAGTGGAAAAAATTCCTTCCTGATCCTGAGAGGCAATCGGATATTCCCTGGATCAACTTTACCTATAAATATTAGTACCCATTTATATTATGTACACCTAGGAAATAATCCAGGCCTTTTTCAAAGCAATCTAGTGAGCTGGCCAGAACCACCTCTGGAGGGAGGGAGTCTACTCCACATTTTCACACCTTTCACAATAATTATATATTGTTTCGGAGTTAATTTACTATATTTTCAAAAACTGTACTCAGTACTCTGTGAGCTCATCCTCTCAGTCTGCTGCAAACAGTGTGTGCCAGCTTGTAGTTAAACTGGCTGCACTTTATGTAGCTTCTGACAGGCTGTGCAAAGAGCCCTGTATCTCCGGAAACCATAGGTGGGGTAGGACATCGGCTACCTACCTCCCAAATTAGGGGTCTCTGTGACCTCAGGTCACCGAGCTAGGACCCTCGAAGCGTGATCGTTTTCTTTTTTTTTCTGTTAACCGCAGGTGCACCTGCCTCCCCTATCTGCACGTCCCTGCTGGCCTGTATGCTTACCAACAAAAATTGGCCATCTATCTTTTTATCTCAGCTAAATGGACTATAGCCCAGGCCTGGAAGAACCCAAGTGTTACCTTCCAGGGGGTGAGGGTGCGGATGACTGCTCTGATGCTTAGTGAGTATTTGTCCAGTATTTTGAACAACTCCCCCTCTACATTTCTCAGGGTTTGGGAGACGTGGATTTCCTACGTGTTCCCCAAGCTTCTCCCAGCTTGCTTGGGTAGTCTATGACTAGTCAATGACTATGAGTCCGAGAAGCTCTTGTCTCCTTTTTCTTTTCTCTTCCTGACCACTTTTTCTTCTTTTGCATTCTTTCTACCTTCCTCGTCTGGTTTCTTCCTATCCATGTCTTTTGGCACCTGTAATCCTCCTGTGGGAATGCTCCCCCAGGTAGCTCCTGACTGAGATGCTGGCAACCCTGCCCTAGGGTCACGACTCTCCCTTTTGTTTGATATCAGTTGCCATCCCTGTGACCCAGTGTTGCCTAATATTGGCTACCATGTATATGACTCTTTCTAGCTCTTATGTTTTTCATTTCATGTCTGGCCTCTGTGTGGGCAGTTATGCGCTTATTTTTGCTCTTGTTGAATCACAATAAAAATATTGTAACAGAAAAGTTAGCAGAACACTAAGTAGGACATGTTCCCAATCAAGGTTCCTTTTGACTCTTTGGACAAAACAGCCAAGTCAGTTGTGATTACAGAGATCGAAAAACCTTCATAACAGTGCTTAGGAAGGCCATTAACCAAAACAAGTTAACAGTGGCTAGTACGACTTTCTAAGGGTTAGTGTACAAAAAACGTTTAAGATTAATTTTCATTTGTTTTGACATTGCTTTATATAGGAGAATAAAATCCAAACGCAAACTAATTTCAAATACCTACGTATACTAACCCTATTAGTGCACTACTTTGAGGCTATACTCAAAATGCTGGCCAGGCACACAATGAAAATTATGATATTAAGCTATGCAACTCATTGATGTACTACTACAGCCACTTTGTAAATCCCAGTGAATTTGCATACTAGAGAGTAATCCTTGCCTAATTCATCTGTGGTTCTAATACGTACTAATAAAGGGCAAGAATAAAGACCAATTGATAAAGCTTCTGTTTGATCTTTCGGGTACCTTGCCTTTTTAACTGTACATTGAGGCATCACCCAAATTTACCTTCAAACCTCCATCTCTGTCTATAGAGCACAGGTGTCAAACACAGGGCATTTCCTATGGCCCTCGTACCTCTCCTGCAGCTGCGGCACCCCCCTTGTCTCTGCCCCCACCTTGTCTCAGTAGTCGGCAGCAGAGAGGACAGAACTAATTTGCCAGATCCTGCACTCCTCTGGAAGCTGCAGATAGGCTTGTCTTTGCCACCCCCCTTCTTAGCAGTCCGCACCAGAGAGGAGGGCAGAACTTCTCATGCATTTATATTTTTTGCAATATAAATGAAAAAAGACTGAACATTTTGAGAAAAAATTAAATTTTCCACTTTTTCTTATAAAAATATACAACAAACTAAATTTTTGTCATACATTTAGACCAGAATGTATTTAGCTACATGGCTCTGATAAAAAAAAATCTCAATAGGCATATATTTGTTGTTTTGCGCAAACGTTATAGCGTCTACAATCTATGGCGTATATACTGGAAGTTACGCAGCTTTTACTTTCTGACTGCCTATCTCATTTCTTCAAGTGCTAAAATGGCAGGGCAGTACAACCCCCCCAAATTACCCCTTTTTAGAAAGTAGACACTCCAAGAAATTTGCTGAGGGGCATGTTGAGCCCATTGAATATTTCATTTTTTTTGTCACAAGTGTTTGAAAAATTACGAAAAAAAAATGCTATTTTTTTACAAAAGTTGTAATTGAAATTATATAATGCTCACACGTGCCACCCTAAGTGGCACCCCCAAAATTATCCCTTTTCGAAAGTAGACACCCCTAGCTATTGGCTGAGAGGCATGTGGATTATTTTGCAGATCTCGCTTTTTGTCACAAAGTTTTGAAAATTGAAAAAATAAAAAAATAAAATTACTTTTCTTTCTTCATTTTCCAAAACAAACACTCCAAAATACTCACCATGCCTCTTAGCAAATTCCTTGGGTTGTCTACTTTTCGAAAAGGGGTCATTTGGGGTGGTTTTCTTCTATCTTGGCATTTCATGGCCTCCGATAGAAAGCATGAAGGCAGTGATTGTTTTTCGGGGGCCTGTTTGTGACTAGACTCCCAAAAAGTCTCACACATGTGGTATCCCTGTACTCAGGAGAAGCAGCAGAATGTATTGTGGGGTGTAATTCCACATATACCCATGGCATGTGTGAGCAAGTTATCATTTACTGACAACTTTACGTAAAAAAAAAAAAAAAAAATGTAATTTTCCCGAAACTTGTGGGAAAATATAAAATATTCCATGGACTCAACATGCATCTCAACAAATAGCTCGGGTGTCTACTTTCCAAAAAGGGGTCATTTGGGGGGGTGTTTGAACTGTCCTGGCATTTTATGTCCAAAATTAGAAGCTTATGCCGCACATCACCCACTCTTCTAACCACTTGAAGATAAATGCCTTTTCTGACACTTTCATTTACATAAAACATTTTTTTTTTTTTTTTACTAGAAAATTACTTTGAACCCCAAAACATTATACTGTATATATTTTTAAAACAGAGGCCCTACAATGGTCGGTGTTGCGATTTTTTTTGTCACAGTATTTGTGCAGAGATTTTCCAAATGCAATTTAATGCACAAATACACAATATATTGCCCAATTGTTTGGTAAAGTAAAAAAGATGATATGCCAAGTACATAAGTACCAAACATGACATTATTATTTATTTTGCTTTTTTATTTTAGTATTACACCCTCCCTTTCATTTTTTTTTCACTTTTATTTTTTTTACAGGGAATGTAAATATCCCTTTGATAGCAATAAGTAGTGACAGGTACTCTTTTTTGAAAAAAATTGGGGTCTATTAGACTCTAGATCTCTTCTCTGCCCTTAAGCATTTGACCACACCAAGGTGTAATAAGATGCTTTCCCAATTTAAAAATTAGGCTGTTTATATCCGGTGAAACTGAAGTGATAAAATGCTCATAGCTTCTGGTATCTTAGGCCATAGAGATGATTGGAGCCATACTGGCTTTCGATCAGCTCTATGGTCAGCTGATGGCTGCATTCTCGGTTACCCTGTGGGACGGGGGTGGGGGGGCGAGTCCCCTTTCATTGTAAAAGTCTAGCGGCTAATTAGCCACTAGGATTGCATTTACATGAAAGTCAACCGCCAGCTGTAAAAAAACGATACCAAGCCTGCAGGCATTATCCCGGTATGACCACTCAAAGTCCAGCCACATCCAGCCACATACCAGTACGTTGCTGGTCCTTGTTGGGCATATATTGTAAGAGAACCTAACAGATTCCTCCATTTACATCGATTGATGGGGATGAAGAAATCTCTGTCAGAAAGTGTGTGGTATGCCCTCCAAGCATCCACCCACTTCTAATGATGGGTTAAACGTAAAAAAAAAGGACCTAACAGATTCCTCCCCCCCCCCACCCCAAATCCAAAACATATAAGTGTCACTTATCATTCCCATTATGTACAATAACTTATATTTTGTGCTCTAAACATGCAATACAGGTGTGGTATACTCCATAGTTCATAAATTCCCATATGCTGTGATTATTTCAATATAATCATGATCAATGTCCTTAAACCAATTAGGTGCTTCCATTAGTAATGTGCTCCAATAGTAAAGTGATCTGCCACCTCACTCGTGCTCCCCCTCCTTATTGACAGCTCACCTCGCAAGATGTGACCCAACAATTAAGCTAGGTCAGAATGCGCCTGCAAACGTTTCTGGGTTCAGTCAGTATGATGTGATCTGTTCAGACACTATACTAGTAATGAAGGTGTTCAGTGTGCATCTGTGTGTCGCTGGCAATCGAAGGGTTAAAATGTACTGCTGAATATGTGGCAGGAAATCTGATGCTATCCTGGATTAGCGCTAACTAACGCTAATGCTAACTGACGTCACCTGTGACACTAATACAGTGATCAGAAAAAAGATCTGTAATAAAGACACTGTGACAGGGCAGTGAATGGGTTAACTGGGGGTCATCAGGGGGTAAAAACCTTATTAGGGAATATATGGTGGGTACCCTAAACCTATGTGGGACTGACGCTAACTACCACTAACTGCTGCTCACACTAACTGGCGTCACCAGTGACTCTAATACAGTGATCAGTAAAAAAAAAAACCTGCACAATGTATACAGTGATACTGTTACAGGGAGTGAAAGGGTTAACTGGGGGGGTGATCAGGGGGTGAAATATGTGCCTATGTGTACTGGTGTCAGTGTAGTGCTTGTGTACTCACTGTCTGATGCTCTCTCCTCTTACGCTGGAACCGAAAAGGGCTCCAGGAGGCGAGATTGCATCATGTTCTGTGATTTGCCAGAACTGATCAGAAGGTTCAGGCCATAAATTATTGGCCCGGACCTGAGAGGTACGTCAATTCACGCAGCCGAGCCACCTTTCTGCGGTAAATGTGCGGCGGGTGGTCAGTAACTGGTTAATCAACACTGGGTTTTTTATTTTTTGCTAAATAAATGGAAAAAAAACGACATTTTAAAAAAAAAAATGTTTTTAAAAGTTTGAAAATTTTGCAAACAGGTAATTTTTGAAAACAGGTAATTAACTAATGGGCTGCACTGATCGGCACTACTGAGGTGGCACTGACAGGCTGCAATGATGGGCACTGGTGGGCATTGATGAGGAGGCACTAATGAGGCTGCACTGATCGGTGGCACTAATGGGCACTGATAGGTGGCACTGATGGACACTCTTAGGCTGCCCTGATAGGCGGCACAGATGGGTACCGATAGGCGGCACTGATGGGCACCGATAGGCAGCACTGATGGGCATTAATAGGCAGCACTGATGGGCACTAATAGGCAACACTGTTGGGCACTGATAGGCAGCACTGATAGGTGACACTTATGAAGAGGCACTGATGGACACTCATTGGCAGCACTGATAAGCACTGATTAGCAGCACTGGTAGGCACTGATTGGTAGCACTGGTGGGCACTGATTGGCAGCATTGGTGGGCACTAATAGGCAGCACTGGTGGGCACTGTTGGGCCATCACTGACAATTAGGACACTGTTAATCAGTGCCCTGATTATCAGTGTAGATGTCAGTTTAACACAAGCCAGTTATTGGCTCTCCTCTCCTCGTGAGGAAAGGAATGCCGATAACCGGCTTGTGTTTACATCTTGATCAGCTGTGACTGGACACAGCTGATCACATGGTAAACAGCTGCTAATTGGCTCTTTACCCTGACCTGTGATCATCTGTGTCCGGAGGACACAGCGATCACCGAGTGTACTGCCCGCATGCCGCAGCGGCCGAGCGGCATGTGCGATCACGGGAGAACATAATATGATGCCCTCCCAAAACATTCGGCTGTAGCATGGTGGGAAGGTGGTTCATTTATTATTTACGCTAAAAGTATAACTACAGTAAGGGCCATTACATTATAATGTTTAACTAGCCATATTGGAATCTGGATTATTTTGGGATCTGTAGGCCCAAAAATGGTTTCCTTTTGCTTGGGAGGGTCCATGCCTAGAAGATACATACACATATTTGCACATCTCATCTTGAATGTCCCAGAAATCCCATGATGCTCGAATATGCAACATTTGTGCTTGACCTAATCCTTTGGTTTTTTTTTTTTCGGTCTAATAATGTGAAACAGACTGCCTCACGGCCCAGCAGAAACCTGGGAAGCAAAAAGGTTGGGGTCAAGCACTGACTTATAAAAGTCACTTGCATTTAATTTATATTATTAGCTTAGATACTTTACAAAAGCCATACATTTACTTTAAATTTAAACTAATATTGAAACATGGAAAAAGTGTTATTGTCAGGATCAATGTCATTACGTGGGTCACCTGCTGGTGGCACTGTTGTTCCTGGAACTGAGGGGCGCAGTTCCAGGGCCCACCAGCAGGTGTCTCCCAGCAGCTGGACTGTACTTTTAATTAATGTGAAAGAAAATAGGGTGCGCTAACCATACAATTATGCGACAGCACTAAAATGGGGAAAATAAATGTGAAAAAAGGTATAGTGCGCTCAACACAATCATAAATATTAAAATTGTGGTAAAAAATACTGCACTAACAAAAATAGTGAACAAATAGCTGCTGACACT
Source organism: Pelophylax lessonae (assembly GCF_965119305.1). Classification (NCBI taxonomy): domain Eukaryota; kingdom Metazoa; phylum Chordata; class Amphibia; order Anura; family Ranidae; genus Pelophylax; species Pelophylax lessonae. Next base: position 436,260,141 of record NC_138770.1, on the reverse strand, counting down.
CCAACAGACTGTGATGGCAACCAAATATAAACATAAATTGTGCAGCGCTCAAATGTTAAAGTGACTACAATGGGATACACACTGAAATGCAAAAATAAAGTCCAATATTCAAAATTAGACAAAAAAGGAAGGTGACCAGTCCCACATAGAAGAGTGAATACTTGTGATAAATCCCACACCAAAAAGAGAATATAATTCGCTCACCAGATGGCATGGACCCAAAGTACCTTACAGCATTTGGGTCATGCAGGCTGAAAGCGATGATCTCCTTGGAACAGATGGCAGAGGCTCCTCCAAATGGGGGATATAGAAAGGTCACTCAAGGATGGTACACGTATGGATATCTGGAAATCCCCACTCAGAAAGGTGTATGTGGGATAAATCGAAAAGACACCATAGCGTGATACCGTTTAAATGGTTTATTAAAGCAAAGAAAGTAATGCACTTACAATGGGACAGATGGTAAGAAGCATTCAATACAATTCGGCACTCTTGACAATCCTAACACTTTTCATTACACATAACATTTTCAAAGGAATTCGCAAATTTAGCTCTGTGACTCCTTAATTTCCTGTCTCTCTAACAAGGGAAGAAATGGGGGGGGGGGGCAGATGTCACCAGAAAAGAAAGACACAGACAGCAACATAAACATTGTCAAAAGTTTTATCCTACTATTTTCCCATTTTCCATCACTTTGTGCCCTGACATGATGCGAACAGAAATCTCCCCAATCAGTACACCAACAATAAAACCTTCCACAAGTTCTAACCCTTTCGTACTCTATCAAAAATAATAAAATACATTTAAATGGTGCCTGGAAGGCCTTTTTAGCATATAAGTCACACTTACAGTTACCATTTACCTTCAAAGCTGTCACTGCAGCTAAAAGTAAAGGCAAATCTTCACAATGGGGGCACAGACAGCAATAAAAAAAATGCCAACAATTTTTAGTCTTTTCCACTCTACTAGAATGTGTTTCTTTGCTTAACCGCTTGCCGACCGCCCACAGTATATTTACTGCGGCAGTCAGCCCCTCCTGAGCAAAGCGACGTAGTACTACGTCGTTCGCCCAGGAGCCTGTAGGGGGCAAGCGCGCCGCCAGAAGCGCGCTTCCGCCCCCGCTCATTCACGGCCATCCCCGCGCGAGTGACCGGCGGCTCCGATGTCCGCCAGCCACTCGCGATCTCCCGCTGGAAAGGGAGAAAGGCAGGCGGCTGATGTAAACAAAGCCGCCTGTCATTCTTCTTGGTGTAACTGCAGAGACTATACGATCCTGCTATGTAGGATCAAATGTCTCTGTGGTTACATCACAAGCCACACCCCTTGACAGTTAGAATCACGCCCCTAGGGACACACTTAACCCCTTGAGGATTTCAAAGGCAGTGTGCTTTACAGGCCATGCCCCATATATAAAATCCCTTCCTATCCATATACTGCATCCACCAAGGGGATGGAGGTGTAATGCTTTTCAGCTGGTCTTCTCCAGTTTGCACCATGGTTATATTTTAACCTAATTATTTGAACTTTTTGAGACAATAGCCAGTCGTGCATGGGGATGGGTTGGGGGAGGTTGGGCTGTCTCCCTCTCACCTGTTCCCCATCCACCCATTAGCGGCCATGTGCCTCCAGTGTGAGGACACTAAATTAAGAGTGTAGGACTGCAGATTTAAACAGGGTGCCGTGACGTGGCTCTGCAGCTTTCACATGCGTTTGCAAATGTGTGTCAACTAAACCCCTGTTCTTTGTACCAAGAGACAGGTCTTATTTGGTTGGTGACAGACTGGAAGGTGAGTACATCAAACTGGGGGCTGGCTGACTTTCATGCACCTCTTACAATCCTTCAACCTCATTTTGTGTTTTGTTATAGGGATGGAGACGCCGGGCAACACCAGCTTGGGTCTCATCTAAAGTCCCACCTAGTCCATTATGTTTAAAGCAACCAGGGATGGAGACGCCTTGCTTACAGCTTGGTGCCTCATCTAAAGTCCCACCGTGCGATTTTCGTGCGTTTTTGGTGGATGCAGTTTTTGATTTGACCCTAGTGTTTTCCGTATACAGGGATGGAGACCAATAGCATGACCTGCTTGTCTCATATAAAGTCCCAAAGGAAATAAGGGATTTCAAAGGCAGTGTGCTTTACAGGCCATGCCCCATATATAAAATCCCTTCCTATCCATATACTGCATCCACCAAGGGGATGGAGGTGTAATGCTTTTCAGCTGGTCTTCTCCAGTTTGCACCATGGTTATATTTTAACCTAATTATTTGAACTTTTTGAGACAATAGCCAGTCGTGCATGGGGATGGGTTGGGGGAGGTTGGGCTGTCTCCCTCTCACCTGTTCCCCATCCACCCATTAGCGGCCATGTGCCTCCAGTGTGAGGACACTAAATTAAGAGTGTAGGACTGCAGATTTAAACAGGGTGCCGTGACGTGGCTCTGCAGCTTTCACATGCGTTTGCAAATGTGTGTCAACTAAACCCCTGTTCTTTGTACCAAGAGACAGGTCTTATTTGGTTGGTGACAGACTGGAAGGTGAGTACATCAAACTGGGGGCTGGCTGACTTTCATGCACCTCTTACAATCCTTCAACCTCATTTTGTGTTTTGTTATAGGGATGGAGACGCCGGGCAACACCAGCTTGGGTCTCATCTAAAGTCCCACCTAGTCCATTATGTTTAAAGCAACCAGGGATGGAGACGCCTTGCTTACAGCTTGGTGCCTCATCTAAAGTCCCACCGTGCGATTTTCGTGCGTTTTTGGTGGATGCAGTTTTTGATTTGACCCTAGTGTTTTCCGTATACAGGGATGGAGACCAATAGCATGACCTGCTTGTCTCATATAAAGTCCCAAAGGAAATAAGGGATTTCAAAGGCAGTGTGCTTTACAGGCCATGCCCCATATATAAAATCCCTTCCTATCCATATACTGCATCCACCAAGGGGATGGAGGTGTAATGCTTTTCAGCTGGTCTTCTCCAGTTTGCACCATGGTTATATTTTAACCTAATTATTTGAACTTTTTGAGACAATAGCCAGTCGTGCATGGGGATGGGTTGGGGGAGGTTGGGCTGTCTCCCTCTCACCTGTTCCCCATCCACCCATTAGCGGCCATGTGCCTCCAGTGTGAGGACACTAAATTAAGAGTGTAGGACTGCAGATTTAAACAGGGTGCCGTGACGTGGCTCTGCAGCTTTCACATGCGTTTGCAAATGTGTGTCAACTAAACCCCTGTTCTTTGTACCAAGAGACAGGTCTTATTTGGTTGGTGACAGACTGGAAGGTGAGTACATCAAACTGGGGGCTGGCTGACTTTCATGCACCTCTTACAATCCTTCAACCTCATTTTGTGTTTTGTTATAGGGATGGAGACGCCGGGCAACACCAGCTTGGGTCTCATCTAAAGTCCCACCTAGTCCATTATGTTTTATCTTTAATTCTGATTTACTGTTTAACAGCACAGTTTCATTTGCTTCCCAATCTCTGTTTGAGTTCCAAATGCTGGGAATTCACATTTACAACAATTCCTTGGACGCATACAAGTCATGTGATTATATGGTTTATGTTCCTTTTTAACATTTATGATCTGCATATGATCCTAAGTTAGCCAGTTGAAAACAAATATTTAACTCAAGAGTGTCGTGTATGTATAGGGTGTTATGTATAAATGTGCCCACACAGTCAAGACAGCTATTTTACCAGCATATGTGCAAATAGGTAGCATCATGACTTGGAACATAGGCAAAGAGCAACAGAACCTAAAGGTTAGCATCTTCTGCAATTAGTTGCTAAAGTCTTATTTTAACCCCTTCCACGCCTAAAGGTAAAACAAATGGTAATGCCTAAGCACAAATTTGCAACTTTGACATGTTAGTAAAATTGTATATGTCATCACTACGTTTTGCATCCAGGTGGATTATACATTGTTTCTTTCAGGACAAATCAGGCTTTCATTTGGTAGTAAATGGTAATGAATATCTCCTTTTTTTTTTTTTTTTTTTTTAATTATAAAAGCCTCTGGGTTAAACCCTGGTCTCTGTGCTGGGAGTGCACTGTGCAGCACGCTCCCAGAATAAAGACAGATACGCATATACAAAGCCCCCACGGCAAAAAGCCCAGTCCTAAAATAGAATATCATCAAAAAGTTGATTTATTTCAGTTATTTAATGTAAAAAGTAAACTCATATATTTTATATAGATGCATTACACACGGAGTGATATATTTCAAGCATTTCTTTTAATTTTGATGATTATGGCTTACAGCTAGTGAAAATCCAAAATTCAGTATCAGAAGATTAGAATATTACATAAGACCAATAAAAACATTAGTTTTAAAACTGAAATGTTAGCTTACTGAAAAGTATGTACAGTACACTCAATACTTGGTTGGGGCTATTTTGGCAGGAATTACTGCATCAATGCAGCGTGGCATGGAGGTGACCAGTCTGTGGCACTGCTGTGGTGTTATGGAAGCACAGGTTTGATAGCAGTCTTCAGCTTGTCTGCATTGGTGTCTCTCATCTTCCTCTTGACAGTAACCCACAGATTCTCTATAGAGTTTAGGTCAGGGGAGTTTGTTGGCCAATCAAGCATAGTAATACCATGATCATTAAACCAGGTACTGGTACTTTTGGCAGTGTGGGCAGGTGCCAAGTCCTGCTGGAAAATAAAATCAGCATCTCTATGAAGCTGGTCAGCAGAGGGATGCATGAAGTGCTCTAGAATTTCCTGGTAGAGGGCTGCGCTGACTTTGGACTTGATAAAACACAGTGGACCAAAACCAGCAGGTGATATGGCTCCACAAATCATCACAGGCTGTGGAAAATTTTGCATTTCATTTGGAAATCAAGGCCCCAGAGTCTGGAGGAAGAGTGGAGAGGCACAGAATCCAAGTTGCATGAGGTCCAATGTGAAGTTTCCACAGTCTTGTGGTCATCAGCTGCAAGAACCTAGACTGCTTCAGTCTATCTCTACTAAATGTGCTCAACAATTCACCTGGTCTTTAGCTGGCAGTGAAAGACTGTGTTGCTACTACATAGAAAGTGTCCTCTGCAGATTTGTGCTCAAGTGGTTTGTAATATTACATACCCCATTGTCCTCCCGAGTTGAAAGTAGCTCCCGCAGGGGGAAATGCTACATACACACATAATAAAAAAATAAATATTTAGGGGAACTTACACTTGACATTAATCCTAACACTATCAGGTTGCACAGGTTTTATGGTTGATTATATTCAGATGCTGCATTACATTGATTTAATAAGCTACAGAATCTGTAGTTCATGGGGCATGCACCAACACCCACAGCTGTGTGGATGTCACATTGGGAGCAGCATCTGTGTCTATGCAGCTGCTGCATCCCAATTGACAGCTATGAGACTGCTTGAACGGGGATGCACGCATAACAGGCCCAGATCAAAATACCTCATGTGAACAGAGCCTAAAGGGGCAAAATGACAACCCTGCCTTTACGATGGTAGGCTGGATTATACAGAGAATCATATCTGATCACACTTAGTGACTCTACTTACCAACCAGCCAGCGACCAACCAAATTTACCTGTCTAACAGTGAAAAGCTGAACACCCAGCACTAAACCCCTGCTTTTAACGCATACTGTTAGACAGGTTAATTTGGTTGGTCGCTGGCTGGTTGGTAGTGACTGGAAATCCCCTTGCTTTTTTGATCTGCATTTGCCCTTCCAGTGCACCTTATTGTCAAGACCAGTTATAGGTGGGGGAGGTGACCACTTCTTGCAATATCATTACAGTCCCAACAGAGAAGCATGGTGGTGGCAGCATCATGCTGTGGGGGTGTTTTTCAGCTGCAGGGACAGGACGACTGGTTGTAATCGAGGGAAAGATGAATGCGGCCAAGTACAGGGATATCCTGGACAAAAACCTTCTCCAGAGTGCTCTGGACCTCAGACTGGGCCGAAGGTTTACCTTCCAACAAGACAATGACCCTAAGCACACAGCTAAAATAACGAAGGAGTGGCTTCACAACAACTCCGTGACTGTTCTTGAATGGCCCAGCCAGAGCCCTGACTTAAACCCAATTGAGCATCTCTGGAGAGACCTAAAAATGGCTGTCCACCAACGTTTACCATCCAACCTGACAGAACTGGAGAGGATCTGCTAGGAGGAATGGCAGAGGATCCCCAAATCCAGGTGTGAAAGACTTGTTGCATCTTTCCCAAAAAGACTCCTGGCTGTATTAGATCAAAAGGGGGCTTCTACTAAATACTGAGCAAAGGGTCTGAATACTTAGGACCATGTGATATTTCAGTTTTTCTTTTTTAATAAATCTGCAACAATGTCAACAATTCTGTGTTTTTCTGTCAGTATGGGGTGCTATGTGTACATTCATGAGGAAGAAGAATGAACTTAAATGATTTTAGGAAATGGCTGCAATATAACAAAGAGTGAAAAATTTAAGGGGGTCTGAATACTTTCCGTACCCACTGTATATTGGTCAGGCAACGCACTGACACCTTTGCTGCCATTGTGCAATGTGCTGGGTGTTCAGTGTGACCCTGCGCCTTTAAGGAGGGGTGGGCTCCCTCCAGTCACCCGTCCTCATCTATCTCATCAGAATGCATGTTCTCCCATTGTGGAGACTCTTTAAAGGTAGAGTTAGGGTCTGCAGATATCAGGGTGCCTTGTCTGGGCCTGCAGCTTACGCATGTATTTGCAAATGTGTGCAACTAAACCCCTGCTTTTAACACATACTGTTAGACAGGTTAATTCAGTTGGTAGCTGGCTGGTTGGTAAGTAGTGACTTGAAATTCCCTTGCTTTTTTGGCCTTGTCAGTTTAGCAGTGGGGAAAATTAAATATAATGGAATTAGTACTTCGAAGATTAACTGTTTCTACATTTGTGGTGTACTTTCAGGGGACAGTCAAGATGTCACATTGGATGAAACACATTGGGGCGGAGATTCTGTGCTGACATCACACCGTGGCACGTTCTGCATATGTGAGTTTTAGTCATTTTTAAGGTCCATTCCTTTATCAGTTGTTTATGGATGTGATTTATGGAATTGAATTTTGACTAAAATACTACACTATCACTGCATCTATTGTTTCCTGGGTGAGCTTTATTTACTACTACAGCCTGGATTGAGCTCTGATGCTGGAAAGAAATATCTGAAGGTTGGCGCATACATCACTGGGGATGATCTTTGCCTTATATGCTGTATTTGCTACGTCTGTGGTACCATCCATTTCTTGTGAGTTTGCATTTCATGAGGTGGTGGAGAGATTTATCATCAGTCTGGATTGATCGGTGGAGGATTCACATCTTAAAGATGATTTTTCTGTAGTTTGTATTTTTACTTTTATGGACTCGTTCTACTTTCTATGTACTGTATACTGGCACACAAGCACTTTTCACGCTACATGAATTTTTGCACGGTGGACTTTATTTTGTAATATAGCTTTGCGTTTTCTTTGAATATTGAAAAGATACTGTAAAAAATGTTTGTGCTGCACATATGTATGGTTTAATATTTGGGATTTTGTATATCAATCCTTTGGTGCTAGCTGCAATTTCTTTAATCAAAGTGCAGAACAGAGGTTTTTGAAATACCTATACCATGCATGTTGTCAATGGGAGCTACCCAGGTCATGTTTATAGAGGAGTGAGGCAGATGCTACCAGTGAGCAATTATCCACCTCAATTAACATATGGAGTTTAATAAACTTTGAGAACTTTATATTCACTTTTCCAATCGTCGCTGATATATGGATATTAGTGGACTTTCTTTTTCTGGATCTGTGATTTGTTAAATGAGTTGTAAAGGCAGAAGGTTTTTTTTATCTTAATGCATTCTATGTATTAAAATAAAAAGCCTTCTGTGTGCCGCAGCCGCCCCAGCATTCCTCAATACTTACCTGAGCCCCATCTCTATCCAGTGATGTCCACGAGTCCCTCGGCTGTCCGGGACTCTCCCTCCTGATTGGCTGCTGTCAATCAAAGTTGGTTGGCCAATCAGGAGAAAGGGGATGAGCCCGAACGGTAGCTCTGTGTCTGAATGGACACAAGGAGCTGCAGCTCGGTTCGGGTGCCCCCATAGCAAGCTGCTTACTGTAGGGGCACTCGACAGAAGGGAGAGGCCAGGAGCAAGGAGAGGGACCCGAGAAGAGGAGGACCTCGGCTACTCTATGCAAAACCAACTGCATAGAGCAGGTAAGTACAGTAAAACCTTGGTTTGAGAGTAACTTGGTTTAAGAGCGCTTTGCAAGACAAGCAAAATTTTCAAATACATTTTGACTTGATATACAAGCGATGTCTTGATATACAAGTAGCCTCAAGTCACAGCTGAGTATAAAATTAGTATAAAAGAGAAGAGAGCAGCCTCTAAGTGTAGCAATATGGTTAAATTTAATGAAGGTACAACATTTAGCAACTCACATGGTTGATGATTGGAACAGGCACATCTAAGGATGCAGGCATCCAGGCTAAAGCTGTCCACATAGACCATCCTCCACACCACCATCTACGTCATCCCTTCCATGCTGCCCCTCGCTTTCAGATCGCTTTACTGCAGGGTGGTCTTCCCGGTCAGGATTACAGACTGGTAGCCGGTGGTGCAGAAGATAGTCTGTGGACAGCTTTACCCCGGATGCCTGCACACTTAGATGTGCCTGTTTTATTCATCAATCATGTGAGTTGCTAAATGTTGTATCTTCATTAAATGGAACCATATTGCTACACTTAGAGGCGCCTCTCTTCTCTTTAATACTCTGTAGCTCCTGCTGGATGTTGCTTCTAATCCCCTTGTGGAAGCGGCTATTTGTGGATGAACATTTTATGGTTATATAACCTATCGCAATGCTATAATCTTTGTATATGAACTATAAACTGTAGGACTTACAAAAAAATGGTTGTGGAACGAATCATCTGAGTTTCCATTATTTCTTATGGGGAAATTCGCTTTGATATAAGAGTGCTTTGGATTACAAGCATGTTTCCGGAACGAATTATGCTCGCAATCCAAGGTTTTACTGTATAACGTGTTTGTTATTTAAAAAAAAAAAAGACTTTACAATCATTGTGATAGATATAGTCTGGTACAAGGCTAATCCACCTGATCCACTAACAAGTTTCACTCTGTTAGGAGCTTAATCACACAATCTGTTGATGTGCTGACAATAAGCGTGATGACAGAGGGGTGAGCTTATTACTGTGCTTCTTCTTCTTTTACTATTCACCCAGGAACTGGTATGGGTCCAGAATGACCTGGGCTCAGAGGAAGTACATTAAATGATGCTGGCTGAAAAAGACAGCGAAAAAAATTGTTGTGGTGGGTATATCTGGATTGAAGGTACATATTGTACTGAAAGCCGCTTTTGTGGGATTTTTTTCTGTTTCAATATGTTTATTTGGTTTTAAAACTAAACAAGAGATTACAGAAGCAAGCTTATAAATTGCCCACACAGGGGCTAGAAAATGGGTAAACATCACCAATGAACAAAAAAAATCATAGTTACGCTAACCAAAGTGACATAAGTCTGAAATTAGGAGATGATACTGAGAAATAAACACTGCAAAAATGCCATGTTCGCAAAACCTACATGCCGTCACCGGAAGAGAGGCTCTTCTCCTGCAACCCCCCCACCACCATAGGTGGCGACAGTGTGAACAGGAATAGGGAGGAACTAGAAAGTAGGCAACAAAAGCAGAAAAACAGGAAAAGAGGGTTGTAGGTAAGTGAGAGTGGGAAAGAGGGGAAGGGGGTACCTCAAACTCAGAAGCCCTGAAGGGAGAAATCAGACAAGGCCCAAACAAGGCAATTAGAGTGAGGGGAACCCATAAGAGTTCCATGTTTCCCAAACGTTGAGAAATTTGGCATGTGAACCATTCACGATACTGGGCATTTGTTCATGACGCTTTGTAGGCTTTTTTGCATAGGCACATTGGTCCAGCTTGGATCTAACAGGTATGGCATATGCATACTTACATTGGTTTAAGTTTAGTGTTGAGCGAACACGGACTGTATTATTCGTGTTCGTACCGAATAATTGGATTTTTGTTACCCGAACACGAACACGGACACTTTACTGTATATTCGGGTAAAAATCCGTGTTCGGTCGTTTTTTTCCGGGTTTTGCATGCTTTGGCGCTCTTTTCATGGCGGGCTTTCAACAGCCAATCAACAATCGTTTAACTGGTGTGCCTTAAGCCATCCCAGCCATGCCTGCAAATGTCTCAGTAGCTGTGATTGGCCGTCTGAAGCATGTGACCAAGTCTTTATAAGTTCGAGGCAGCCGCAGCGGCGTCATTATGCTGCTTAGATCAGGGACAGAGCACACATCAACGTGCTGGCTGCTGATTAGGGAAAGATAGGCAGGAAAAAACCATTTGTGTCCGGATAGAATTGAGGGACAGGTCGGAGTGTTTAGGCAGGGCGAGTTGTAGGCATTTTAGGGATAGAGTCTGCTGAATTATAGGGTCAGTGTGTTCTACAAACTACAATCGATATTGCTGTGTGGGGTGGGGTCTGCACTTAGTTCTCCTGATCTACGATCTCTTCTCAATCCTGTTAGGGACAGAGTCTGCTGAATTTTAGGGAAAGTGTGTTGTACAAACTACAATCGATATTGCTGTGTGGTGTGGGATAGGAGATAGGCAGGTGTCAGTGATCCACATCCATTTTTCTGTGTGTGGGCTGCAGTGAACACAATCTTTTTGGGGTGCAGTGAACACAATCCTTTTGGAGTGCAGTGAACAAAATCTTTGTGGGGTGCAGTGAACAAAACCTTTGTGGGGGTACAGTGAACACAATCTTTGTGGGGTGCAGTGAAGACAATCCTTGTGGGGTGCAGTGAAGACAATCCTTGTGGGGTGCAGTGAACAAAATCTTTGGGGGGTACAGTGAACACAATCTTTGTGGGGTGCAGAGAAGACAATCCTTGTGGGGTGCAGTGAACAAAATCTTTGGGGGGGTACAGTGAACACAATCTTTGTGGGGTGCAGTGAACAAAACCTTTGTGGGGTGCAGTGAACACAATCTTTGTGGGGTGCAGTGAACAAAACCTTTGTGGGGTACAGTGAACACAATCTTTGTGGGGTGCAGTGAACAAAACCTTTGTGGGGTACAGTGAACACAATCTTTGTGGGGTGCAGTGAAGACAATCCTTTTGGAGTGCAGTGAACACAATCTTTGTGGGGTACAGTGAACACAATCTTTGTGGGGTGCAGTGAACAAAACCTTTGTGGGGTAAAGTGAACACAATCTTTGTGGGGTGCAGTGAACACAATCTTTGTGGGGTGCAGTGAACACAACCTTTGTGGGGTGCAGTGAACACAACCTTTGTGGGGTACAGTGAACACAATCTTTGTGGGGTGCAGTGAACACAATCCTTGTGGGGTACAGTGAAGACAATCCTTGTGGGGTGCAGTGAAGACAATCCTTGTGGGGTGCAGTGAACAAAATCTTTGGGGGGTACAGTGAACACAATCTTTGTGGGGTGCAGTGAACAAAACCTTTGTGGGGTACAGTGAACACAATCTTTGTGGGGTGCAGTGAACAAAACCTTTGTGGGGTACAGTGAACACAATCTTTGTGGGGTGCAGTGAAGACAATCCTTTTGGAGTGCAGTGAACACAATCTTTGTGGGGTACAGTGAACACAATCTTTGTGGGGTGCAGTGAACAAAACCTTTGTGGGGTAAAGTGAACACAATCTTTGTGGGGTGCAGTGAACACAATCTTTGTGGGGTGCAGTGAACACAACCTTTGTGGGGTGCAGTGAACACAACCTTTGTGGGGTACAGTGAACACAATCTTTGTGGGGTGCAGTGAACACAATCTTTGTGGGGTACAGTGAACACAATCTTTGTGGGGTACAGTGAACACAATCTTTGTGGGGTGCAGTGAACAAAACCTTTGTGGGGTACAGTGAACACAATCTTTGTGGGGTGCAGTGAACAAAATCTTTGTGGGGTACAGTGAACACAATCTTTGTGGGGTGCAGTGAAGACAATCCTTGTGGGGTGCAGTGAAGACAATCCTTGTGGGGTGCAGTGAACAAAATCTTTGGGGGGTACAGTGAACACAATCTTTGTGGGGTGCAGTGAACAAAACCTTTGTGGGGTACAGTGAACACAACCTTTGTGGGGTGCAGTGAACAAAACCTTTGTGGGGTACAGTGAACACAATCTTTGTGGGGTGCAGTGAAGACAATCCTTTTGGAGTGCAGTGAACACAATCTTTGTGGGGTACAGTGAACACAATCTTTGTGGGGTGCAGTGAACAAAACCTTTGTGGGGTGCAGTGAACACAATCTTTGTGGGGTGCAGTGAACACGATCTTTGTGGGGTGCAGTGAACAAAACCTTTGTGGGGTGCAGTGAACACAACCTTTGTGGGGTACAGTGAACACAATCTTTGTGGGGTGCAGTGAACAAAACCTTTGTGGGGTACAGTGAACACAATCTTTGTGGGGTACAGTGAACACAATCTTTGTGGGGTGCAGTGAACAAAACATTTGTGGGGTACAGTGAACACAATCTTTGTGGGGTGCAGTGAAGACAATCCTTTTGGAGTGCAGTGAACAAAATCTTTGTGGGGTGCAGTGAACACAATCTTTGTGGGGTGCAGTGAACAAAATCTTTGTGGGGTACAGTGAACACAATCTTTGTGGGGTGCAGTGAAGACAATCCTTGTGGGGTGCAGTGAAGACAATCCTTGTGGGGTGCAGTGAACAAAATCTTTGGGGGGTACAGTGAACACAATCTTTGTGGGGTGCAGTGAACACAATCTTTGTGGGGTGCAGTGAACACAATCTTTGTGGGGTGCAGTGAAGACAATCCTTTTGGAGTGCAGTGAACACAATCTTTGTGGGGTACAGTGAACACAATCTTTGTGGGGTGCAGTGAAGACAATCCTTGTGGGGTGCAGTGAAGACAATCCTTGTGGGGTGCAGTGAACAAAATCTTTGGGGGGTACAGTGAACACAATCTTTGTGGGGTGCAGTGAACAAAACCTTTGTGGGGTACAGTGAACACAATCTTTGTGGGGTGCAGTGAAGACAATCCTTTTGGAGTGCAGTGAACACAATCTTTGTGGGGTACAGTGAACACAATCTTTGTGGGGTGCAGTGAACAAAACCTTTGTGGGGTGCAGTGAACAAAACCTTTGTGGGGTACAGTGAACACAATCTTTGTGGGGTGCAGTGAACACAATCTTTGTGGGGTGCAGTGAACAGAACCTGTGTGGGGTACAGTGAACACAATCTTTATGGGGTGCAGTGAACAAAACCTTTGTGGGGTACAGTGAACACAATCTTTGTGGGGTACAGTGAACACAATCTTTGTGGGGTGCAGTGAACAAAACCTTTGTGGGGTACAGTGAACACAATCTTTGTGGGGTGCAGTGAACAAAACCTTTGTGGGGTACAGTGAACACAATCTTTGTGGGGTGCAGAGATGACAATCCTTTTGGGGTGCAGTGAACACAATCTTTGTGGGGTACAGTGAACACAATCTTTGTGGGGTGCAGTGAACACAATCTTTGTGGGGTGCAGTGAACAAAACCTTTGTGGGGTGCAGTGAACACAATCTTTGTGGGGTGCAGTGAAGACAATCCTTGTGGGGTGCAGTGAAGACAATCCTTGTGGGGTGCAGTGAAGACAAACAATCCTTGTGGGGTGCAGTGAACAAAATCTTTGGGGGGTACAGTGAACACAATCTTTGTGGGGTGCAGTGAACAAAACCTTTGTGGGGTACAGTGAACACAATCTTTGTGGGGTGCAGTGAACAAAACCTTTGTGGGGTACAGTGAACACAATCTTTGTGGGGTGCAGTGAAGACAATCCTTTTGGAGTGCAGTGAACACAATCTTTGTGGGGTACAGTGAACAAAACCTTTGTGGGGTACAGTGAACACAATCTTTGTGGGGTGCAGAGAAGACAATCCTTTTGGGGTGCAGTGAACACAATCTTTGTGGGGTACAGTGAACACAATCTTTGTGGGGTGCAGTGAACAAAACCTTTGTGGGGTACAGTTAACACAATCTTTGTGGGGTACAGTGAACACAATCTTTGTGGGGTACAGTGAACACAATCTCATACGTCTGAAGCTTTGAGGGTGCTGCCTGTTCTATACTCCTCCTCCTCCTCCTCCTCATCCATCCTTTTAGGTGTACAAACAATAGTAATTGGGGCCTAGTGTGCTTCTGTACGTGTGAAAAACATACACTTTTTTTTGATCATATTTCCTATTCCGCTATTCAATAAAAACCTTTGTGGCTCAATTAAATTGCGGAATAGTCTGTGTCGGTACGTGTGAGATCCACCTTTCCAAGTTTTTGGGGTTCATCTCATACTTCTGAAGATTTGAGGGTGCTGCCTGTTCCATACTCCTCTTCCTCATCCTCCCTTTAGGGTAGGAAAAAATTTAATCGGGCCTAGTCTGTGTTTGTACGTGTGAGATACACAGTTTTTTATCCTATTCCGCTATTCAATACACACCCTTTTGGTGTAAAAAACATTAAATTGCGGCATAGTTTGCATATTTGACTGTGAGATACACCCGTGCGATACTGTTGTTCTTTTGTTCCGCTATTCAATAAAGACCTTTCTAGGGCAAGATCTTAAATTTCAGAAATATGAGGAGAGCGTCAAATAGGGGCCGTGGCCTGGGTCGTGGTGGTGCTGCTGCTAGAGCTCCTGTTGCAAGGAGAGGACGTGGTCGATCTGTGCCAGCTACACGCACAAGTGAAACACCTTCCTCAAGTGTGAGTAGGCGACAGAACCTGCATCAGTATTTGGTAGGGCATCATACGCCTCTAGAAGTGATGAGGCCAGAACACAGAGAGGCGATAGTAGATTGGTTTGCTGCTGACAGTGCCTCCAGTTCCTTCACATTGTCTCCCACCCAGTCTACTGCAGAAAGGTCAGAGTTGGCACCTGCAGCCAATGTCCAACCGTCTTTCACCTCACCCCCTTGCAAATCAGGCAAGCAGTCTGAGCTCCAAGCCATAGAGCAGTCTCTTATTCTTTTTGAGGACTCTGTCAGCAGGGTTTCCCAGGGCCATCCACCTAGCCCTGCCCCAGAAGTGGAAGAGATTGAGTGCAGCGATGCCCAACCACTTATTTCTCAAGATGAGTACATGGAAGGACCATCACAGCACGTCTCCGATGATGACGAAACGCAGGTGCCAACTGCTGCGGCGTTCAGCATTGTGGAGACCGACAGGGAGGGCAGGGGTGAAGACTGGGTGGAAGATGATGTGGAGGACGATGAGGTCCTCGACCCCACATGGAATGAAGGTCATGCAGGTGACCTGAGTAGTTTGGAGGAAGAGGCGGTGGTCGCACAGAGCCACCAGCACAGCAGAAGAGGGAGCAGGGTGCAGAAGCGGAGCGGCCGTGCCCTAGACACTACGCCTGCTACTGCCCAACGCAGCAAGGGAACGAGCGCACCAAAGTCAGCTCAAAAGAGTTCTCTAGCGTGGAAGTTCTTTAGAAAATGTGCTGATGACAGGACACGAGTGGTTTGCACCCTGTGCAATCAGAGCCTGAAGCGAGGCATAAACCTTCTCAACCTGAGCACAACCTGCATGATCAGGCATCTAAGTGCAAAGCACGAGCTGCAGTGGAGTACACACCTTCAAAACAAAGAAACGTCTCTGGCTCATCCTGCTTCCTCTTCTACTGCAGTCTCGGCCGCTCCAGCCACCTCTGTAGTCATACCGGCACCTGCCACCCCGCAAACAGACGATCTGTCAGCAACACCACCACCTGGGTCACCAACAACCATCTCCACAATGTCCCGTGGAAGCGTTCAGCTTTCCATCTCCCAAACACTTGAGAGAAAGAGGAAGTACCCCCCTACCCACCCGCGATCCCTGGCCCTGAATGCCAGCATTTCACAATTATTGGCCTTTGAAATGCTGTCATTCCGTCTGGTGGAGACGCCCAGTTTTAAAAAGCTTATGTCGGTGGCTGTCCCACAGTACGTCGTGCCCAGCCGCCACTACTTTTCCAGGCAAGCCATCCCTTCCCTGCACAACCAAGTGGGGGAAAAAATCAGGTGTGCACTGCGCAACGCCATCTGTGCCAAGGTCCACCTAACTACCGATACGTGGACCAGTAAGCACGGTCAGGGGCGTTATATCTCCCTAACGGCACACTGGGTAAATGCAGTGGCGGATGGGCCTGAGGCGGATAGCAATTTGGCACATGTCCTTCCACCACCGAGGATTGCAGGGCGCTTCAGTTTGCCTCCTGTTCCTAACTCATCCTACTCCGCTACCTCATCCTCTACCGCCTCCTCATCCGGACAGCGTAATACCTTCACCACCAACTTCAGCACGGCCAGGGCTAAACGACAGCAGGCAGTTTTACAACTTGCCTGTTTGGGGGACAAACCACACACCGCGCAGGAGTTGTGGAGGAGCATGGAACAGCAGACAAATGAGTGGTTGCTGCCAGCGAGCCTCAAGTCCGGCCTGGTGGTGTGCGATAACGGGCGAAATCTCATAGCAGCTCTGGGCCTAGCCGGTTTGACGCACATCCCTTGCCTGGCGCATGTGCTGAATTTGGTGGTGCAGAGGTTCCTTAAAAACTACCCCGATATGTCAGAGCTGCTGCAGAAAGTGCGGGCCGTCTGTGCGCACTTTCGGCGTTCTCACCCTGCTGCTGCTCGCCTGGCAGGGCTGCAGCGTAACTTCGGCCTTCCCGCTCACCGCCTCATATGTGACGTGCCCACAAGGTGGAACTCCACCTTGCACATGCTGCAAAGACTGTGCGAGCAGCAGCAGGCCATAGTGGAGTTTCAGCTGCAGCACGCACGCGTGAGTCGCTCTGCAGAACAGCACCACTTCACCACCAATAACTGGGCCTCCATGCGAGACCTGTGTGCCTTGTTGCGCTGTTTTGAGTACTCCACCAACATGGCCAGTGGCAATGACGCCGTTCTCAGCTTAACTATCCCACTTCTATGCCTCCTTGAAAAAACAATTCGGGCGACGATGGAAGAGGATGTGGCACAGGATGAGGAGGAGGAGGAGGAGGATGAAGAGGTAACATTTCAAAGGCTTTCAGGGCAGTCATTCGCAAGGGGCTCCGAGGGTGGGTTCCTGCACACACAAACGCCAGGGACACAATTGTCCAGCAGGGGCACAGTTCTGGAGGATGAGGAGGAGGAGGAGCTGGAGGAGGAGATGGAACCATGTTCACAGCAGGGTGGCACCCAGGCCAGCTCATGGCCATCACTGGTGCGTGGCTGGGGGGATACAGAGGACACGGACGATACACCTCCCACAGAGGACAGCCTTTCGTCGCCTCTGGGCAGCCTGGCACACATGAGCGATTACATGCTGCAGTGTCTCCACAACGACCGCCGAGTTGCCCACATTCTAACTTGTGCTGATTACTGGGTGGCCACGCTGCTGGATCCCCGTTACAAGGACAACGTACCGTCCTTAATTCACTCACTGGAGCGCGATCGCAAGATGCGCGAGTACAAGCGCACGCTGGTAGACGCGATGCTGCTGGCATTCCCATCTGACAACGGGGCCACAGTGGAAGCACAAGGCAGAGGAGGAGGAGGAGGAGGTCGCCAACTCAACCAGGGCACCGCCAGCACCTCAGAAGGCAGGGTTAGCATGGCCGAAATGTGGAAAAGCTTTGTCAGCACGCCACAACAAACAGCAGCACCAGCAGCTCAGATGGAACGTCTTAGCAGGAGGCAGCATTTTACCAACATGGTGGAGCAGTATGTGTGCACACGCCTACATGTAGTGAATGAGGGGTCTGCCCCCTTCAACTTCTGGGTCTCCAAATTGGGCACATGGCCTGAGCTTGCCCTTTACGCCTTGGAGGTGCTGGCGTGCCCTACAGCCAGTGTATTATCTGAACGGGTATTTAGCACGGCTGGGGGTGTTATAACAGACAAGCGCAGCCGCCTGTCCAGAGACAATGTGGACAAGCTCACGTTCATTAAAATGAACCAGGCATGGATCCCACTGGACTTTTCCGTACCTTGTGCAGAATAGCAATGGATACCGACCTTACCCAGCCATTGTTCCATTTTTGCTCTTTCTCACTCTTTTGGGGTGTACCCTCATTTAAAATTTGTGAAAAGAAGCAGTGTTGGCTACCTCGTCCTCCTCCTCAGGGCCAGATTAACGTAGGGGCTATTGGAGCTACAGCTCCATGCAGGCCCCTACCTTTTATATAGGCCCCGGGTTGGCCATATTCACTGTGACCGCTCTTCTGTCACTTGTAAACACAGAAGTCTGGCAGCACCCTCAGAACCTCCCCACACAGCGCGAAGGCTGGACAAGGAGGGACAGTTGCCGATGCATGGATGTGTTTATGGGCTTCAGAGACAGCATCCCATGTTGAATTAGGCATGCATGGCTGCACCCTTCCTCCTCTGGGTGCATGCCAAGGCACGGCCCTTAAGGCCCTTCAAAATCCTCAGCACCAAGACCATGATGCTCTTAATCCGGCCCTGGTCCTCCTCCACCACCGCTTCCACCTACACCGCCCATAGGTGTGCGCAGCCTATTGCATTAGGGTGTGCACCCCAAAGTTGAAATACACATGCATGTGTTTGCCTACATGTACATGGCCCCGATATATTACTCTCCCTGCTGGCAAAGAGAAATAGAGCAGAGCAGGTGCGAGGGAGATCTTTCCCATCTCCTCACTGGCAAACAGAGTGATAATGCTATGTGCCCTAGGTGATTAGGGTGTGCCCAGGTACACCAGGCACACCCTGTGCGCACGCCTATGACACCGCCACATCCACCACCACCTCAACCTCCCTCCTACTCCATATGGGCCTCGTCCTTCAGAGATGAAGAACATTGTTTTATTTTTCTGTTTTTTTTTTGTTGTTTTAAGTTATTTCCCTATCCACATTTGTTTGCAGAGCACTTGCCATGCTCTTAACTACGTTTTGCTGCCATTTGCAGCACTCTAGCCCTTTCCATTGGTGTTTTAGAGCCATTTTAGTGCCTTAAAGTTCGGGTCCCCATTGACTTCAATGGGGTTCGGTGTCCAGGAAAAGTTTGGTAAAAGTCCGGGACACGGACCCGGACTTTTTTTTAAAGTTCGGCCGAACCCGTCGAACACGGACATCTAGGTGTCCGCTCAACCCTATTTAAGTTGGACCAATATAAATATTGCAAAAAAGCCATACTCAGAATTTTATATTTATCAGGTTAGTCATTCTTTTCTTGTTGTTTTTGACTGGAGTTCTGCTTTAAGATAACTCCTGAAACTGAGGTATTTTAATTTATGATCCGCTGAGTTTCAGCAACTGCAAGTTAGAAGGATGACTTGCAAGAATATGCTGTTGTATTGTTTTTCCCGCTAATCATTATTTTGCTACACTAGTGAGTATGGATAAAAGAAATCCCTCAGAAGTGTGTATGCTTCTAGGCTGTCGTTCATTACTGCTGGTATTATATTGATGTGTTTTAACACAGAGCAGCTTTCATGGCAGGCCCTATGTTGTATAACTTTGTTAAGCTTTCTCATATTTTTTTCATGAAAACTTGGACAGATATGGCATAAACCACATGTGCAGAACAGTAAACATACATTTTAAGTAGGTAGATGAAAACTATTTTAAAAAAGCATGTGATGTTCATAAAAAAAAACTGTAATAAATAATATTTTGGTGTTCTGCTGCATGTATGACTATATGAATTCAGGATGATATAGACATAATGAAACAAACTTTAAAGCTTTAAAGGCAGCACCAAAATGACATGCATGGTAAACTGTGCTTCTACCTACCTTATATCATCCACAAAACTAGTGTTAATTTTGTCGACTAAAATATTTTCCTCTACTAAATTAACACTATTTTAGTCTACTAAAATACGACTAAAATGAAAACAATTCAGATTACTAAAATACAACTAAAACTAAAAATGGCATTTTAGTCATAAGACTAAAATACGACTAAAACTAAAATTACATTTTGGACAAAAGACTAACTATAACCAAATCGAAAATTTACATCAAAATTAATACTACTCTGCTGGCCATTTCTAAATCGGCAACATAATTCCATCCAAAGCCTGTAATAATAGCACAACAAAGTTTAAACATGTATTGCACTACCGCATAAGCATAAATAAGGGGCTTCTACTTATCTGCTGAAATAGAAAAAAATAAGAAAAAGGCTTTTCTTATATTTTTTCTTAATATTTAATGTTGGTAATATATTCAGGTAATATGTGCAATGACGTTACAGCTAATAGAGTTTACGGTTTTTGGGTTTTTTATATTTTAAAGTTGCACTTCTGTTTTGTCAAAAAGCAATATTTTTTTCCTTTCTTTTTGAAACTTGGTTTTATTTATAAAGACTTTATATATCACAATGGCTAAATTGGTGTCTGTAGTGCATGTTCAAACCTTAATACCATGAATAACAACATATTATTAGATTTCTACTCCAGGAGTATATAATTTGTTTGGGAATTCTAGAGAAATGTTTAAATAATGCATTACAATTTACCTAAACCCATTTGATTTGTAGTTGGCTAAAATGTATGAGATTTTAGTCGACTAAAATGTACTGGAGGTTTTACTCGACTAAAATATGACTAAAACTAAAACAATTCAGATGACTAATCTTAACATAATAATTAACATCCGATTTTCCAAATTCTTTCAGGAAGTCTATACTTCAAGAGCTCAATTTTTCCCTTCTGAGCTTAAGAAATCCCTGGATGCCATTCCGTTCCTTGTGTTGGAGGATTCTCCCAGAAGTAGGCTAGAGGCAGATATCACTCTGAAGGAGGTTCAGGCTGCCATAAGGGGGGTTGCAGGGTAGGAAGCCTCCTGGCGGACAGGTTTTCCCACAGAATTTTATTCCCAATGTGCTTAACTACTAGCACCTAGACTAACGGCTCTCTTTTCAGAGTTTGCAAAATTAAAATCTCTTCCTGAGTCCATGGAAGAGGTGATTATTGTTTTGGTGCCTAAGCCTGGCCTATCTCCTTAGTCCTAATGTAGACGCTAAGGTTCTTGCTAGGATCCTGGCTTCCCGTTGGTCTACTGTGATCTCAGATTTGGTTCATGTCGTTTATACAGGGCTTTTGCCGGGCAAGGTTACCGATATCATAATCAGACATCTCTTCCGAACTTGTCCTCATCCTATGATAATATTGGCTCCTGTGTAATGGCTTCCCAAGATGCCACAGAGGCATTTGACTGTGTAGAGTGGGGATATCTTTAGGAAACCCTTCGCTGCTTTTGGTCCCAATTTCCTATGGTGGATCCAGATGCTCTGTTGTGCACCTTGGGCGAGGATCTGTACTAACAATTGGATCTCTGACCCATTTCTGTTGTATAGATATACCCATCAGGGATGACCTCTATCCCCAAGTCTGTTCGCTCTGGCCCTGGAACCTCTGGCGATTTTAGTCAGGGAATCTCTGGCGGTCCATGGGTTGCGGATTGGGAGGCTAGAGAAAAAACTAGCCCTCTACGCTGATGATGCCCTCCTCTATTTGAATTATACAGGTCCCTCGCTTTTGGCTGCCCTTGGTATATGTGACACATTTGGTACAATTTTGGGAATAAGAATGAATTGATCTAAATCTGTCCTCTTTCTCCTAGATGAGCAGACATTTGCCCTTGCCAGCCCATCTCCCCTGCATTGGGTTACTGACTTTCGTTATCTCGGGTTACAGGTCACGTGGGATGTATTGCATTTCTATGAGCGCAATCTCCTTCCACTGCTTTCCCTTTCTAAAGAAAGGTGTTCATCGTGGTCTGGCTCCCTTTAAATCTTTTGGGGCGCATCAATGTCCTCAAAATTATGCTTCTGCCCAAATGTAATGATCTATTTCGGAACAGCCCAGTATGGATCCCAGCTTCCCTTTTTTCGTGGCGTGGATCGCTGTACTAGCACGTTTATTTGGAATAGTGTCCTCCCACGTTTGGCTAAGTCCACACTTTACCTTCCTGTACAATTGGGGGGATTGGCCCTACCCATCTTCCAGGGATACTATTGGGCGGCAGTTTTGGTAACGACGTATTGGTGGTTTTAGGGCTCCTGATCTAATGCTGCGGTGTGAGTGGAGGCTGCCTACTTGGGTTCCTTGTCAGATCCCCAGAACCTAGTCTATTGGGGTGCAGGGACGTATGCAGATGTGCCGAATCCGACTAAGATGATGCTGTGGGTTTGATCAGCAGCTAGACATAGATTTTACCGAGATGCACGTTGGTCACCTGTTCAGCCGCCCTGGGGAAATCCCAGTCTAGCTCATTTTCAGTCGATTTCGATCCCAGCCTTTCCCCATATATATTTTACAGGGGGAGTAGGCTGGATCCAAAAAGCCTGGGAACTGTGCACAAAGACTTAACTTTACTCCCCCCCCCCCCCCCCCAGCCACGGCCAGCCACTAACTAACTAACACAGAAATGAACAAACTGCCTAAAAGTTGTTGGCCAAAAAGGGTTGGGGTAGGAGAATGGAAGGGGGTTTATTTCTGGGGATGGCAAATCAGAACATGTTTAAAGTATTAGGAAAATTGCTTAAACTGATCCCTAATAAGGTTAGGTGCCTAGCCATCCAATAAAGAGTGTTGAGGAATTGTAGAGGGGGGTAAGGAGATATCTAAGGATGTAGACTTTGATATAGAGCGGCTATTTTTAATCAAGGGTCTGTGGAACCCTGGGGTTCCTCTGGAAGCTTCTAGCTGTGACTGCATTACCTTCCATTTGATGATTTCTGCATAATTATAGGGATAAAGCTACTTGGGAAGCCGGCAGCATGGCACCAATATATTTTTGCCTGTCTGCAAGGGTGGCATTCTGGCCATTACTGTAAGGGCTAAATTCTTCCCACTAATGTAAGGGGCATTTTCCTCATTTATGTAAATATGAAGTGGTGGCGCTGCTTATAAAGTGCAAATAGGTATATATAAATATATAAAAAATATGAAAAGAATATAAAATGTTGAAACACAGATGTGATTGAGGAATAAAAATATAAATATAAATGGTGGATATGTAAATAGTGCCACAATATGGTGAAAATCCAACATAAAATGGTATTGGGAATGAGTTAATATGGAATATATGGAAAAATATAAAAAAGTAAAATGAAGTAAAATATAAATAACCACCAAAGTGCATAATATAAAGTGCAAAGTACTACAATATATATATCCTAGTATATACCTAAAATAATAATATCAGCATGTTGCAATAAAATGGTAAGAGAATAACTTGAAATAATAATACATAGGCGATGATATAATATGAGAAAGTGTGCAAAAAGTGCAACAATTAAACTGGGTGTGCGGGAAACTTTTCCGGAGAAATAAATAAGAGTGCGGGAAACTATTTTTCCCGCACTCTTATTTATTACTCTTATTTATTTCTCCGGAAAAGTTTCCCGCACACCCAGTTTAATTGTTGAACTTTTTGCACACTTTCTCATATTATATCATCGCCTATGTATTATTATTTCAAGTTATTCTCTTACCATTTTATTGCAACATGCTGATATTATTATTTTAGGTATATACTAGGATATATATATTGTAGTACTTTGCACTTTATATTACGCACTTTGGTGGTTATTTATATTTTACTTCATTTTACTTTTTTATATTTTTCCATATATTCCATATTAACTCATTCCCAATACCATTTTATGTTGGATTTTCACCATATTGTGGCACTATTTACATATCCACCATTTATATTTATATTTTTATTCCTCAATCACATCTGTGTTTCTACATTTTATATTCTTTTCATATTTTTTATATATTTATATATACCTATTTGCACTTTATAAGCAGCGCCACCACTTCATATTTACATACATATTTATATAGCCTTTTGGCTATATTTTAAGTGAGGCTGCAGCTTACCTGTGCACACATTTAATTTATCCTCTGACATCCTTAGCGCGGATTCATTTATATTCTATTTTCCTCATTTACCTTATTGAATTGGTTTCAGTAAGAGTTCCCAGAGACCTAAACATTATTTGAAGGGTCCCAATGATGTAAAAAGGTTGAGAAAGGCTAATATAAAGGCTGGAGAAGTTAGCAAAGCTGCAGAGAAATGAGAAACTTGTTGGGTTGCACTACAATAATGTATCAAGCCCAAAAAAAAGTTTAGTCCAAGTCAGAAATGTGGGGATTGTTTGGATAATAAAAGGCCCAAAATAATTCATTTTGCCTTACATGTAGAGCAGTAAATTCACCTGAATAGGCTGCCCAATGCTCCTTTTTTTTTTTGGAGCCGACTTTGCAGCTTTTTTAAATAGCACATTTTTGCACTTTTTTTGGGTGTTTTCACATGCTACAAAATGTTTGGGTGCCTTTAACAATAAATGTCACACAAACAAGTACTGTGTATTTTGGCACATTTTTTATTGTGATCCGGCAACACAATTCCAAGTTGCTCAGATATGAACAGTGCCTAAATTAGAACTCAGGCCATTTTTTGTGTTGAATAATTTGGGAATGAGTTAAAACCTCAGGTTTTTACTTCTACCATTGTCCCCTTGGGATGATTGATGGTAATTGAGTCTCCCTTGTCTTTATGACCCCTATCACTGGGGCAGAAAGTAAAAATACATCTAAAATGTTATAGTTGTCATTGGCACAACAATGGCAATACAACAGGCCTACTTTTAAACCCAGTCTTCCAGCAAAACATACTTTTCTGTCTCTCCCCTGCCATACCAATAAGCTGCAGGGAATGAAGAAAGTAAATCCTGTGTGAGCTTTAGCAAAATGACTAGTCAGAACTTTCACAGGGCTGCTTTCCCCATGTGACATTACTGGGTCAATCACCAAGCACCAGCACTGTCATATGAGAGGAACAAAAGTAAATCAATGTTTCTCTAATTACAGAACTACTTGTCATTTCCATCACCCCCAGCAGCTGAATGGAGCGAAGAAAACATGATTATGTACTGCTGTGGATTTGGGCTTTAAACAAAATCTGTTGTTTTGCCCTGCATGGCCAAAGCGCAGGTTTACTTTAAGAATAAGTACTTTTCATTTAATTGGGGCATATGTGAATTAACAAAAACTTGCATATGACACACATAACTAGGTTTTGAATTTAGATGTGATTTTAATGTTTCCTGTGCTAAGACTGAAAAAGACAAATTATTTTAACAGAATAAGATTCAGGATCTGGAAAATAGTTTTGCCGAATATTTTGGCATCAATCATGATGCATTTTGTACAGCAGACATGGTGACTACAGGATGAAAGTCTCATCTTTACAGTGTCAAGCAGGAATATTGAGCTTTGAACATTGCTTTCGCTGGCTGCCCTTTTGATTATGCCACCAGTAAAACCAGGAAACACATTGGGCTTCCTGTCCATATGGCTACTGAGCAGGAAAATCTAGGTCTGGGGCAGGGGCGTAACAACTAGTTCATAGGGTCTCAAAGCAATATTTTTTGATAGGGCCCCCAGCAACTCCTCTCTGTGATATATAACAATATCCATCTGGACAATAGTATAATTGATTCTAACATAAAGCCTAATCAAGGACAATCATCAGAACTGTTAACAGTTTTAGTACACTGGAAGGAAGAGAGGAAAGATCCCTAGTGCCGCACATCTATGGAGTCCTTTGGTGGTAATAAGAGAGACAACCTAGGGGACGTGGCCTGGTGGGAGCCCAGGCTGGGGTTGTCTCTCTCATTACCACCATAGGACTCAGTGGATGTGCGGCATCAGGGATCTTTTCTCTCTTCCTTCCAGTGACTACATGAGCTGGACAAGCTCCATCTCTTGCTGGCACTCCTGCAGCGGGCACGGCATAATCCACACCAATTCCCACAATGATCAAGCCTTAGCTGTACAGTTATTAACAATGGGTCACAGTTTCAGTACACTACTAGGGGACCATTGTTATAGATGGAAGTTGTTAGAGAAGAGTCACAAAGCAGAGATTTAACCTTTAAAGAGGATGTAACCCCCCCCCCCAAAAAAAAAAAAAAAAAAAAAAAAGATCCTGTTCCTTTAAAGCAGGTTAAACAACGTAGTGTTGTGCTGTCTAATCTGTCCCTTTCTATGCTGTAAAAAAACTGGTTGATCCTGCCTGTACTAACAAATGGCCACTGCTCCCACCTAAAACTGGCCTTTGCAGCAAGGAGCACATGGAAGGCCGACAAACGTCAAACAAAACCAAAGTAAAATTCCCAGGTCTACTTACCGACCAGTCTGCAACTAACCAAATTATCCTGTCTAACCATATGCGTTAAAAACAGGGGTTGAGTTTGCAAACATTTGCAAATACAGAGCTACAGAGCTGTTCCTGTGTCCCCCTAGGTGAAATAAGCATGGTAATGATGGCTCCTGACCTATGATAAATAATGTGGTCAGTTTACATGCCTCCATTATGCCGCTGTGTTAGAGTCTCTCCTCTCTTCCCCCTCTCCCCCTCCCTCCCTGCCGGTCAGCTCCTAGTGGGGGAGCGATCTCCACCTCACCCATCTCCTCCTCTCCTGCCACTATTAGTAGCTGGTAGTAAAGTCAGAGAATAAGATTACTGCTGGCCCCTCTGTTCTAATAAGGTATAGTACACAGTGTAAATGTTTTTTTAAAATTATGCTGCTAAATACTTATTTCAGATCGCCTCTGTGCGGTCACATGACCTCCCGCCACTCTCCCCCCAATCTAAGGACTACAGCGGGAGGGGCTGAGTGGACATTACAGTGGTCATGTAACTGCCTGACTGACATTAGAAGGGAATCTCAGCCCCTCCGTAGCTCTAGATCTGGGGAAGGAGAGCGGTGGAAGGTCACATGACCATGCAGAGGCGATCTGAAATAAGGTTTTTAGAGGCATAATTAAAAAAAAAGAAAAAAACATTTACACTGTGTAGTATACTTTATCAGAACAGAGGGTCTGGCAGTAATCCTACTCTGACTTTACAACCACTTTAACCTTATTTTTTAGCTAACTACTCAAAAGCTCACCAGCATTTTTCGGTATCAATTAATCTTTGTTGTAGTATAAAATTATATGGCTTGGTGTAAATTCTTAGCTCTCCCATCGCTTTTACTACCTGAACCAGCAAGGGCTAAACACCACAGTGCAGAATAAGCCATGGTCAGTAATGAAGAGAAGAACAGCTGCAGGGAGCTTCCAGTCAATACTGATGCTTAGTTCTTTTCATTCTGCTTGCTTTTTTTGGGCACAGCTTTCACAGTTCAGGTTCTCTTTAAGGTTTTTTACAGTCTCATTTAATGACAGCAGTACACATTTAATATGGTTTTTATTACCTGCTAGTAGGTGCATTAAAAATGTTAACAGTTAGATAGTCCCAAACATCTGTAAAAATATAATCAACTAACCAGGGGTAGACAACACTGACACTCCAGCTCTGGGGAAACTACAAATCCTATTATGCTTTTGTGCTGGAAGTCATGCCTCTGGTTGTCAGAGTCTTACAGTATGTCTCATGGAACTTGTAGTTCCAAAACAGCTGGAGATTCGAGGTTGCTTACCCCTGGATTTTTATTATTTTACACATCATTTTATGTACAGTATTTGAGGACTGCCCTTTGGGGTTTTCCATACACTATTAGATTTTAATATCACTCTGTTCACATGTAAAATATGCTTTTGATTTTTGGAGAAAAAAAAAATCTCAGAATATGAGGATGCATTTTTGGAATGTGCTGAATATTTTTTTTTGGAGATAAATGGATGCAACAGATTGAAATGTAATTATGTTTGACTGGAATGATCATTATGAATGTCATCCACTGAAGTCTTCCAGTGATACCTTCAAGATTTGGAAATTTGGCATGCATATCAAATGACAAGATTTGCAGAATTTAGCCAAGATGGGTGTGTGCACATTAAGAAGTGATTCTTTTTATTATGGGAGAAATGTTCATGTATATTGTTAGCATATTTTAGTGGAGGGTCATTATTACATAATATTCAGCTTATTTTAGTTAGGGATAGATCACTTTGCCTAAGTCTAATTAGCAGTGTGTATTTTTGTGTGTGTGTGTGTGTGTGTGTGTGGGGGGGGGGGGGTGTCATTAAATCCTGTTTGAAGTTTGTAAAACCAAATATGATCTATGAAGGGGTAAATCTTGATAGTAAATTCAGGCCAATTTCAAGGCTATTAGGCATGCTGTTCACAGGGACCTGAGTACTGCCATTGGCGACATTTTGAAAACCAAAATAAGTAAAAAAAAAAAAAAAAAAACTCACAGCAGAGAGAGGATCCTCCATCCTACTTGAATTGTAGGGATTCACTCAGATTAGTGATCTAGATCTGCTGCTGTCTGCTTGATTTATTGAGTTTTTATTGTATTTGTCTTACTCAGGTTTTAGTCACTAAGGTTTACAGTTTTTTTGCAAGCACACGAATATTAACTTACATGCTTTAAGAGAAGCTATATGTGGTGTTAGATAACAGTATGATTTTCACAGACAGGATTGGCAATACTGTATGCTGACATAACAAATGTATCATACCTTGACCGAAAAAGCTTTTTTAGGTGGTTTTTACTGCGATACTTGACTTTATATCAAGCAGTAGTATTAAGTAGCAGTAGCAGCCACAACAGATGGAAAAGCTAAAGGAAAGTTTAGGACAAACGAAATACTGTATTTAGAAAAACGGGACTTTAACAATGCCTACACATTAATTTAACAACACACTTATAAGTAAAGGTTCATAGTTTTATTTAACAATAATCCACTTAAACCATTTAATTAAAAAAGTAAAACTTTTAACTATGAATAAACTATTTTTAGATGCGGACTTGTACTATGCCTTTTGGACATGTCCCAAGATCAAACCTTTTTGGCACTTAGTAGCGCACTATGCCACCAACACTTGGTAAACTACCTACCCCTAACCGCTAAGTAGGCACTTTTTGGTCTAATCAATATTCCAGGTATCAAACTATCAAGAGGCTGTAAACAACTTCTTATTGTTCAACTAAAATAGTCAGCGCTAAACACCTATTCTACAGTTGCTGGAAAAAAGGTGATATATGTAACCTTTTGTGGAACGAATGTGTATAAAATTGCAGCACTAAAAAATTCAATAAAACGTTCATAAACAGTGATTCTTATAGTGCAAACGGTCTTGAAATCCTGCCTATAATAGCCGAATGTCTAACTCACCAGAAATCCCGGCTGCTCACTTAAGTGCAGCAATAACTTATGTATCCATAACCTCCAGGATAACTAGAACCTCTTTATGGTCCTTAGGACTCCCGATATGGCATAGGAAGAAAGAAAGACTATATAGTGTAAAACTGAAATGAAATTACCATATGTACAACAACCAAGCATGCAGTGTCACTCACAAAACAGCATGAGACATGTGAACACCAGTGAGAGCCAACCCCTGCAGACGCACTCTAGTGTGAACCATGCATAGGGCAGCTAGACACGCTTTACATGCTGTGCCGCCACATTGATGGCAGCCCATTCTTGCATAATCAATGCTTGGAGTTAGCCAAAAGGCAGTTAAAATTGACAATATAATGTGTTTGGTGAAACCCAACATATTTTAGTGGAGTTTTTATGAAGAACCCTACAAAATATGGAAGAGACGTAGGGAGAAGAAGATAAGGGTTTGTGGAAGGGGAAAGAAAAGGTGGGGGGGGGGGGGTCTCAACCTGTGGCGGAAAAAAAAGAAGAGGGGGGGATTGACCTCCAAATTATATTGTATGTAATTGGACAAGTATTTAAATACTTCCCAGCAGGGTTGGAACCAGGGAAGGGGGGATAAAGGGGCCTGAGTTCCCAGTGTAACAAATTACTTGAGGGGGGGGGCAGGCGAAGATGCACAGATACAGTACACTACTTGCAGACTTGAAGCAGGGTGCAGAGTCCACTCCTGCATCTAGCATTAATATAGAATATATTGCATTACATTCTCTGCCATGTGAAGTGGTCTTTGCCCAATAGATGATTTCTAGTCCTAGACTCTGACGTGATGCCATTCAGAGGCTAAGAGAAGAAGAGATTGTGGCACCACAAGATAGCATGTGTCGATGATCTGAAGAAGCAGGAGGATCCTCCCATACATTACTTGACCCACTGATAGTGGGATGGTAGAGCACTGCACTTGGAGAGGAGGTTAGGCGGGAGGAGGGGGGAACTCAGTGTACTGGGGGGGAG
This sequence comes from Pelophylax lessonae, assembly GCF_965119305.1. Lineage (NCBI taxonomy): Eukaryota > Metazoa > Chordata > Amphibia > Anura > Ranidae > Pelophylax > Pelophylax lessonae. Next base: position 436,230,021 of record NC_138770.1, on the reverse strand, counting down.
GTTAGCTCAGTGTAATGGGAGGGCGCTCAGTGTACTGGAGACAGTGGGAGAAGAAGAGAGCTCAGTGTACTGGGGGGCTAGGGGGTGGGGGGAGTTCTGTTCTGGAGGGGGTCTCTACACTACAGTGGCGGGAGGAGGGGGAAGCTTTATGTACTGAAGGGATGGGAGGAAAGGGGAGCTGTGTTTACTGGGGGGGGACTAGAGGGCAAAGGGAACTCTGTACTGGGGGGCGTGGGAGTAGGGAGGAGCTCTGTACTGGGGAGAGGATAGGGGGAAGTAGCATACTTAGGGGGTGTGGTCTGCACTGGGTACTGTAGCACTTTGGGTGCCACTGCCGATCAAGTCTTAAGTTACACACAGTTTCAGTTTGGCTGGGTAAGTTGCAGCGGTGCCGACATCTCACGCGTACCAGCAATGACTCACTCTGCTCCTCCAACCCATAAAAAAGCTTTCTTGAGCGACACTGCAGCTAATGTTGCTTAGCAATTTAGCAACAGTAGCTGCAGTGTCACTCAAAAATACTTTATTATGGGCTGGGCGGGAGGAGTGGAGTGATTCAGCGCTGGTGCTTCGTGAGGTCACCCTTCTCCTGCATAAGCCCTGCCCGCAAAGCATCATGCCGCCTTTTCTGACAGAAAGTTAAGCAGCCCAGCCACAGCACAAATTTAAAGGGTAGAGCCTGCCTGGAACTGTAAGCCTTATAATAAGAGAATGGGTTTGTGTGGCAAAGGCTCCTGGAGTAGGATAGGGGAGGTTGTTTGGAGAGGTCCTGGACTAGGAAAGAGGGGTGCAGAGGAGGACATGGACTAGAAGAGGGGGTACTGGGAGGCTCTTGGCTAGGAGAGCGTGGCCCGTAGGTCCAGCTAGATTCAGTAAGAAAGTGCTTGGGCCTAAAGCCTGGACTGAGGGGGAGCCTGTCTGTGCCCTGTTAGGTGAGCATGGAGTCAGTGAGTTCACAACATACAGTACATAAGCAGATTTATCAATTGTGATGCCAAACAGAAGCAGGGAGACAGGTTGTGTAAAATATATATTAAATATCTGACATCTTCTCTTTCCTGCTATCTGACCTACGTACATGACAATAAGGCCTTATTCACATAGGGTGTATGCATACGTGCCTCATGTGACGGCTGTGTTTACCCGCATAGAGATGCATCCCTGGGTGGGCACTCCCATTTAAAGTCAGTCAGAATGTAGTGGCTGCATGGACATAGCCGCAGCTTCCAATATGATATCCATGCAGATGCATGGCCCTGAATGCACCCAAGGTTTGAACATGCCCACAATTTGACCACACCCATAATCTGGCTATATTTCTTCCTATCATTTTTTGGGAGAAGTGGGTGTAAAAGGGGGCAAATGTGCAAGGTACACTACTGATAGAGGTGAGTTTAGTAGTGAGGACAGGAGGGCCAGAGTTGAAAGAAAAGCGCTGTACTGGGGGTGAGGAGTTTTTGTAGTGCTTTTTCTTCCAGTGACACTACCGATGCAGAGACGATTTATTTTCCTTTCAATTACACCTCTGACACCGGAACATTTGTTCTTTAATTGACACCACTGACTCTGGCATTTTTTTGATCAAACCGGTTCTTTATTGAACATAAATACACGAACAACAGAAAAAGGGGTAATACAGTATCCAACAATCAGTAAGAATTTGTAAAAAGAAAAGACCTCTTAACATATGGGTCATAAATACATATCTGGAAACATAGACTGAATAAACGTTACAGGCATGAAACAGAAGTGTGACACAGCAGTGCAAAGAATATAATGATTTACCACAAACAGTAGGTAGGCAATATAGTGGCACAAAAAATTCAGCCCAGCGCTCACTCCGAATGGGAAGACTGGCGTGCTGCTCTCCTCAGGCAGGGAACTCCAATACGGGTACATAGAAAAGAAAGGAAGAGGAGGCGCAAACACCTAGTGCATTACCCGTGGTCAATGTAGCAAATATTTAATAAAAAATGCCAAATGCATACTCACAGACGTAAAGATAAAAACATGTTACAAGAATCCACCATGTGTGAACTGGAACAAGTCCTTCAGTCAGGACCGCGGTCCTGACTGAAGGACTTGTTCCAGTTCACACATGGTGGATTCTTGTAATATGTTTTTATCTTTACGTCTGTGAGTATGCATTTGGCATTTTTTATTAAATATTTGCTACATTGACCACGGGTAATGCACTAGGTGTTTGCGCCTCCTCTTCCTTTCTTTTCAATATAGTGGCACAGTAGACGGGAAGGTGGTCTCGAATTAAGAACATGTTTCCGGGGCCTGTACCCACCTGTCTCAGATCTTATTAAATTTGGTGGGACATCCACGATGGGCATATACTAGTTTTTTGTAGGGCAGGGTGTCACTAACTTCCCTGAGCCAGTCTTGGAAAGTGGGGGGTCTGTCTCGCATCCAACGTCTTGCTATCAGTTTCCGAGCTGAGAATAAAGTTTTGTTTAGGAAAATAGTGGTAAATTTATTTATACTGGTATCGGGGAATATCCCCAATAAACATGGTTTGGGGACCAATGAAAGGGGGGAGCCCATAGTGTCGTGCAGGAATTTAACAACCTGTGCCCAGAAGCCCTGAATCTTCGGGCAGTTCCAAATCAAATGATGGAAAGTCCCCCGTTCACGTCCACACATAGGGCAGGTGTCAGAAGCGCCCTGTCGGTATTTGGATGTCAAAAGGGGAGTGAGGTATGCACAGTGAAGTATATAGAGTTGTGTAAGGCGGTCAGACAGTTTAGGGGAGACCAGTTTACAGGTATCCAGGGCGTCACTCCACTCGTCGTCCTCCAAATCTCCCACATCCTCCTCCCACCTGGATTTAAGTGCATACGCAAGGACCGTGGGAGCCGGCTCGTGGACTCTGGCATTTTTCTTTTCAGTGACACCAACAACGCAGGGGTTTTTCTTTTTCAGTAACACCACTGAGTCAGGGACATTTTTTCATTCCGGTGACATCACTAACTTGGAAACATTTTTTTTTTTATTTCAGTGATACCACAATTTCCCTGAGGAATATTTTGTTTCTTTGCCATATATTTGTGCACTTATTTTAAACTTTTCACTGGTACTATTTCATTGCAAGTCACAAGCATATCAACCATTTTGGCACTAGCTACTATTGGCCCCCTTTTACACCCAACGGGGGGAAAGGGTGCACTTTTCCACCTTCTCCCATGCCACCGGTTCCAAGACATGGGGGTAAAATGGAGAAGGATGGCAGCAGGAACATCAGTCAGAGATAATCCCATAATTTGCTATATAATCTCTGTAACTTGTTGCCAAAAGGGTTGTAATACAGGACAGTCCCAAAAGACATGTAATAAGAGCCTTTATGTGTGCCAAACAATTAGGGCTCTTTTGGGGAAAGGGTTTGGCAAAGAACCAGTGGGGTCCTATACCTTCTGGCTACAATTTTGTAAGAAATCTCCTGATATTTATTACAGATGATGGCTTTGAGGGACAAAAAACAGTATTCTATCCTTTTGGTTCTCCAAAAAGGTACATTGTGTGTCATTCTCCCATTTAGCGAGAGAAATCCAGGTTCACCTTCCGAATACGCAGTCATCATAAGTTGGTATAAAAAAGATAAAGTTTGTTGCATGGCCCTGACATCTAGATAGACCTCCTCGAAGGATGTCAGATGCCTCAGGAAACTGTGCAGTTTATGCAGGGAGCTCAGAAAATGTGATAGCTGATGTTGGTGTCATGCACCATGCATAGTGTTATTGTAAGCTGTAGAGACTGCAGAAAAAGTATTCCATTTTTGCATTGACAGAAACTTCAATGCTCTCAGTGCATCTCACTCAATTTAGTTATGTAGGACCAGGTCTGATTGGCCTGGGAGGAACTTAGGATGACCAACGATAAGCATCCTGGGGGAAAGAAAGCTCCTAATATTTCACAAAGCTCTGGGCCTATTAAAGGGGGTTTGAGCACAGATCTATCTTTTGATCTTTCTACGGGAGCCCTGGTAGTCCTATCCTGGGGGACCCATAGTTTGGACCAGTGTATCACTTGTGACATATGTGTCGCAGTGTAACAGTATGCTGGATCCGGCAGTCCCACTCTTCCCTTCACTTTTGGCCTAATCAGAATATCCAAAGCCATTGTGGTTCATCTTTCCTCGCCAGATAAATCTGAAGAATTCTGATCGTATGGAGTGGAAGAAGACACATGGACCATGCACCAGTAGTTTCTGCAATAAGTATAGCAGCCAGGGCATCACATTCATTTTTAGGATATTACAACTTCCACAACCAGTAGAATGCACAGTTAAAGTAAAAGTGGGAGGTGGTTTAGTTTAACCGCTTGCCGACCGCCGCACGACTATATACTGCGGCGGTCAGCCCCTCACAGGCAGAGTGACGTAGCGGTACGTCACTAGCCTGGGAGGGTCTGGGGAGCGAGCGCGCGCCGCCGGCCACTCTGCGATCGGCGGGGGGGAGGGAGAAAGTCAGGCAACTTGTGTAAACAAGCTGCCTGTCATTCTCCTCGGTGTAAAGACACTGATCACACGGATCTACTATGTAGATCCGTTGATCAGTGTCCTTACAGCTCAAGCCACAGCCAATCACAGTAGAAAGCACGCCCCTAGGGACACACACAGCCCCTCTCTCCCAAATAAGGTTAACCCCTTCACTACCAGTGCATTTTTACAGTAACAGTGCATATGTATAGCACTGATTACTGTAGAAATGTCACTGGTAACCCCAAAAGTGTCAAAAATGTCAGTCAAGGGTCCGATCTGTCCGCCCCAATGTCGCAGTACCGCAAAAAAAATCGCAGATCGCCGCCATTACGCGTTAAAAAAAAAAACAACAAAAATGACAGAAATCTTTCCCTTTGTTAGTAAACGCGATAACTTTTGCGCAAACCAATAAAAATACGCTTTTTGCGATTTTTTTTTTACCAAACATAGGTAGCATAAAACAAATTGGCCGAAAATGTTAAAAAATTTTGATTTTTACATTTTTTTTGGGGAATTTCATATAAAAAAATGTGAAAAATATTGTTATTTTTGCAAAATTGACGCTCTTTTTTTGTTTATAGCGCGTGATCAAAAAAATCGCACAGGTGATCAAATACCACCAAAAGAAAGCTCTGTTTGTGGAAAAAAATGGACGTCAAATTCGTTTAGGTACAGCGTCGCACGACCGCGCAATTGTCCGTTAAAGTCACGCAGTGCCGAATCGCAAAATACCCCCTGGTCGTTTAGCAGCCAAATCCTCCGGGGCTTAAGTGGTTAAATATAAAGGTAGGATCAGGAGGAATATGTGTGCCCAGGTATTTGATGCCCATCAGAACATGAAAGTAGATCAGAGGGTTTTCATGGTATGTTCCACTAAAGACTCGTTCAAAGCTTCTGATTTTTTTTAGGTTTACCTTTCAACAAGGCACCATATATGTGAAGTTCTTGCAGTAAGGATGGTGGGGAGTTTTTTGGATTGGTAATGTTAAAAAGGAGATTGTCAGCCTAAGCTGCAACCTTGTGGAGGTATCCATGTCTGGGTTTTTATGAACATGATTCAAGAGGGGTTTGAGGGTTAAAATAAAAATGAAAGGGAGGGGGGCACCCTTGCTTAGTCCCATTATAAATATCAAAAGGAGTGCATTAACTGCCACTAATCTGGACAGTCCCTGAGGGATTGGGAATATAGGGCTTATTATAGAGCTAATTCAGGTGAGCATGGGTTCCGAGACCCCAACGATCAACAAGCATTTTATCTTATAAAAGAGAGGGTGCTGAGATGTTTTCTAGTCTCTGCAATTTTGGTATCTAGCTGTGGGGTAGAGGGGACTCCTTTGTGAAACAATTCAAGATGCTGGATTTTGAGAATAAGATCAGTGGTATCGTGGACCTTTACTTTTTTGTTTCTTTGGCCGTGGTTTAATAGGATAACTCATATATAACCCTTTTAAAAGGCCCACAAGCAGATGGCAACTAAATAGTTGTTCAATTCAAAGAAGTTTTTTAGTTAGTTGGTTAGGTCCAAATTGACCATCCAGGAGTAACGTTTAATTTTGTTGCCAAGATGTGTCTTTGAACAGCATACAAGCGTGTTGCAGCTCTATGAACATAGGTGCATGGTCTGAGAGAGAAATGTGTCCTATGCCAGCGCCAGATACCATTGGCAAAGAGGCATGTCTTAGCAAAAAGAAGTTAATTCCTGAATAAGAACAATAGGCAGTGGAATAGTAGAAGTCTCTGTCTTGGGGTGTACAATACACCAAATGTCCAGGAGTTGATGGGCGTGCACATTTTTTTAACATCTGTTCCTAGCTGCTGTTGACATCTTAACCCCTGCACACACAGCCCAAATGTCCGGCAACATTGGCTGGGTTAATAGAAACTATCCGACATTCAGCCCATGTGAAAGGCAGCCGGTCCGACAAAAGCTGGCTTCTGTCTAACGAGCATGCTGGAAAACCAGCAGCCGACCGCCTCCCGATCAGTGCCCTTAGCCAATTACTAAGAGCGCTGGCCCGAAGTGTTCTGGCGGGGTGGCCGCCCCCCGTCAGAACACAAAAGAACAGTTGGGGAGATCGCTATACTAACTAAGCTTTAGCGAGATCCTGTAACGCTCCTGCGTTTTTATAGTAAGCTGGATTTGCAGCTGCAGAATCTCCACTCAGTAGTCATGTAGAGATGTGTTGGAATACCAGATCCAACTCTCCAGACTCATCACTGTGGGCCTGTCTGCTTCAGCATACAGATATACACACACTCAATAAGATGTTCCTGGAGTGATAGGATGTATATGGCAGTATGGAGGTGATGTGCTGAAGGGACAGGTGTGAGCAGTGACAGTAATGATAAGCACTTGATAGTAATGTTCAGGAGAGTAGTAGATGGTAATAGGTAGAATGCAGATAGGTTAGTAATCATGTATGGCAACAGGTGGTAAGGACAGCAGATGACATATACAGGATAGACTAACCCAGTGCAAGGATAGATGGTAGTAGACTCAAGAGCTAGCAATCTATGTAACAGTGCAGATGATAGAATTAGTATGCATAGATAGTAACAGTCCTTAATGTGCAGAAGTAGATAGTGTAAGTTAGTTATGGAGGATTCCCCTGTGGGGTACTTATCACTAGTAAGGTTAGTAAGTAGAGGGGTCCAGTAGTGAGGGAGTGATCCGGTAGCGAGATACGGGATCAGTAGCGAGGTTCCGGTCTGTTCCAGGTAAAGGAGAGTAGCTGGAGGTTCCGGCAGCATAAGTCAAAGCTTGTAAGCATGCGGGTAACAATGAAGAGTGGAAGCAGTATGCCAAGAGTGATCGGGTAGCGAGATACAGGATCAGATAATAAAACAAGTTCAGGTAGCGAGATACAAGAGCGAGTGACATCAGGTATGGCTGCTTCACAGACGGCTTGAGCGAACTAACCATGCGGTTAGAACGAACAATGTGAGAGAGAAAGCCGGCGATTGAAATAGCCGCTCAGAGCGGCGCTCAGCGATGACGTCATCCGGCTTAAAGGTATATGCTTTCCACCTAACTAAAAAGGTGGGACGCATTTAGAAAGGAAAATGGGCAATAAGGGAACCAAAGGTTGATGTGTGTGTAACCAGGGAAGTCCCAAAATAATGGGAAAATGGGGTGAAGATAGTATATCAAAAGTGGTGGTCTCCGTATGAGACTCGTTAGCAGTGACAAGGAGTGCTTGTGTCTGATTGGTGATTGGTCCAGAAGATAACGGAATACCGTTAATGAAACTAACAGAGACAGGTTTAGGTTTTGAAATAATAGGTATTTTATTTAAAGTAACAAAACGTGTATCGATATAATTCCCACAAGATCCTGTGTCGATCATAGCCTTGGTGGTAATCCTAGTCTGGTCCCACTGTAATGTTAAATGAACAAAGAGATAGGGATTAGAAAAGGAAGTCGTTAATCCCCCTAGCAAGACATGTGAACACTCACCCTCTTTTTTGCGGACAAGGGGACAGACGCTTATCAAATGATCCGGGGATGCGCAGTACATGCAGAGGTTTCTGGATCTTCTCCTGGCTCATTCAGTAGTTGATAAAGGTGGGCGTATGGTTCCTACCTCCATAGGAGTAGGGTCAACGGCCGAAATCCGAGAAGGACTAGACAATGGCATTCCCAATTTCTCAGCCTTTCTTTCTCGCAGTCGCCTGTCAATGTTGATACTGAGTTGTATTAAGGCATCCAAAGTGCCAGGTAAATCCGCTCGGGCGAGCTCGTCTTTAACGGCTTCTGACAACCCGAGTCTGAACTGAGTTCGCAGAGATGTATCATTCCACCCTGAATCAAGGGTCCATCTTTTGAACTCTGCTACAAAGTCTTCAACAGGTCTCCTTCCTTGTTTTAAAGCCCTCAATTGGATATCAGCAGTACTCTGCCTATTGACGTCATCCGGCTTAAAGGTATATGCGTTCCACCTAACTAAAAAGGTGGGACGCAATATAGAAAGGAAAATGGGCAATAAGGGTACCAAAGGTACCAGAATCTTACAGTACCCCCCCCCCCCTTAAGGCCGGCTCCGGAAGGCCTATAGCACTGGTTTTTCTGGGTATTTCGAGTGAAACCTTCGTATAAGCCTAGGTGCGTGAACATCAGAAGTATCCAACCAGGTGTCGTCTTGGGGTCCATAGTTCTTCCATCTTATGAGATATTGGAGTCTTCCTCTGTGGATACGAGAATCCAAAATCTCCTTAATCTCATATTCTTCTCCGCCTTCAACTTGTACTGGTGGTGGAGGCAAGATGGTAGGCCTTATTCCTTGGTTAGGAACATGTGGTTTCAGTAGCGACACATGAAAGATGGGATGTATTTTGAGATCTGCCGGTAAGGTGAGTTGCACTGCAGCTTTTCCAATGAGTTTCTTAATTGGGAAGGGTCCCAGAAATAAAGGTCCAAGCTTTTTACTAGGGATCTTTAACCTTAAATTTTTTGTCGATAGCCAAACGAGGTCCCCAATAGCATATTGCGGAGAAGGTCTTCTACGAAGGTCGTAGTACCTTTTTTGTTGACTATGAGCGTGTGAGATGGTGGTATTAAGTAAACCCAGAGAGTCTTTTATTTGGGTAAGATAATCCGAGGCTACTGGGTTACTTGATGGTAGGATGCGTGGTGGAAGAAGTGTGGGATGAAACCCATAGTTCAAGTAGAACGGACTTTGCTTAGTAGTACTGTGGGTTGCGTTGTTATAAGCAAATTCCGCCAGAGGGAGGAGGTCCACCCAATCATCCTGTAGGTGTAGCAACGCAGATATTGTTCTATACACTGGTTGACTCTTTCAGTCTGTCCGTTGGTCTGAGGGTGGTAAGGAGAAGTGAGCTTTCGCTCAATCCGTAGTATTTGACATAGAGCTTGCCAAAACTTGGAGATGAACTGTGAACCACGGTCGGATAAAAGAGTCTTTGGAATTCCATGTAACTTGAACACATGTTTCATTAGTAGTTCCGCTGTTTGTTTAGATGAAGGTAGTCTGCGAATAGCAATGAAATGTGCCATCTTTGTCAGATGGTCCACTGACACTAGAATGGTATTAAATCCTTTGGAAGGTGGTAGTTCTACTATAAAGTCTAAGGACACAACTTCCCATGGAACCTGGGGTATTGGTAGACTGCAGAGTAGACCAGATGGTTTTGTAGTGTCAATTTTGGACCTTGCACAGATGTCACATGAAGAAACAAATTTTTGTACAGATGTCTTCATATCAGGCCACCAAAACTGCCTGGTAAGCAAATTAAGGGTTTTCGTCATACCCATATGTCCTGCCATAGGCACATCATGTGATAATTCCAAGATCTTGGTGCGCATAGTAGGGGGTATGTAGAGTTTGTCGTTGTAATAGAGGAAGCCTTCTGCATCAGTACTTAGTTGTGGTGGAGGTGAATCCAATCCTATACTGTGCTAAATCTCTTCCTTCAGGGAACGAACAACACCAATAATACGTTCATATGGTATTATAGGAATAGAAGGGATTTCGGCGCAGTTATCTTCGGTTAGTCGTGATAGCGCATCCGCTTTTTTATTTTTGTCTGCAGGCGTGTAGGTCACGAGGAAGTTGAATCTTAGGAAGAATAATGACCATCGTACCTGCCGGTGGGAAAGAGTTTTGTTAGTCTGGAGGTATTGAAGGTTTTTATGATCTGTATATATGAGTATTGGTAATCGGGTACCTTCAAGTAGATGTCGCCAATTCTCCAGTGCCAGTTTTATGGCAAGCAACTCCTTTTCACCCACTGGGTAATTCACCTCTGGGCTGCTTAGTGATTTAGAGAAGAAAGCAACTGGGTGGAGTGGTGAAGTATTTGTTGGTCGTTGGGAGAGAACTGCTCCTACTGCCATGTTTGACGCATCTACCTCCAGAATATATTGGAGGGATGGGTCTGGATGGCGTAGTATGGGAGCAGAAGTAAAGCTTGATTTTAACGAGCGGAAAGCTCCATTTGCTTCTTCTGACCATTTGAATGGTTTCTTTATACTTGTAAGTTGTGTGAGAGGTCTCACAATAGCAGAGAAGTTCTTGATGAACTTCCTATAGAAGTTTGAAAATCCAAGGAATCGCTGTAATGCTTTACGAGTTGTTGGTATAGGCCAATCCAGAATACAGGATATCTTGCTCATATCCATCTTGATTCCGGTTTTGGATATGATGTATCCTAGGAATAATATTTCTTCTTTATGAAATAGGCATTTTTTTAATTTCACGTATAGATTGTGTGCGAGTAATCTGGATAACACAAGTCTTACATGTTTTATATGTTCAGACAAAGATCGAGAATAGATAAGTCTCTAAAGATGTCGTTTATGAACCGTTGAAAAGCTGCGGGAGCATTACACAACCCGAATGGCATCACAAGATATTCGAATAATCCGTATCTGGTTCTGAATGCTGTCTTCCACTCATCTCCGTCACGGATTCGGATTAGGTTGTATGCCCCTTTTAGGTCCAATTTAGAGAAGTAGGTAGCCCCACGCACTTGTTCAATGAGTTCAGGGATGAGCGGCAAAGGATAGCGATCCTTTATCGTAATGGTATTTAATTGCCTATAATCGATAATAGGCCTAAGACTTGAATCCTTATTGCGGACAAAGAAAAGTCCTGCAGCTGTGGAAGAAGTAGAGGGTCTGATGAACCCTTTTGTCAAATTCTCATCCAAGTATTCCTTGAGATGAGAGAGTTCATCCTGTGAAAGAGGATAAACATGACCGAAAGGCAATTTGCTGTTAGGGAGTAGATCGATAGTGCAATCATAATCCCTATGGGGAGGCAACACTTGAGCATTTTTCTCAAGAAAGACTTCGGACAGATCCTGATAGCATAGTGGTGCAATCTCATCTGACACCACAGACAGGATCTTTCCATAAGATGGGAGGTTACACGTAATCTCACAATAGTGAGAAGGGAAAGTTAGAGTCCGTCTTTTCCAATCTATGATTGGTTGATGAGTGTGTAACCAGGGAAGTCCCAAAATAATGGGAAAATGGGGTGAAGATAGTATATCAAAAGTGGTGGTCTCCGTATGAGACTCGTTAGCAGTGACAAGGAGTGCTTGTGTCTGATTGGTGATTGGTCCAGAAGATAACGGAATACCGTTAATGAAACTAACAGAGACAGGTTTAGGTTTTGAAATAATAGGTATTTTATTTAAAGTAACAAAACGTGTATCGATATAATTCCCACAAGATCCTGTGTCGATCATAGCCTTGGTGGTAATCCTAGTCTGGTCCCACTGTAATGTTAAATGAACAAAGAGATAGGGATTAGAAAAGGAAGTCGTTAATCCCCCTAGCAATGTGAACACTCACCCTCTTTTTTGCGGACAAGGGGACAGACGCTTATCAAATGATCCGGGGATGCACAGTACATGCAGAGGTTTCTGGATCTTCTCCTGGCTCGTTCAGTAGTTGATAAAGGTGGGCGTATGGTTCCTACCTCCATAGGAGTAGGGTCAACGGCCGAAATCCGAGAAGGACTAGACAATGGCATTCCCAATTTCTCAGCCTTTCTTTCTCGCAGTCGCCTGTCAATGTTGATACTGAGTTGTATTAAGGCATCCAAAGTGCCAGGTAAATCCGCTCGGGCGAGCTCGTCTTTAACGGCTTCTGACAACCCGAGTCTGAACTGAGTTCGCAGAGATGTATCATTCCACCCTGAATCAAGGGTCCATCTTTTGAACTCTGCTACAAAGTCTTCAACAGGTCTCCTTCCTTGTTTTAAAGCCCTCAATTGGATATCAGCAGTACTCTGCCTATTGACGTCATCCGGCTTAAAGGTATATGCGTTCCACCTAACTAAAAAGGTGGGACGCAATATAGAAAGGAAAATGGGCAATAAGGGTACCAAAGGTACCAGAATCTTACAGTACCCCCCCCCCCCTTAAGGCCGGCTCCGGAAGGCCTATAGCACTGGTTTTTCTGGGTATTTCGAGTGAAACCTTCGTATAAGCCTAGGTGCTTGAACATCAGAAGTATCCAACCAGGTGTCGTCTTGGGGTCCATAGTTCTTCCATCTTATGAGATATTGGAGTCTTCCTCTGTGGATACGAGAATCCAAAATCTCCTTAATCTCATATTCTTCTCCGCCTTCAACTTGTACTGGAGGTGGAGGCAAGATGGTAGGCCTTATTCCTTGGTTAGGAACATGTGGTTTCAGTAGCGACACATGAAAGATGGGATGTATTTTGAGATCTGCCGGTAAGGTGAGTTGCACTGCAGCTTTTCCAATGAGTTTCTTAATTGGGAAGGGTCCCAGAAATAAAGGTCCAAGCTTTTTACTAGGGATCTTTAACCTTAAATTTTTTGTCGATAGCCAAACGAGGTCCCCAATAGCATATTGCGGAGAAGGTCTTCTACGAAGGTCGTAGTACCTTTTTTGTTGACTATGAGCGTGTGAGATGGTGGTATTAAGTAAACCCAGAGAGTCTTTTATTTGGGTAAGATAATCCGAGGCTACTGGGTTACTTGATGGTAGGATGCGTGGTGGAAGAAGTGTGGTATGAAACCCATAGTTCAAGTAGAACGGACTTTGCTTAGTAGTACTGTGGGTTGCGTTGTTATAAGCAAATTCCGCCAGAGGGAGGAGGTCCACCCAATCATCCTGTAGGTGTAGCAACGCAGATATTGTTCTATACACTGGTTGACTCTTTCAGTCTGTCCGTTGGTCTGAGGGTGGTAAGGAGAAGTGAGCTTTCGCTCAATCCGTAGTATTTGACATAGAGCTTGCCAAAACTTGGAGATGAACTGTGAACCACGGTCGGATAAAAGAGTCTTTGGAATTCCATGTAACTTGAACACATGTTTCATTAGTAGTTCCGCTGTTTGTTTAGATGAAGGTAGTCTGCGAATAGCAATGAAATGTGCCATCTTTGTCAGATGGTCCACTGACACTAGAATGGTATTAAATCCTTTGGAAGGTGGTAGTTCTACTATAAAGTCTAAGGACACAACTTCCCATGGAACCTGGGGTATTGGTAGACTGCAGAGTAGACCAGATGGTTTTGTAGTGTCAATTTTGGACCTTGCACAGATGTCACATGAAGAAACAAATTTTTGTACAGATGTCTTCATATCAGGCCACCAAAACTGCCTGGTAAGCATATTAAGGGTTTTCGTCATACCCATATGTCCTGCCATAGGCACATCATGTGATAATTCCAAGATCTTGGTGCGCATAGTAGGGGGTATGTAGAGTTTGTCGTTGTAATAGAGGAAGCCTTCTGCATCAGTACTTAGTTGTGGTGGAGGTGAATCCAATCCTATACTGTGCAAAATCTCTTCCTTCAGGGAACGAACAACACCAATAATACATTCATATGGTATTATAGGAATAGAAGGGATTTCGGCGCAGTTATCTTCGGTTAGTCGTGATAGCGCATCCGCTTTTTTATTTTTGTCTGCAGGCGTTTAGGTCACGAGGAAGTTGAATCTTAGGAAGAATAATGACCATCGTACCTGCCGGTGGGAAAGAGTTTTGTTAGTCTGGAGGTATTGAAGGTTTTTATGATCTGTATATATGAGTATTGGTAATCGGGTACCTTCAAGTAGATGTCGCCAATTCTCCAGTGCCAGTTTTATGGCAAGCAACTCCTTTTCACCCACTGGGTAATTCACCTCTGGGCTGCTTAGTGATTTAGAGAAGAAAGCAACTGGGTGGAGTGGTGAAGTATTTGTTGGTCGTTGGGAGAGAACTGCTCCTACTGCCATGTTTGACGCATCTACCTCCAGAATATATTGGAGGGATGGGTCTGGATGGCGTAGTATGGGAGCAGAAGTAAAGCTTGATTTTAACGAGCGGAAAGCTCCATTTGCTTCTTCTGACCATTTGAATGGTTTCTTTATACTTGTAAGTTGTGTGAGAGGTCTCACAATAGCAGAGAAGTTCTTGATGAACTTCCTATAGAAGTTTGAAAATCCAAGGAATCGCTGTAATGCCTTATGAGTTGTTGGTATAGGCCAATCCAGAATACAGGATATCTTGCTCATATCCATCTTGATTCCGGTTTTGGATATGATGTATCCTAGGAATAATATTTCTTCTTTATGAAATAGGCATTTTTTTAATTTCACGTATAGATTGTGTGCGAGTAATCTGGATAACACAAGTCTTACATGTTTTATATGTTCAGACAAAGATCGAGAATAGATAAGTCTCTAAAGATGTCGTTTATGAACCGTTGAAAAGCTGCGGGAGCATTACACAACCCGAATGGCATCACAAGATATTCGAATAATCCGTATCTGGTTCTGAATGCTGTCTTCCACTCATCTCCGTCACGGATTCGGATTAGGTTGTATGCCCCTTTTAGGTCCAATTTAGAGAAGTAGGTAGCCCCACGCACTTGTTCAATGAGTTCAGGGATGAGCGGCAAAGGATAGCGATCCTTTATCGTAATGGTATTTAATTGCCTATAATCGATAATAGGCCTAAGACTTGAATCCTTATTGCGGACAAAGAAAAGTCCTGCAGCTGTGGAAGAAGTAGAGGGTCTGATGAACCCTTTTGTCAAATTCTCATCCAAGTATTCCTTGAGATGAGAGAGTTCATCCTGTGAAAGAGGATAAACATGACCGAAAGTCAATTTGCTGTTAGGGAGTAGATCGATAGTGCAATCATAATCCCTATTGGGAGGCAACACTTAAGCATTTTTCTCAAGGAAGACTTCGGACAGATCCTGATAGCATAGTGGTGCAATCTCATCTGACACCACAGACAGGATCTTTCCATAAGATGGGAGGTTACACGTAATCTCACAATAGTGAGAAGGGAAAGTTAGAGTCCGTCTTTTCCAATCTATGATTGGTTGATGTGTGTGTAACCAGGGAAGTCCCAAAATAATGGGAAAATGGGGTGAAGATAGTATATCAAAAGTGGTGGTCTCCGTATGAGACTCGTTAGCAGTGACAAGGAGTGCTTGTGTCTGATTGGTGATTGGTCCAGAAGATAACGGAATACCGTTAATGAAACTAACAGAGACAGGTTTAGGTTTTGAAATAATAGGTATTTTATTTAAAGTAACAAAACGTGTATCGATATAATTCCCACAAGATCCTGTGTCGATCATAGCCTTGGTGGTAATCCTAGTCTGGTCCCACTGTAATGTTAAATGAACAAAGAGATAGGGATTAGAAAAGGAAGTCGTTAATCCCCCTAGCAAGACATGTGAACACTCACCCTCTTTTTTGCGGACAAGGGGACAGACGCTTATCAAATGATCCGGGGATGCGCAGTACATGCAGAGGTTTCTGGATCTTCTCCTGGCTCGTTCAGTAGTTGATAAAGGTGGGCGTATGGTTCCTACCTCCATAGGAGTAGGGTCAACGGCCGAAATCCGAGAAGGACTAGACAATGGCATTCCCAATTTCTCAGCCTTTCTTTCTCACAGTCGCCTGTCAATGTTGATACTGAGTTGTATTAAGGCATCCAAAGTGCCAGGTAAATCCGCTCGGGCGAGCTCGTCTTTAACGGCTTCTGACAACCCGAGTCTGAACTGAGTTCGCAGAGATGTATCATTCCACCCTGAATCAAGGGTCCATCTTTTGAACTCTGCTACAAAGTCTTCAACAGGTCTCCTTCCTTGTTTTAAAGCCCTCAATTGGATATCAGCAGTACTCTGCCTATTGGGGTCTTCATATAAACTAGCGAGTTCCGCTAGGAATAAAGGATAGGAGTTGAGAAGCTGATCATCTTTCTCAAAGAGAGAGTCTGCCCAGGCCCGTGGATCACCCGTTAAGTATGAAATAACGGTACAGACTTTAATTTGATCAGTAGTGTAAGTACGAGGTTTTAGCAAAAAAAGCAATTGACATGCGTTTTTGAATTCACGAAATTTTTTCCGATCACCTGTAAACACTAGAGGAGGGTTTATTTTAGGTTCAGGGGGCTGAGCAGCAGTAAGCTGTGAAAGACGGGTTACCTGCTGTCTCAGAGTCTGATTTTCATCTTTTACTTCAGTAAGAGCAAGTATTAATGCATTTACTTGTTGTATTAATTGTGTCACTTGAGTGGGTAATTCTGCTGAATCCATTTTTTAGGTTCGTTCAATCTGTAACGCTCCTGCGTTTTTTATAGTAAGCTGGATTTGCAGCTGCAGAATCTCCACTCAGTAGTCATGTAGAGATGTGTTGGAATACCAGATCCAACTCTCCAGACTCATCACTGTGGGCCTGTCTGCTTCAGCATACAGATATACACACACTCAATAAGATGTTCCTGGAGTGATAGGATGTATATGGCAGTATGGAGGTGATGTGCTGAAGGGACAGGTGTGAGCAGTGACAGTAATGATAAGCACTTGATAGTAATGTTCAGGAGAGTAGTAGATGGTAATAGGTAGAATGCAGATAGGTTAGTAATCATGTATGGCAATAGGTGGTAAGGACAGCAGATGACATATACAGGATAGACTAACCCAGTGCAAGGATAGATGGTAGTAGACTCAAGAGCTAGCAATCTATGTAACAGTGCAGATGATAGAATTAGTATGCATAGATAGTAACAGTCCTTAATGTGCAGAAGTAGATAGTGTAAGTTAGTTATGGAGGATTCCCCTGTGGGGTACTTATCACTAGTAAGGTTAGTAAGTAGAGGGGTCCAGTAGTGAGGGAGTGATCCGGTAGCGAGATACGGGATCAGTAGCGAGGTTCCGGTCTGTTCCAGGTAAAGGAGAGTAGCTGGAGGTTCCGGCAGCATAAGTCAAAGCTTGTAAGCATGCGAGATACAGGATCAGATAATGAAACAAGTTCAGGTAGCGAGATACAAGAGCGAGTGACATCAGGTATGGCTGCTTCACAGACGGCTTGAGCGAACTAACCATGCGGTTAGAACGAACAATGTGAGAGAAAAAGCCGGCGATTGAAATAGCCGCTCAGAGCGGCGCTCAGCGATGACGTCATCCGGCTTAAAGGTATATGCGTTCCACCTAACTAAAAAGGTGGGACGCAATATAGAAAGGAAAATGGGCAATAAGGGTACCAAAGGTACCAGAATCTTACAGATCCTCGGTGTTGTGTGATATGACCTTTGACAAACAAAAATCTGCCCTCCCTGTCTCCTCATCCTCTGACTCCTAAGAACCAGCATATGCAACATCTTAGGCTCAACACTGCTATGCTGTGTTGTAGTTAGTATGCCTGGGGAACAGAAGTCACACTGAGCCAGATCTGCTGGCAGCTCTCCATGTCCAGGCTGAGAGCCGACTGACCTCGTGCCTGCCACATGTCCTCAAACTGGTGTTGCAGCAGTTTATCATGAAGTACCCTGACCTCCGGGATTTCCCTCATTAGGCCAGAAGGGTTTGTCCTTGACTTAAAAGGGTTCCTCTAGGGAGCCCAGGAACATGGTAAATGGCTGGAATAGTAAGATACAGAGGAGATCATGGACAATCTGTTCCTCTCAACTTTTTTTGTGCAGTTACTTTTTTTGTTGCTGCAAAGCAAAGTAACAGTTATAATCTAAAAAAAAAAATAGACCCTAATTAATAGAAAAAAAAATTGGTAAGGTATTTACAATTGAAGAACTAGCTATCAAACTGTTGTTGTGGGCAGATATTAATCCTTAAAAGAATGTTAGGATGTGAGCATCCATGCACATAAGCAGGGCTTTTAAAACCACTTTAGCCCCAGCCCTATTTCGGACACTTTTTGTTCACAAGTTAAAACCAGTATTTTTTCCTAGAAAACTACTTAGAACCCCCAAACATTATATATATTTTTATGATACCATGATATTATCATTCTAGAAACCCATTGTGGTCAATTGGAGATTTTGGTGGTCCCCACATGAGGATTCATAGCATCCATAGATCCAACACTACAGTCGCCTACGTGTGCAGGCTTTGCCCCCTCAGCTCCCGTGTCAGGCATACCCTCCGTTGGCACATCTCTACACATCCTGCAACTCCACTTGGAACAAACTTGTGAGTTTCAATATAAGGGCTGGGTATATTGAGCTGTTTCACAGCCATACACATGTTCTTTCATATATACATGTATTCATATACATCATTTTCTCTAGATATACGAACTACATCTGCTCCTGATGAGTGTTTTTACACGAAACGCGTCGAGCCTTTCATGAAGCAAATTTTATATCATCAATTTTGTTTCATTATGCATTTTACTGTATTGTTATTTTACTTGTATTTATTGTTGACATTCATGTTGTTTAACAACATGCATGTACTGATGTTACCATTGCTTTGCCATTGTTGTACATCCATGTAATATCCATACCCTTCAATGCTGTTCTTCACATGTTTTGCCAGTACTATCATCCATCACCTTGGATACGAGTATAATAAAATGTGATTTACCATGATCTGTTTTGTTCATTATGGTTGCACAATTATCAGTAACATAGGGCCACACATCTCATATAAAGTCCCAAACTTCAATATGTTTTTTATCGTGCGATAATAGGAATGGAGGCACATGTCTTTGTGTTGCCTCATATAAAGTCCCAACCCCCTCTTTCTTCTTTGCCAATTACCCAGGGATGGAGATGTGTGTCCCGAGTCACCCCTTTTTCTGATGACTCAATGTGCCTATTGTGACAATTTTTGGTTGAGCCCTTCATATATATGGACTCACCATCACCATTTACGATATAAGTTATGTTACTCTCAAAACTTTCTTTTTTTGTCTTAGTTGGTGAGGGTAGTTTGTGTATATGTGTCCACACCTGGGCTCTGTCTGGTTTCCGGGAGCTGCGATGCGCTCCGCCCGCCTTCCCCTCCCTCCACCCTCCGCTCTTTGGGGCGGGAGTGGGGGGCGGGGTTTGCGGCCGCAGCGCATCGGCGTCACACACATCCGTGCAGGTCCTGACGTCATGATTGGCGTCGGCACATTGACACGTGTTTTCCATCAGCGTTCCCACATATGGATCTCTGCTTCCGGCTCACATAGCCGTTTGCTGATCCCTCGTTGTGGTTGTAGCAGTGTGACGTTGGGAGCATACCCTGCTCATGTCTTCATGGAGGTACTTTTCATTTCTTCCTTCCTACACACTTTCACCTTGTCTCCTATCCAGTCCTAGATGGACTGACACCCTTACCTACTTGCACAATTTCATCATTTTAATTGGGATATTCATTTCATATGACCCTCCTTATTAATCATTGGTCTCGGTTACCAGCTATACTTTTTTGAACCACACATCTCACTGGTCTATCACCAATCATTTTTGCTTTTCATCTACCCTTGCACTCTTGGTACTCCTTTCTCCCTTTCTTAGTCTGCTTCACGGTTCATACACTCTTCTACACTCCAACTACTCTTCATCTATTACTTTTCTATTCACTCCATGGCCGTTGGCCTTGGCGGCTTGGTTCTCTGGCATGGACAATTCACCACCTCTCCTTACTTGCATACGTGCTAAGCTTTTTATATCTTTAATATTTCATTATGATACCATGATATTATCATTCTAGAAACCCATTGTGGTCAATTGGAGATTTTGGTGGTCCCCACATGAGGATTCATAGCATCCATAGATCCAACACTACAGTCACCTACGTGTGCAGGCTTTGCCCCCTCAGCTCCCGTGTCAGGCATACCCTCCGTTGGCACATCTCTACACATCCTGCAACTCCACTTGGAACAAACTTGTGAGTTTCAATATAAGGGCTGGGTATATTGAGCTGTTTCACAGCCATACACATGTTCTTTCATATATACATGTATTCATATACATCATTTTCTCTAGATATACGAACTACATCTGCTCCTGATGAGTGTTTTTACACGAAACGCGTCGAGCCTTTCATGAAGCAAATTTTATATCATCAATTTTGTTTCATTATGCATTTTACTGTATTGTTATTTTACTTGTATTTATTGTTGACATTCATGTTGTTTAACAACATGCATGTACTGATGTTACCATTGCTTTGCCATTGTTGTACATCCATGTAATATCCATACCCTTCAATGCTGTTCTTCACATGTTTTGCCAGTACTATCATCCATCACCTTGGATACGAGTATAATAAAATGTGATTTACCATGATCTGTTTTGTTCATTATGGTTGCACAATTATCAGTCACATAGGGCCACACATCTCATATAAAGTCCCAAACTTCAATATGTTTTTTATCGTGCGATAATAGGAATGGAGGCACATGCCTTTGTGTTGCCTCATATAAAGTCCCAACCCCCTCTTTCTTCTTTGCCAATTACCCAGGGATGGAGATGTGTGTCCCGAGTCACCCCTTTTTCTGATGACTCAATGTGCCTATTGTGACAATTTTTGGTTGAGCCCTTCATATATATGGACTCACCATCACCATTTACGATATAAGTTATGTTACTCTCAAAACTTTCTTTTTTTGTCTTAGTTGGTGAGGGTAGTTTGTGTATATGTGTCCACACCTGGGCTCTGTCTGGTTTCCGGGAGCTGCGATGCGCTCCGCCCGCCTTCCCCTCCCTCCACCCTCCGCTCTTTGGGGCGGGAGTGGGGGGCGGGGTTTGCGGCCGCAGCGCATCGGCGTCACACACATCCGTGCAGGTCCTGACGTCATGATTGGCGTCGGCACATTGACACGTGTTTTCCATCAGCGTTCCCACATATGGATCTCTGCTTCCGGCTCACATAGCCGTTTGCTGATCCCTCGTTGTGGTTGTAGCAGTGTGACGTTGGGAGCATACCCTGCTCATGTCTTCATGGAGGTACTTTTCATTTCTTCCTTCCTACACACTTTCACCTTGTCTCCTATCCAGTCCTAGATGGACTGACACCCTTACCTACTTGCACAATTTCATCATTTTAATTGGGATATTCATTTCATATGACCCTCCTTATTAATCATTGGTCTCGGTTACCAGCTATACTTTTTTGAACCACACATCTCACTGGTCTATCACCAATCATTTTTGCTTTTCATCTACCCTTGCACTCTTGGTACTCCTTTCTCCCTTTCTTAGTCTGCTTCACGGTTCATACACTCTTCTACACTCCAACTACTCTTCATCTATTACTTTTCTATTCACTCCATGGCCGTTGGCCTTGGCGGCTTGGTCCTCTGGCATGGACAATTCACCACCTCTCCTTACTTGCATACGTGCTAAGCTTTTTATATCTTTAATATTTCATTATGATACCATGATATTATCATTCTAGAAACCCATTGTGGTCAATTGGAGATTTTGGTGGTCCCCACATGAGGATTCATAGCATCCATAGATCCAACACTACAGTCACCTACGTGTGCAGGCTTTGCCCCCTCAGCTCCCGTGTCAGGCATACCCTCCGTTGGCACATCTCTACACATCCTGCAACTCCACTTGGAACAAACTTGTGAGTTTCAATATAAGGGCTGGGTATATTGAGCTGTTTCACAGCCATACACATGTTCTTTCATATATACATGTATTCATATACATCATTTTCTCTAGATATACGAACTACATCTGCTCCTGATGAGTGTTTTTACACGAAACGCGTCGAGCCTTTCATGAAGCAAATTTTATATCATCAATTTTGTTTCATTATGCATTTTACTGTATTGTTATTTTACTTGTATTTATTGTTGACATTCATGTTGTTTAACAACATGCATGTACTGATGTTACCATTGCTTTGCCATTGTTGTACATCCATGTAATATCCATACCCTTCAATGCTGTTCTTCACATGTTTTGCCAGTACTATCATCCATCACCTTGGATACGAGTATAATAAAATGTGATTTACCATGATCTGTTTTGTTCATTATGGTTGCACAATTATCAGTCACATAGGGCCACACATCTCATATAAAGTCCCAAACTTCAATATGTTTTTTATCGTGCGATAATAGGAATGGAGGCACATGCCTTTGTGTTGCCTCATATAAAGTCCCAACCCCCTCTTTCTTCTTTGCCAATTACCCAGGGATGGAGATGTGTGTCCCGAGTCACCCCTTTTTCTGATGACTCAATGTGCCTATTGTGACAATTTTTGGTTGAGCCCTTCATATATATGGACTCACCATCACCATTTACGATATAAGTTATGTTACTCTCAAAACTTTCTTTTTTTGTCTTAGTTGGTGAGGGTAGTTTGTGTATATGTGTCCACACCTGGGCTCTGTCTGGTTTCCGGGAGCTGCGATGCGCTCCGCCCGCCTTCCCCTCCCTCCACCCTCCGCTCTTTGGGGCGGGAGTGGGGGGCGGGGTTTGCGGCCGCAGCGCATCGGCGTCACACACATCCGTGCAGGTCCTGACGTCATGATTGGCGTCGGCACATTGACACGTGTTTTCCATCAGCGTTCCCACATATGGATCTCTGCTTCCGGCTCACATAGCCGTTTGCTGATCCCTCGTTGTGGTTGTAGCAGTGTGACGTTGGGAGCATACCCTGCTCATGTCTTCATGGAGGTACTTTTCATTTCTTCCTTCCTACACACTTTCACCTTGTCTCCTATCCAGTCCTAGATGGACTGACACCCTTACCTACTTGCACAATTTCATCATTTTAATTGGGATATTCATTTCATATGACCCTCCTTATTAATCATTGGTCTCGGTTACCAGCTATACTTTTTTGAACCACACATCTCACTGGTCTATCACCAATCATTTTTGCTTTTCATCTACCCTTGCACTCTTGGTACTCCTTTCTCCCTTTCTTAGTCTGCTTCACGGTTCATACACTCTTCTACACTCCAACTACTCTTCATCTATTACTTTTCTATTCACTCCATGGCCGTTGGCCTTGGCGGCTTGGTCCTCTGGCATGGACAATTCACCACCTCTCCTTACTTGCATACGTGCTAAGCTTTTTATATCTTTAATATTTCATTATGATACCATGATATTATCATTCTAGAAACCCATTGTGGTCAATTGGAGATTTTGGTGGTCCCCACATGAGGATTCATAGCATCCATAGATCCAACACTACAGTCACCTACGTGTGCAGGCTTTGCCCCCTCAGCTCCCGTGTCAGGCATACCCTCCGTTGGCACATCTCTACACATCCTGCAACTCCACTTGGAACAAACTTGTGAGTTTCAATATAAGGGCTGGGTATATTGAGCTGTTTCACAGCCAT
Organism: Pelophylax lessonae; assembly: GCF_965119305.1. Lineage (NCBI taxonomy): Eukaryota > Metazoa > Chordata > Amphibia > Anura > Ranidae > Pelophylax > Pelophylax lessonae. Next base: position 436,206,494 of record NC_138770.1, on the reverse strand, counting down.
ACACATGTTCTTTCATATATACATGTATTCATATACATCATTTTCTCTAGATATACGAACTACATCTGCTCCTGATGAGTGTTTTTACACGAAACGCGTCGAGCCTTTCATGAAGCAAATTTTATATCATCAATTTTGTTTCATTATGCATTTTACTGTATTGTTATTTTACTTGTATTTATTGTTGACATTCATGTTGTTTAACAACATGCATGTACTGATGTTACCATTGCTTTGCCATTGTTGTACATCCATGTAATATCCATACCCTTCAATGCTGTTCTTCACATGTTTTGCCAGTACTATCATCCATCACCTTGGATACGAGTATAATAAAATGTGATTTACCATGATCTGTTTTGTTCATTATGGTTGCACAATTATCAGTCACATAGGGCCACACATCTCATATAAAGTCCCAAACTTCAATATGTTTTTTATCGTGCGATAATAGGAATGGAGGCACATGCCTTTGTGTTGCCTCATATAAAGTCCCAACCCCCTCTTTCTTCTTTGCCAATTACCCAGGGATGGAGATGTGTGTCCCGAGTCACCCCTTTTTCTGATGACTCAATGTGCCTATTGTGACAATTTTTGGTTGAGCCCTTCATATATATGGACTCACCATCACCATTTACGATATAAGTTATGTTACTCTCAAAACTTTCTTTTTTTGTCTTAGTTGGTGAGGGTAGTTTGTGTATATGTGTCCACACCTGGGCTCTGTCTGGTTTCCGGGAGCTGCGATGCGCTCCGCCCGCCTTCCCCTCCCTCCACCCTCCGCTCTTTGGGGCGGGAGTGGGGGGCGGGGTTTGCGGCCGCAGCGCATCGGCGTCACACACATCCGTGCAGGTCCTGACGTCATGATTGGCGTCGGCACATTGACACGTGTTTTCCATCAGCGTTCCCACATATGGATCTCTGCTTCCGGCTCACATAGCCGTTTGCTGATCCCTCGTTGTGGTTGTAGCAGTGTGACGTTGGGAGCATACCCTGCTCATGTCTTCATGGAGGTACTTTTCATTTCTTCCTTCCTACACACTTTCACCTTGTCTCCTATCCAGTCCTAGATGGACTGACACCCTTACCTACTTGCACAATTTCATCATTTTAATTGGGATATTCATTTCATATGACCCTCCTTATTAATCATTGGTCTCGGTTACCAGCTATACTTTTTTGAACCACACATCTCACTGGTCTATCACCAATCATTTTTGCTTTTCATCTACCCTTGCACTCTTGGTACTCCTTTCTCCCTTTCTTAGTCTGCTTCACGGTTCATACACTCTTCTACACTCCAACTACTCTTCATCTATTACTTTTCTATTCACTCCATGGCCGTTGGCCTTGGCGGCTTGGTCCTCTGGCATGGACAATTCACCACCTCTCCTTACTTGCATACGTGCTAAGCTTTTTATATCTTTAATATTTCATTATGATACCATGATATTATCATTCTAGAAACCCATTGTGGTCAATTGGAGATTTTGGTGGTCCCCACATGAGGATTCATAGCATCCATAGATCCAACACTACAGTCACCTACGTGTGCAGGCTTTGCCCCCTCAGCTCCCGTGTCAGGCATACCCTCCGTTGGCACATCTCTACACATCCTGCAACTCCACTTGGAACAAACTTGTGAGTTTCAATATAAGGGCTGGGTATATTGAGCTGTTTCACAGCCATACAGATGTTCTTTCATATATACATGTATTCATATACATCATTTTCTCTAGATATACGAACTACATCTGCTCCTGATGAGTGTTTTTACACGAAACGCGTCGAGCCTTTCATGAAGCAAATTTTATATCATCAATTTTGTTTCATTATGCATTTTACTGTATTGTTATTTTACTTGTATTTATTGTTGACATTCATGTTGTTTAACAACATGCATGTACTGATGTTACCATTGCTTTGCCATTGTTGTACATCCATGTAATATCCATACCCTTCAATGCTGTTCTTCACATGTTTTGCCAGTACTATCATCCATCACCTTGGATACGAGTATAATAAAATGTGATTTACCATGATCTGTTTTGTTCATTATGGTTGCACAATTATCAGTCACATAGGGCCACACATCTCATATAAAGTCCCAAACTTCAATATGTTTTTTATCGTGCGATAATAGGAATGGAGGCACATGCCTTTGTGTTGCCTCATATAAAGTCCCAACCCCCTCTTTCTTCTTTGCCAATTACCCAGGGATGGAGATGTGTGTCCCGAGTCACCCCTTTTTCTGATGACTCAATGTGCCTATTGTGACAATTTTTGGTTGAGCCCTTCATATATATGGACTCACCATCACCATTTACGATATAAGTTATGTTACTCTCAAAACTTTCTTTTTTTGTCTTAGTTGGTGAGGGTAGTTTGTGTATATGTGTCCACACCTGGGCTCTGTCTGGTTTCCGGGAGCTGCGATGCGCTCCGCCCGCCTTCCCCTCCCTCCACCCTCCGCTCTTTGGGGCGGGAGTGGGGGGCGGGGTTTGCGGCCGCAGCGCATCGGCGTCACACACATCCGTGCAGGTCCTGACGTCATGATTGGCGTCGGCACATTGACACGTGTTTTCCATCAGCGTTCCCACATATGGATCTCTGCTTCCGGCTCACATAGCCGTTTGCTGATCCCTCGTTGTGGTTGTAGCAGTGTGACGTTGGGAGCATACCCTGCTCATGTCTTCATGGAGGTACTTTTCATTTCTTCCTTCCTACACACTTTCACCTTGTCTCCTATCCAGTCCTAGATGGACTGACACCCTTACCTACTTGCACAATTTCATCATTTTAATTGGGATATTCATTTCATATGACCCTCCTTATTAATCATTGGTCTCGGTTACCAGCTATACTTTTTTGAACCACACATCTCACTGGTCTATCACCAATCATTTTTGCTTTTCATCTACCCTTGCACTCTTGGTACTCCTTTCTCCCTTTCTTAGTCTGCTTCACGGTTCATACACTCTTCTACACTCCAACTACTCTTCATCTATTACTTTTCTATTCACTCCATGGCCGTTGGCCTTGGCGGCTTGGTCCTCTGGCATGGACAATTCACCACCTCTCCTTACTTGCATACGTGCTAAGCTTTTTATATCTTTAATATTTCATTATGATACCATGATATTATCATTCTAGAAACCCATTGTGGTCAATTGGAGATTTTGGTGGTCCCCACATGAGGATTCATAGCATCCATAGATCCAACACTACAGTCACCTACGTGTGCAGGCTTTGCCCCCTCAGCTCCCGTGTCAGGCATACCCTCCGTTGGCACATCTCTACACATCCTGCAACTCCACTTGGAACAAACTTGTGAGTTTCAATATAAGGGCTGGGTATATTGAGCTGTTTCACAGCCATACACATGTTCTTTCATATATACATGTATTCATATACATCATTTTCTCTAGATATACGAACTACATCTGCTCCTGATGAGTGTTTTTACACGAAACGCGTCGAGCCTTTCATGAAGCAAATTTTATATCATCAATTTTGTTTCATTATGCATTTTACTGTATTGTTATTTTACTTGTATTTATTGTTGACATTCATGTTGTTTAACAACATGCATGTACTGATGTTACCATTGCTTTGCCATTGTTGTACATCCATGTAATATCCATACCCTTCAATGCTGTTCTTCACATGTTTTGCCAGTACTATCATCCATCACCTTGGATACGAGTATAATAAAATGTGATTTACCATGATCTGTTTTGTTCATTATGGTTGCACAATTATCAGTCACATAGGGCCACACATCTCATATAAAGTCCCAAACTTCAATATGTTTTTTATCGTGCGATAATAGGAATGGAGGCACATGCCTTTGTGTTGCCTCATATAAAGTCCCAACCCCCTCTTTCTTCTTTGCCATATATTTTTTTAGCAAAGACTCTGGAGAATAAAATGTCGGTCATTGCAAAATTTTTTGTCACGCGGTATTTGCGCAGCGGTCTTTAAAACGCCATTTTTTTGGAAAAAATTTGAAAAATCACATTTCACTGCATTTAAAAAATACTAAACAGTAAAGTTAGCCCATTTTTTTTGTATATTGTGAAAGATGATGTCACGCCGAGTAAATAGATACCAAACATGTTACGGTTTAAAATTGCGCCCCCCCGTGGGATGGCGACAAACTACGGTCAATAGAGATCTCAATCTGCGACGCTTTAAATTTATTTAACGGTTACCAGTTTAGAGTTAGTGTGTAGCTCTTTTTTTTTAATTATTGCCCACGCTCTGGCGATCGCGGCGATACCTCACATGTGTTGTTTGAACAGCGATTTCATTTGCGGCTCGACTTGCGTATACGTTTTTTTTTGTGCGCGAGCTAACGGTGACGGGGACGGCTAAATTTTTTTTTTTTTTTTTTCCTATTTATTTTTTCTTTTTTTTTAAACTTTATTACAGGTTTTTTAAAAAAAAAAAAATCTGATCACTTTTATTGCTGTCACAAGCAATGTAAACATCCCTGGTGACAGCAATATGTCGTGACAGGTACACTTTATGGAGGGATCGAGGGTCTAAAAGACCCTAGACCCCTCCACTACACTTCCCTGTATGCAAAACGCCGAAAACGGCATTTTTGCATACAGCCGTTTTTCAAATCTGCCGCCTTTTGCAGCACAGTAACCCGGAAGTGACGTCATGGACGCCGCCTCCGGGTTACGTCATCGGAGACCCGATCGATGCCGTTTCCGGCATTCATCGGGACTCCATCCAGCCGGCGGACGTGCCGGCTGGGTGCTCGGGGCTCCCGGTGGGACGGTAGCCCCGAGCAAAGCCGCGGAAGGCGGCGGGAGGGGGGGGACGTCCCCTCCCGCCCCCCCGGGTAACGATCGAGCGGCTCCCGAGCCGCATCGATCGTTACCGACGGAAAGCCGACCGTCGGCTTCAAACAACGGTACCGGGATGATGCCTCTAGCTAGAGGCATCATCCCGGTATAACCCCGCAAAGTCTGCTGACGTAGAGGTTACGTGACTGGTAGTAAAGTGGTTAAAAAAAAATGTATCCAAGCACTGTAATTCTAAGAACACAAGCATTCTTTGTTTAAGTAGACACAAACAGCAGGGGACCGGAGAAGAGCCTGGGACAATAATGGACCAGAGAACAAAGGGGACCGGAGAACAGACAAGTTGCCAGGGAAGATCACAGGGGGGCCAGGAGAGAGCTAAAGGCCTGCAGGCAGCAGAAGGAAGCTGGACAGGAGGAACGGCATATAGAGGAACCAATGCCCCCCATGTTCCTCCTGCAGCCGCTGAATGCCCACTTCTTCTCCTCTCCATCCGTAGGAATTCAGCGGCTGCAGGAGGAACATAGAGGGCCGCAGTTCCTCTATATGCCGCCCCTCCTGTCCAAGTGTAGAGGGGAGTTGCCCGGCCCCCTGGAGCATGGGGCTGGGTCGCAATGGCGACCCTTGCAACCTCTGTAGTTATGCCCCTGCTGTGAGGGTTTACACATACTTCTCAACTTTTGAAATTGAGAATAAAGGACATTTCAGGGCGATCATGACCTGCAAAAAGTGGTTGTGGCCAAACATGATTGTAGGAGGGGCTTAAGTCCATGGTTAACCAAAACCTGGGCTTCTTTGTACCTATAAAATATGCTTTAATTGCTGTGCCACAAGCTGGAGTCTCATGGATACATATAAACCTCAACACAATCATTTACAAAAATACTTCCATGGTTTTGTACAGTATACACTGAAAACAGACAGCTAAAAAAAATAGACAAAGACAAAAAATAATTACTGCAGTACGTGCAGCACATAGTAGCAAATTATGGTCATTAACAAATTGCACCCAACAGTGGGAGTGGCTTAAAGAGGGATGATAAAACAGAAGCTGAGCCTAGTTGCTGTATACAGTGCAGGATTGCTTGAACAAATGAACATCAGAAGGAAATCTTATCTCAAATGTCAGAAATATGCTACATAACACTTACGGCTTATGCACACTAGTGGTTGTAGGGGTGGTAAAACCGTAGCTCCACCACTGGGTTTTTCCACCTCGCCAAGTGCTCTCCATTTAGCTGCAGAGGCTAAAGGGGTTGTACATATGCTTCAGCCGCATTACTTTGCTTTGCGGCTGCAGCAGGAATTATTTTCCCTGAGACATTGGTGGGTACTACTGCCCACCAACCACGACCCATTCAAGTGAATGGGGACACCCTGCAAAGCACTACTTTTTCAAATCATACCACACATAACTGTATGCATAGTACTACAGTACCATGTGGTGAGTTCAGCACTGCTTCAAAATTCCCACCCACTCAACCCCTATACAGCCACAGTTTGGTTGCATGCAGGGGGGGGGGGGGGGGTTGTGGGCAGACACAGGGGGATATGGGGAGGAGGTGGAGCAGACCTAGCCTACCTCCTCTCCCATTCCGCAGGCTGAAGGGCGGGCGGGTGAGCTGGCGGGTGGGTGAGCTGGCAGGCGGGCAGGAGAGGTGGGGGAACTGTTCTGCTGGACATTGAGCGAGTCTCAGCCTTGCCAGCAGCAGCACGGCATGGCGCGCACCTGACGGAGGGATTAGCTTGCTCCGCTGTGGGATTCAGCCAAGATTCACGGGACACTGGGATTTACTTAAAAAAAACGGGATTGTCCAGACAAATCTTGGACGGTTGGGAGATATGGTTTACATGTTCTTTAAAAGACCTGCCAATGCCCGCAAGTCCTACATTAAGCTCTCCCTATGCAGTTTGGCCACAAGTCCTACACTAACTTCTCCCTATGCAGTTTGTGTGTAGCTTATCTGGCTTTATATTTCTGCATGATGTTAACAATACTACAACACCAGGCAATAAGGAAACTGTGATGTTAACTTCTATATTTCCATTCCCACAAGTTCCCTTTAAAGGTTGACTACAAAATGTAATACAAAGCACAAATTCAATAGCTTTTTCATTCCAGATTAAGCCTACCAGACCAAATATGGAAGAAAAAGCGATTATTTATTTAGTTATACCGATCAATTCCTTTTTTCTTTTTGTCACACATCCCATAATTTACAAGCATTGGGCGAAAGGTTTTTGTCTAAGAAATCTTTCCTTTATAATGTCTACAGAAAGAAATTGCTTAGGGACGTCAAAGTGACTTTTCTCCAAAATCCTTCACAAAGCTACAATACAATTTTTTTTGTAAAGTCACACAGGGTTCATGGCAGGAAAGGATGAAAAACCACAGCTGCCTTTACAGCAGTCTGTAGCATTTGGCAGCAGTACAGTCTTGTTCTAAGGTTGTCCATGAAAAGACGAAAAATACTAAATCGCCTTAACTGTAAGAATTAACGTTTCAGTTCAGTTTGTGGACATGAATGAAACATATAGTGTGACATACCAAACATTGCCTAATACCAACATGCATTGTGCTTGAACAGCTTTCAAAGCTAGAAAATGATTGTCTTGTATGAAAAAGGACATGGATTCAACATGAAGAAACAACTTTTAACTACTTTTACCTTGTTCAGTTTTTGGTACTTTAGTACTTGAGATAGTACAGTAATAAAAAGGCATGGAGTACATCAGTTGTCATAAAAAATGACAGATTTATTTAAACAGGATAAAATGTACACAAAACATTGTAAGTCAATTTTATTGAAATTCTTTATTTAAGATTTTAGAATAAGTACACCATGAGAGTCAGGATACAGAAGAAGACCTAAGCCAACTTTGAGAGAGGCACAGATACAAGTAAAAACTACAATGACAATATCGCTGAAAAATTAGCAAGACAGGCATGTGTCAACATGGCTGTGCAAATCAACATTAAAGTGTAGGTCACCTTCAAACTAAAATCCCAGCATCTATAGACCTCCACAATCTAACACTAACCTATCTAGATCTGTAAAGAAAAAATCAATATACATACCTTTTTTTGAAGCTGATCTGATCGGGTCTCCAGCGGGGAAAGCTCTGCAGAGAACAGGGCCGACAACGGCTGTGAAATGAATGGGGAGTGACGTCACCCATAGACTTACTTATGCGGCTTCGCTTTGTCCGATGTGTCCTCTGCACCCGCCTCCACAGCAAGGCCGCAGCTGACAGCTCAGCGTGGAATCGGGTCAGATCGGCTTAAAAAAAGGTATGTATACTGATTTTTTCTTTATAGGAATAGACAGGTTAGTGTTTATGTAAGATGGCTGGAACCCTGTATCATCATACTAGTAATTTATACCTTTCTTGGAATACAGTTCTTGGAATCTACAGGCTATAGACTAGTGATGCCCAGAGTATATGTCATTCCTCTGAGCCATTGTGAAATGGACTCCCAAATGTTGCTCCCATTTAAGTATAAATGGAGGTCTGAAATCCTCATCTGGGAAGGTCAGGACCTTGAATACTGTTGAAACTGCAAAAGGCATGAGAAAAAGGCAAGGGATCTGCACATAGTCTTTCGAAAGACATTTCAAAGGTAAAGTACATACCACCCTTCACGACCGAGGCTAGGTAAAGAAGCATCTGTTGTAACCTTCAGGCTTCTAAAGGAGGGTCAAGCATATGTTGAAGACCACCAGCATAATTCAAAAGAGCCCAGGCACAAAGCTGTCGAAATCGGTGGTCCGTGATTCGACTCTGGGTCTCCTAAGACTGGTCTCACGATTGAGATTGAGTCATACGAGAGCAGTTTGCCAAAATCATTAACTTCAACCAGGTCACATATGTTAGGCTCAATTAGTGGATGAACTCTCAGGTGCCCTAAAAGGTGGATGCCATCTCCTTAGGATGCTCCCGAGTGTTTTTTTATATTCGTTTCTTTTTCTCCATCAGGGTTAAGATCTTTGTACTTTCATACTTTTTGGGGTGTTATTTTGCCATGATGTTGGTCTTTGGTATTCCTTTAGTCATCTCTCCTCTTTTTTGATATTTATCAAGCCTCTGGGCTAAGTCTTTTGGATCTGTTTCACAGGATTCAGAGAGGTTATTCCTTTCCACTTGATAACGTCAGTTTTTGACGAAACGTACGTCGGTCGCGGCGTGCTGACGTCACCTCTGTGAGACGCTTGGGTGGGTGTTTGAAGCTGACCGGCCGGCGGCTTCAATTCAGCGCTACTTTCCTGTTTTCCTGTAAGTGCAATTCTTTTATCTTCTTTCACAATAAATGGTTTTACACTATGGGGCTTTTTCAT